>NC_135988.1:2290192-2590192 GCF_053455715.1 Rhinoraja longicauda
GCCTGTGATCAGAAACGAACATCGAAATGTGCGCGAACATGTCCGCCGAGGAATGAGTGGGACCTGTCTCATTCTGGCTCATGCTTCCTCCTAGACCTGGTTCCGGACGCCCATGACGATGCTGAGAGTGAAACCATTGCTTCTCCGGGCTGTCAGTTCCGGATTGGCGCTGGCGACGATGACCTTCTGAAGATCACAGCTGCCGGCGGTGATGTCGACAATGACGGTGAGTTCAGTCTCTTCCAATCTTCTTTGTGGAAAAACATTCCGCAGATTTTATTTTTCTATTTTCACTTCCGTACTTAAAAGGTTTCCTGAAACAAAACAAAAAACAATGTTCCGAGAAAGTGGCCCACGGGCAGTTCTGTCCTCACTCCAACAAGGTGCCACTGCCGACTGTAATGTGGACAACACGACTATCTGATATTGCATGTTCATGTCGGCTTTTGTTTTCCTTATACTGTGTTGTGAACCTGCACTTGAATGGCGGGGATAAACAGAACCCATTTCCAGTCACAGTGCGCCAACAGTCCTTTCACAAAACAGAATTATGTACAATCCGCACTGATGATTATTCCGATGTCGCTGTTCTTCCATAATTGGACAAACCTCGCCGTGCGATGCCGTCTCTCACGCACTGAGATGCCTGTCATTCTGTATCACTCCCACAGAGCGGACTTCGCAGATTGTCACTGATCCTGCATTCCCGCCTGCCGGCTCTACAAACAGCAACGACAAACTTCACTGCGGCACATTCACAGTCCCAGCCCTTGCAGCACCCATTGGCGTCGATGGCTCGTTTCCATCTTTTACATCAGAGCCATGAAGGCAGTAATGAAAACGTTTCATTGTTTGCTTCCACTCTCTGTATCCCGATACCAGTGATGTACGGATGAGGAGTTGTGTAATTCACATGGATTTCCCACCGAATGAAAAATGACTGAGTTTATATATCTGTGATACTAAATCGGATTAAAGTTATCAGGGAGAAAATTCCATATATTTGCGTTGAAATGAAAACATTGTTACTTTTAAATTGCCTGCACATTATTTCATGACGCCCAGTATCGATTAATGGACAGGAGAGTAATACTTTCGGTGTGATTACACTGTGCATCTCTAATTAAGAGACTAAAACAAATTAAAGGGAATAATATTATCCCCACTATTTGTATTTAATTCCATTCTGCATTTTACCCGCCCCAATGTTTTAACTTGTTTTTTTCCCCAGATACGTTGTTCCAACGCGAGTCTTGAAGTGATGAAAAAAGTTCTGTGTTTGATCGAACAGCACATGCCTCTTACCTTTCCAGCAACATGAACAAGCAAATGTCCACTGCATTGTCTTCACTCGCTGTATTATCGCAAACACTGTATTATCGATATGATTTGCTTTCAGATCAATGCGCTTGATGTTTGTCCAAAAGCTTGCATGAAAACATCTTTATTTAGCTTAATGCGTGCGTGCTGGAATGTGACTGGATAAATATTTCTGTGGAAGAGAGATCAAAGTGACATTCTTTAAATGATAAACTAATTATCGGAAGTTCTTTTTATGGTGCCTATTTTTCAAATCCTGTATAAATGCCTAAGAGAGTGCGGGAGATTAACTTAATGCAATCTCGATTTTGCCGAGCCTTGCATTGCTTTGGTTATGGTCAGTAATATTTTTTTTTCATTCCGTGTTTAATGGACATACCCGGAAAACAATAAATATTTCAGAGGATGTTTGATCGTGTTCTTATTTTGTCCGAAAACGAGTGTCCGTCTCGGGCACACTGAAACAACAGCCATTAGATTGCTTGTAATCTTAAAGTGAGAGCGAAAGATGCAGCCTAAAAACCCATAAACATAGTTCTCGCACTAGATATTTAGCAGCAGCAGAGTAGAGTCTGAAGAAGGGCCTCGACCCGAGACGTCACCCATTCCTTCCCTCTAGAGATGCTGCCTGTCCCACTGCGTTACTCCAGCTTCTTGTGTCTATCTTTACACTGCCAGAGTTGGAAGTATACATTGCGGAAGCGTTCGCAACCTCAGCTCCCATCAGCACATGCAGATATCAGAAGTGAAATTAGAAATTCGTGAACCGCTCGCCAAATGGTCATAAAAAGGAGAGAGAAAGCGAGCAAACTGTAAAGTCAGGAGGCGCAAGAGACTTGCAAATGCTGGAAACCAGCAAATAAATAGTGCAGGAGGATCTCAGCGGGCCAGTCAGCATCTGTGGAGGGAAATAGATAATGTTTTCTCTTCGGGACTCCATTCAGACAGATGTAGGGGATGAGGAGCTGGAAACGAGAGGTCGGGACGGTGGAAAGACTGCACAGTGACAGGTAGGAGCAGTCGAGGGGGTAATTGGGGAAATAGACTAGAGGTGAAATGGAGACAAATGGGTGCCAGATAAGGAGAAGGGGGATGAAGTGTAAAGATGCAGGGTGGGAAGGCGTCTGGCGTTAGGAAAGTGGGGCAATAAAATGGAAATATGTGGTCGGAGTAAAGAGGGATGGACAATGTGAGACAGAAGGAGAGGAGCGTACGCGGTGATGGGGATGGTGGGACAACGTTGTGCTATCCCGAGGGTGGGGGGGCTCAGGTATTTCACTAGAAATTAGAGAATTCAATGTTCCTGCATTGGCTGGTAGGCTGTCCAAGCGGAAGATGAGGTGCTGGTCTAACAGTTTGCGCATGTTCTCCCTCTAGCCCCGGAGGAGCCTGAGAACAGAAACACCATGAGAGGAATGGGAAGGGATGTTAAAATAGTCTCAACCGGGAGCTCTAGCTAATCCTTGCAAATAGAGCGGGTTTAAGTACACTTTCTGATCTGCTAAGTGGTTTAGGGGAAGTGTCAGCTTGTGGTTCTGAATGAGTCAGGTTCAGGATCATTAACCTTTGTCTCCACTTTCTTTGGAGAGTCTGATCTTACATCTGAACTTGGAATAATACCAAAGTCTGACAGATCTGATTGGTCTGTGCTTTGCTCTCGTACAGGTCCATCCCTTGTGGGGGTCGTCTGGATTATGTGCACACTTTTAACACGTCCTCCAATTTCTACCAAGTAGCTCCCGGTACCACACACTTCACCTACTGTCCCCACCTCCCATTTGTTTACGTTGTAAGAGGGTTGTGAACACGAACCTGATCTATAAATCTCCCCCTCCCCTGACATCAGTCTGAAGAAGGGTCTCAACCCGAAACGTCACCCATTCCTTCTCTCCAGAGATGCTGCCTGACCTGCTGAGTTACTCCAGCATTTTGTGTTGATGTCGGCGGCCTTCTGCGGTCTGTCGTACAGGTCGCTGCTGCCCTCTGTTGGGCAAACGTGGTAAAGCAGTTTGGTTCACAGACAGCAAAATACTTAACCATTTTTTAAAGACTTTCAATTTTCCCACAATAACCACCTGGACAGTTAAATACAATTGTCCAGTTGAAATTCCTCCAGGTCAATGTCCTTCAGTCTGAAAGTAGGGGCTGGGGGTTTCTGTGGTGTTTTCTTTCTTCCTTGGGGTTATTGGTGAAACCACATGGTGAAACCAAAATGTATAAAAATACCCTTTAATAAAATCTGCCAGTGTGCACTTTAACCGCATGTGATTTTTTTTCTATTACAAATCTCAAAATGTGCAGTACAGAGGCAAATAAATAAATGATGGATGGATCTTTGTCCCAAACATTATGGAGGGCACTGTATGTTCGTTCTCTTGTTGGTAAGTTCAAGGGAAAATGCTAGAATGGAATTAAGGAACGGGACAGGAGGAAATCACAAATGGAAGGGAATGGAAATATCCAGCAATCTGTGTGCTTGGGTGGTGAGGGAGAAGAAATGAGATAAAGGTCAGCTCATGATGCGTGGCAGCTTGATGTTTGTGAGCATTTAATTAGTTGGGTTTGAGGACACCTGTACAAAGACAATATTTACAGACCTGTGAGTAAATGAATTTATTCTGAATTGCTGATTCACTGCTAATGTTGCTTTACACTTCGTTATCCTTGCCTGCAGTGAGCAGTCACGTCCAGTTAAAGCAGGCTGCTGCATTCTAATGTAGCCAGAGTTGAACGAGTCAAAGGTGATATGGTTTGCAATGGTGATTATTTAAGATTATGTTTAAGAAATCGGGTAAATCGTAGTACCTAATCTTCCTCTTGTCGGCGCCTCCAGTCCACTCCAGTCGGTCGCACAGCTCCGCTCCGTCACACCCAGCCCCGCTCCAGCCACCGACTCGCAGCTCTCGTCGCCGAGCCGGATGGGACCAAAGTATCTTTGGATGGGACTGCGACTGGCACTGCGCCCGCCCGCCCGCACCCTCCCTCCCGTCGCGCTGTCCGCCGGGAAATGTAGTCAGTAATCTTTCTCCCGGCGACCACTCACGCGTGCCACGAACTACAACCCCGACATGCCGCAATAAATGCCGCCCGCCCTCCACACGACCATTGACTACGCAGCTCCCCCCCCCAAAAATCATCCCGCGGGCTGGATTGGACCCCTTCGCGGGCAGGTACTTTGACATCCCTGCAAGTGTAAATCAATGGTCCAAAACTTCACAAAAAGTTATTATTAGATCAATATCAATGTTGGTTATCTTTAATCAGCTACATCAAATATTCTCATAGGTACAGTTGGATGTAAGATGACAACTGATGGATAATTAATGTCACAGAGGTGTGAATACAGATTTAATACAAACTGTTAACCGAAACTGTTTAATGCTTTGAACCTACTGTGTAAACGCTGCTAGAGAAACATTTATTCTTGGAGCCTTAGCTGAAACTGAGTGTTAATGCATTGAGCCACCCACGTTCACATTTTATCCATGTTCACGTTGTATATCACCTGTCCTGTAAAATAAATGCACAGAACTACAGGTTTACAGAATGCATCTGTTGCTGAAATGTGATCTTGCTGAAATAAAATTTTGCTGCATCTCACATAATATCAATATAGCCAACATCTTTTCTGGTGGTAATAATTTTATAAACCACCATCTAGTGTGATGTTGGGAGCTTGGAAACAGAGCATTTAAAGTAGATAGCGCGCTCTGGTGGTGATTTGTGGAAGGCAGTTTGGTTCAGGAATTGCAATGCTTACAGAGTGTGAACGAAAAGAGTTGCTTTGTGAGGAACAGCAACCTGTTGATTGGGTAGCTGTTTAGCCTGTTGTTTTATATTAGAATTAATTGGAAAAACATGAAGAATAAGAAAGAATCGAAGTGCCAGAAATCAAAACAAAACGTAGACAGCGTGAAGGGCGATGAAAGCAAATATCTCATGTAACAACTTGACCTGGGACAAGCAAGGAAGATGCAAATAAATCAAGTTGCAGATAGAGTCAGAGAGTAATTCAACATGGGAAAAGGCCCTTCTTCAGCCCAACTTGCCCACACCGGCCAAAATGTCCCAGCTTGACTTGTCCCACCTGCCTGTGTTTGGCCTATATCCCTCTCAATCTGTCCTATCCATGTACCTGTCTAACTATTTCTTAAATATTGCGATGGTCCCAGCCTCATCTACCTCCTCTGGCAGCTTGTTCCATACACCTACCACCCTTTGTGTGAAAAAGTTACCCCTCAGATTCCTATTAAATCTGCTCCCTTAAACACCTTAAACACGTGTCCTCTGGTCCTTGATTCCCCTACTCTGAGCAAGAGACTCTGTGCATCTACCCAATCTATTCCTCTCATGATTTTATGCACCTCTATAAGATCACCCCTCATCCTCCTGCGCTGCAAGGAATAGAGTCCCATCCTGCTCAACCTCTCCCTGTAGCTCAGACCTTCAAGTCCTGGATACATCCTCGTAAATCTTCTCTGTACCATTTCTAGCTTTAGAACATCTTTCTTATACAAGGAGCCCAGAACTGAACACTACACTCTAAATGCAGCCTCACAAACGCAACATAATCTCCCAACATACAGTATACTCAATAGGTAGACACAAAATGCTGCAGTAACTCAGCGGGTCGGGCAGCATCTCTGGAGCGAAGGAATGGGTGATGTTTCGGGTCGAATTCCTTCTTCAGACTGATGTTAGGGGGGGCGGGACAAAGAAAGGGAACATCAGGGGAATGTAGGATGGCATTAAGAAGGCACTAGGACTAGTCCAGAGCAAGACAGCCCCCCTCAAATCCTCCACTGGGGAAGTAATCACAGACAAATGCCAGCAGATGGAGAGATGGGTGGAACACTACTCCGACCTCTATTCAAGAGAGAACACTGTGCTCTCCTCAGCCCTTGCCGCCATCGAGAGACCATGGATGAGTTAGATGGAGAGCCGACGGTAGAAGAGCTCAGCAAGGCCATTGACAGCCTGGCCTCAGGCAAGGCCCCAGGCAGCGACGGGATTTCCCCTGACCTGATCAAGCACTGCAAGACTACCTTACTGCTTCCTCTGCATGAAGTCCTCTGCCAGTGCTGGCAAGAAGGAGCTGTACCACAGGACATGAGGGATGCTACGATCATTACCCTCTACAAGAACTAGGGCGATAGAAGTGACTGCAACAACTACAGAGGCATCTCCCTCCTCAACATCGTCGGCAAGGTCTTTGCTCGGGTCATCTTGATCCGCCTGCAGAAGCTGGCAGAATGTGTCTACCCAGAGTCACAGTGCGGTTTCCGAGCTGGAAGGTCAACAGTAGACATGGTCTTCTCCCTTCGCCTGCTGCAGGAGAAGTGCAGAGAACAGTGGATGCCCCTGTATATTGCTTTCATTGACCTCACCAAGGCGTTCGACTTTGTCAGCAGAGATGGCCTATTCAAGGCTCTCCCAAAGTTTGGCTGCACACCAAAACTGCAGAGCATGATAGAATCCTTCCACATCAACACGAAGGGGACAGTGCAGTTCAATGGCAGTTTCTCGGAGCCCTTCGACATCCGCAGTGCGTCAAACAAGGCTGCGTCCTCGCTCCCACACACTTTGGGATTTTCTTCACTCTGCTCCTGAAACATGCCTTCGGCACCGCAACAGAGGGGATCTACCTGCGTACTAGATCAGACGGCAAGCTCTTCAACCTCACCCGCCTCCGAGCCAAGACAAAAGTACGTGAAGCTCTCATCAGAGACATGTTGTTCGCCGATGACACAGCAGTTGTGTCCCACACCCAACAGGAACTACAGTCACTGATTGACCGCTTCTATCGGGCTTGCAAGGACTTTGGGCTGAACGTCCTGGGACAGGATGCAGAGGCACCGCCTGTCATCACCATCGACGACTATGAACTCGATGCCGTCCATCAGTTCACGTACCTCGGCTCCACCATCACCGACAAACTCTCCTTGGACACACAGATTGACAAGAGGATCGGGAAGGCAGCTACAACTCTCGCTCGCCTCACAACTCGAGTGTGGACCAATCCAAAGCTGACAGTGAAGACAAAGATAGCAGTCTACAATGCCTGTGCCAACAGCACGCTGCTGTACAGCAGTGAGACATGGACTACATATGCCAGATTGGAGAGAAGACTCAACACCTTCCACCTGAGAAGCATCCGCCGTATCCTGGGTATATCCTGGCAAGACAGAGTGTCCAATGCCGAGATTCTGTCTGGCGCTGGCCTTCCGAGTATGTACACTCTACTCAGGCAGCACAGGCTGCGGTGGCTGGGCCATGTCCACCGCATGGAGGATGGCCGTATTCCAAAAGACATCCTCTATGGAGAGCTGACATCTGGGAGGAGAACCATCGGCCGCCCCCAGCTACGTTACAAGGATGTCTGCAAGAGAGATTTGAAGGCGCTCCACATCGATGTGGAGTCCTGGGAGAGCCTTGCAGCTGACCGCATGAGGTGGAGAGGTACCCTGAACCAACATCTCAAAACGGGGGAAGAGAAACTGATGAACACAGCGGCAGACAAGCGGGCACGCAGAAAGGAGCGCAGCAACTTCAACAGACCAGAGACCACACACAAATGTGACCTTTGCCACAGAGACTGTCACTCCCGCGTTGGTCTCTTCAGCCACAAGCAACGATGCTCTAGCCAAGGTGTGGAGCAAGCAGCCAACTAGGATGCATCACCCATGGTCAGCCATAACCAAGGGGGCCTAAGATGTTAAATATAATACAAAATAAACTGCTGGAGGACCTCAGCATGTCAAACATCATCTATGGAGCCAAAGGGGTAGTTGATGTTTTGGGTCGATATCCTGCATTAATAATGAGAATGTCGAGAGATAGTTAACATTTAATATGGTATCTCTAAATTTATTCCCTAAAATTCCTTGAGTCATATAAGAAATCTTTGTTTCATTTGTGTGACACCATCAAATATAAACTGAAAATGTTGCTATCTGAGTTCTGTGATGGTCTGTGGGTAAATAGTGAAATAACCTGGTGTTTCATGAAATATGAAAGTGAATGCATTTAAATGACTAATTGTTTCCTGTCCCGGACCCAGCACATTGATACAACCATAAGGAACACCCATCAACGCCTCTACTTCCTAAAAAGATTGTGGAGATCCGGCATATCGATGAATACGCACTTGAACCATTAAGGAGAGGAGAGGTTGTTCTCCTCTTTGCAGAGTATGAATTTGCAAAGAGGGTCTGGTGAACAGGGGGGGGCGCAGTGCTGCCGGAGTTCACTGGAGCGCCGCTCCGGCACCTCTGTAAAATAAAGCCAAAATAAACAATGGGGAATTTAACAGCGGCGCTGTTAGGATGAGAGGGGATCTTATCGAAACGTATAAGATTATTAAGGGGTTGGTCACGTTAGAGGCAGGAAACATGTTCCCAATGTTGGGGGAGTCCAGAACAAGGGGCCACAGTTTAAGAATAAGGGGTGGGCCATTTAGAACTGAGATGAGGAAAACTTTTTCAATCAGAGAGTTGTGAATCTGTGGAATTCTCTGCCTCAGAAGGCAGTGGAGGCCAATTCTCTGAATGCATTTAAGAGAGAGCTAGATAGAGCTCTTAAGGATAGCGGAGTCAGGGGGTATGGGGAGAAGGCAGGAACGGGGTACTGATTGAGAATGATCAGCCATGATCACATTGAATGGCGGTGCTGGCTCGAAGGGCCGAATGGCCTCCTCCTGCACCTATTGTCTATTGGCACTCGTGACAGCTCCGGCACATAAAAAATCAGCACTGCAACACTGCTGGTGAACCATGCAAAAATCCTTGCCATGGTTCATCCCCAACAGTTCTGATTTGTGGGCTGTTCCCATTGATGTTCCCAGACAGGCATCCAATGCTGCTGAAATTCCATCAACTCTCTTTGGTCTGCCCAAAACTCCCAGCACAGCGATTTGTTCATCAGGGAATGTTGCCGACTGGCCCATTTCAAGCTTCTTATATGCTGAGCGATGCACTGAAGCTTGGTGCAGCCAACACCAAGGCTCTGTGGGGGAGGACCACTTTCCAGGGTCGTTTCACTGTTGGGTATGGAAGGGCAGAACCCAGTGGGGACACCCCTCAAACTGAGGAAGGGAGATCACCTCAAGAGACCAACGGTGTAATGTTAAAAGACAGAAAGATCACTGAGCATGGCACTATTGAATGGACAGACACTGAGAATATATGAAGAATTTTGGCACAATTTTTCTGTTGTATACATTTTTTATTCTGAATAAAGTTTATTTTTGAAGAAAAATCTATTAAATGTATTCTTATAGTTTATTCTTGATATTTAAAAAAATCTATTGATTTTATTCTTAATAGTACTGTAAATATTACATATCTTAAATAATTCTGGTCCCAACCAGGGAGCGAAGCCTCAAGATTTCAGCATCTACGTTTCCTGTTGTCTACTGGGAACAAGTACAATGTTTTCAATCAGCTGGCTGTATAATTTTTAATGCACTCCATCATTAACGGACACATGTCCCTTAATATTTTCTGATACTCCATCAGTGCCTGACTGTAAGAATCACGTTCTATTACAAATGACCGGAAGAGGTTTATAGGCTCTGCTTTTAGAAGAATTTCTGGAATTTCAATTTGCTTAAGAAGTGATTGATTTCCAATCATAAATCTCCGTAGCCTTTTCTCATCCAAGCATTTTCCGAGATATTTTAACATATCTCTCAGCCGATGTTCGAGGTGACTTTCATGCCAGTTTGAAAATGGCTGACTTAACAGCAGATGCATAAAGACAGTCTTAAAGACATAGGAACCAAGAACATGTCGCTGGTCTGGAGAACTGCACTGTTTTTCCATTAAAAAGATCAGTATTTGAAGGCATTTGAGATGACATGAACTTTTGGGGGTATTTTTGGCAATGATTTGTAGAAACCGGTACTCACAAACTGCACAGGAAATGTTCCAGTAGGTCGTGGATGCTGGAGTATTCATCGAGCAATCTAAAAAACTAGGTACAAGATGGACATCTGAATTCTTCAGCCGCACAGCAGGAAAGACTTGTATGCAAATGGTTCGCCCAGACTGATAATGTACTTTTAAACCACAGCAACCTGTAATATTGCAAACGGTAAGTTCAAAATCATATTTATGGCAAATTTTGTTCCACGATTTGGCCAATAAATCCCTGAACCATTTTACTACCTTCTTATAATCCAAATACCAATCGGAACACATGACAGAAGCAAGGCAATTGGCACGAACATCAGGTTCAAATCTCTTGCTGTGAATAAGGCAAAGAATATCCCCTTCAAATTGTGTGGTTTTACTTTGGCAGCCCAAGTCAGCATTGTTTGGTGTAACCATGAGAATCCTGCCATAACTCTGTTTTTCTGGTGGGATGTCACAGGAACAAACCTCTGGTTTAAAACAATATCCATCCTGGAGAAAAATCGGAACCAAAATATCACATATTTACAGCCCCATTT
The DNA here is from genome assembly GCF_053455715.1 of Rhinoraja longicauda. Taxonomy (NCBI): domain Eukaryota; kingdom Metazoa; phylum Chordata; class Chondrichthyes; order Rajiformes; family Arhynchobatidae; genus Rhinoraja; species Rhinoraja longicauda. The sequence goes on from NC_135988.1 coordinate 2,300,964, forward strand.
TTCAAACTGACTCCCAATACCCACAGTCTTCAAGGATCAGCTCAGAGTTCCACTGACAAAGATTCCCACTGGCCTCCAAAAGATTGTCCACAAAGCTTTCTACAAATTCACAGGTCTGATTTGGCTCTTGGCTCACATTCTGAATGGAGATGTTGTAAAACTGATCCAGGACACTTTGATCAGGAATATTCAAAATGCTGCTGTAAATTCTTCGGGGAAATCCATTTTCATTTTCTTCTTCCTCTTCTTCCTCGCTATTATAGTCCTGGGGAATGCGTGGCAAAGTGTCACCTAGCCAGAATCCCAAGAAATGAATTGTGAGCAGCAGGAGAATAAGGATGGAGGTAAAGGGAAAGAGAGTTTAGGAATAATTAAGAAACACCCCAGAATTAACAGGACAGAAAGCTCACAAAGCAATAGTAGAATATCGCCAATTATAATAGGAATCGATGTGGAAGCTGAGATGAGCAAAGGATTAAAAGTACTGTGTATGAATGCGCAAAGTATAAGAAGTAAAGTGGATGAGATTGAGGCTCAGTTAGAGATTGGTAGGTATGACATTGTGGGGATTACAGAGATCTGTCTGCAGAAGGATCAGGACTGGAAACTGAATATTCAGGGTTATACGTCCTATAGAAAGGACAGGCAGATGGGCAGAGGACGTGGGGTAGCACTGTTGGTGAGGGATGGAATTCAGTCCCTTGTGAGGGGTGACATTGGAACTGACGATGTAGAGTCACCGTGGATAGAGTTGAGAAATTGTAACGGTAAGAAGACACTAATAGGAGTTATCTACAGGCCCCCAAACAGTAGCCTGGATATAGGGTGTAAGTTGCAGCAGGAGTTAAAATTGGCATGTAACAAAGGTAATGCTACTGTAGTTATGGGGGATTTCAATATGTAGGTAGGCTGGGAAAATCAGGTTGGTTCTGGACCCCAAGAAAGGGAGTTTGTTGAGTGCCTCCGAGATGGATTCTTAGAGCAGCTTGTACTGAAGCCTACCAGAGAAAAGGCAATTCTGGATTTAGTGTTGTCCAATGAACCAGATTTAATAAGGGAACTCAAGGTAAAGGAACCACTTGGAGGTCGTGACCATAATATGATTAGTTTTAATCTGCACTTTCAGAGGGAGAAGGTTAAACCAGAAATAACAGTGTTGTAGTTGAACAAAGGAGACTATTATAGATTACCATATTAGATCACCTCACTTATTATGCATGCTGCACATTCCACATGTGATCCAGTCTGGATCTTCATCCCTACCTAGACTATGTAAGCTTCCTTATGCTGTCTCACAGCACACTAGATGCTGACTGCGGAGACGATAGAATGTAATGTTTCCTCCACTTGTGTTACAATAAAACTATGAGTTGTTACTCCTGTGTATGGGTTTGATACCAACAACACGGTGTCAGAAGTTTTGAACCTTTTAATCGCCTAGTTTGGTTCCGGTTTATTTTACCTCGTTTTCTTTTTCTGTTTGGTTTGTTATCTCGATATGGCTGCTACGTTTCGGAAGCCCAATCCGCTCGTATTTAATGGCGACCTCGCTGAGTGCTGGCGCATCTTCGAAGAGGACTTCAACGTATATATCCGTGCAGCCCATCGTGCTGCACCACCAGAAATTCGTGCATCTATCCTCATCAACTTGGCTGGTACAGAAGCCATTTGACGTGCACACTGGTTCCACTACGCTCCAGCCCAGTTAGATGACACGGGCGCGGAGGTCGTCCCGGCAGAATCTATAGACGATCCAGCCTGCCTCCTTAAGAAGTTCAGACAGCTGTGTGAGCTACGCACCAATCTCGTAATGGAGCGCCACAGAATTTTAGCGTGCAGCCAGATGCAAGGTGAGCCAGTCGAAGCCTATATCAGCTCTTTAAAACATATTGCTAGCCGATGCACATTCGGAAACTTGTGTGATAGTCTCATTCGTGACAGACTGGTATATGGTATTCTTAGTGACAAGGTGCAGGATGAACTTATGCTGACCTCACACTGGAAAGGGCTGAGAATCGCTGTTGTGTTGCAAAGTTGACAGACACGCACACTAAGACTCTGGGACCCCACTCTGCTTATGATGTAAATGTTGCCGGCACGTTTTACCGGGCTCAGCGCCTGCCTTCGGAAGTGCCTGGTAGATCCTATGCCGGATTCATCAATGAATGTGGGAACTGTGGAGGTTCACATGTTGCAAGTCGTGAACAATGCCCTGCTTTTGGAAAAATCTGCAATTACTGTAAACGCAGAAATCATTTCATTCGTTGCTGTCGTTCCTGTGGGAACAGATCTGAAACAAAACAATCTGTGCAACTGCTACAGGCAGAACATTCCCAAGCTACTCCTACAACACTCCCTGAACCTAACGAGCCTGCCTCACCTGCTATCGATGGACTGAACAACAGCATACATTCCTTATTGGACCTGTCTGGTAAACATCTCGATCCCATGGTCACCCTCCTCATTAACGGTGTGAATGTTACATCTAAACTTGATACTGAGGCTCGTTGCAACGTTCTATCCTTATCTGAGCTCCACAGGATTCGGAATGCCAGGGGCATCAAACAAACCACAGCCTTGCTGCTTCCCTTTGGAGGGGGTACTATCAACCCTGTTGGAACAATCGAGTTACAGTGCCATCCAGCGTCAAGCGTGTACAATCTGAGTTTTTTTGTTGTCCGGGAGAAAGTGACTCCCCTGCTAGGCATTGCTGCCTGTTATGACCTTGGCTTGGTCACCTTTGTTTCGGCGGTCCATCAACGGACTCCCGCACATGGCTCCACCCAACAGTTCCTCTCACAATATGGAAATCTCATCGACGTCAAGCTTGACAAGCGTCCTGTCAAGTGCACAATCACAACCAACCCAGAGGTCGTGCCGGTTGTCTGTCCTGCCCACCGGATTCCCCATGCTATGCGGGAATGCGTACAAAACGAACTGAACAGGATAGTGACTATGGGTGTGATTGCCCCTGTTGCTGAGCCATCGGACTGTGTCTCATCCATGGTGGTTGCAACCAAAAAGAACAAGGAAGAAATACGGATTTGTATCAATCCCAGGGACTTGAACACTGCCATCAAACGTCCACACTACCCTATGAGCACAGTGGAAGACGTTGCAGCGCAGCTAGGCAAGGCTACAGTATTCTCCGTCCTCGATGCCAAGTGTTCTTTCTGGCAAATTCCGCTGGATCACATCTCTTCCAAGCTGACCACTTTCAGTACACCCTTTGGACATTACAAATCTCTGCGCATGCCATTTGGCATAAACTCGGCAAGCAAAGTATTCCAGCGCACCATGGAACAACTGTTTGCTGGTTACCCATGCTCAATTATTGTTGATGACATCCTCGTTGCCGGACAGACTGTCCAGGAACATGACGCACGCTTAACGAGAGTTCTTGACCGCGCCAAAGAGATAAACCTCAAGTTCAACCCCCTCAAGTGCAAAATCCGGGTGAGCGAGGTGAACTACGTGGGCCGTGTTTTCACCAGTGACGGTCTCAAGCCCGATCCATCAAAGACTATTGCAATCAGCAAATTACCGGCACCCATTGACGTGGCCGACCTGCAGAGATTCCTTAGAATGGTAAACTACCTGGGGAAATTCATTCCGAATTTCAGCCAAATATCAGCCCCATTGCGCCAGCTGACTCGTAGATACTGTATGGTCTTGGCATGAACAGAGAGCGTTCGACACTCTTAAACACCAGATGTCCTGGCAGAGTGGGGGCAGGTGAAGGGCAAGTGGGGGTGGGGTGGGGGGATGGAGTGGGTCAGTGGGGGGAGGAGGGGGGATAAGGAGGTTTTAGTGGGGGGGGAGGGGGAATTGAGGGTGCTACACCAATACAGGAGATGCTTTGGGTCCAGGGCTCACTCAGTCACACCATCTCCGCTTCCCTGTTCCCCCTCTACGAGGAATGGACCCAACGGGTCCACTTGGTCTAGTTATAGATAAATGTGAGGTTATCCACTTTGGCGGCAAAAACAAGGAGACAGATTATTATCTCAATGGTGTCATGTTAGGCAAGGGGGAAGTGCAACGAGACCTGGGTGTCCTTGAACACCAGTCACTGAAAGTTAGCGTGCAGGTACAGCAGGCAGTGAAGAAAGCTAATGGAATGTTGGCCTTCATAACGAGAGGATTTCAGTATCGGAGTAAAGAGGGTCTTCTGCAGTTGTATATGGCCCTGGTAAGACCTCATCTGGAGTATTGTGTACAGTTTTGGTCTCCTAATTTGAGGAAGGACATCCTTGTATTTAAGGCAGTGTACCAAAGGTTCTCGAGATTGATCCCTGGGATGGCGGGACTGCCATGTGAGGAAAGATTGAAAAGACTAGGCTTGTTTTCACTGGAGCTTAGAAGGATGAGAGGGGATCGTATAGAGACACAAAAATTATAAAAGGACTGGACAAGCTTGATGCAGGAAATTTTTTCCCAATGTTGGGGGAGTTCAGAACCAGGGGCCACAGTCCTAGAATAAAGGGGAGGTCATTTAAAACTGAGGTGAGAAGAAACTTTTTCACCCAGAGAGGTGTGAATATGTGGAATTCTCAGCCAGAGAGGGCAGTGGAGGCCAAATCAATGGATACATTTAAGAGATAGTTAGATACAGCTCTGGGGGCCAGTGGAATCAAGGGAGATGGGGAGAAGTTGGGCACAGGTTACTGATTGTGGATGATCAGCCATGATCAAAATGAATGGCGGTGCTGGCTCGAAGAGCCGAATGGCCAGCTCCCGCACCTATTTTCTCTGTTTCCATGACGCGCCCTGGAAGACGCGGCTCGCCCACCGCAGATTCCGAATCTGCCCCATGCCGGAGCGAGGAAGGACTGAGAACGAGGTGCACCGGCAAGAGTAATGAGGGGACCTGGCGGAGGGCCGCCCAGGACAATAGGCGGACCTGGCATGAGGCCATCGAGAACAAAGGGGGGAGTGACGGGGACAGAGTGGGTGCTGCGCAGTGGCAAGCAGTAGATGGAGCTAGTCAGTATTCTGTAACATTGTCATCGACAACACGTGGCGACACTTGTGTACTGCATAGGATTTATGCAAAACAAACTATTTCACTGTACCTTTGTACCGTAACAATAAAGTATAATTCATTCACATTTGTCTCATCCAAGGCGAACTCCATCCTAGCTCGAAATAGACCCGGATTATTCTTGATAAACTATTAATCTCCAGGGGAAAATATACCGATGCATTCCTTTCACAGATGCTGCCTAACCCGTTAAATTACCCCAGAACTTTGTGTTTTTCTGAAGATGTATGCGACTAGTTCCTTGTCTCCATTGTGCCACCTCACATGGTTCTGATCTGGTGATGACAATTGTGACACTTCTCTCTCCAAACTGTGTAGTTGAAACAAATACCGGCATAAACATATTATCAACTGTCTTTTTACTTGTAGAATTTTGTGACATTGATGTATAATATTTTTTGGTGCACGTCTTACTCTGTGTGCTTGTGATGCTGCCGCAAACAAGGATTTTTGACTGTACTTGTGCATCACCATTGCTGTGCAGATGAGAATAAATTTGACAATTTGAGGTGCCTAAAAAGGAACATAACAGACACTTCACAAATTGACCACCCCGGGCGAAAGAACACTAGAATGTACGATGCAACTGAGTTAAAATTGCTACTCCGATGGAAAACAGTAAACCTTTGAGCGGAGAGGAGAATGCGAAAATATTCCGGGAGAAAATTTGATTAGAGCTGGGTTTGGTGTACTTGTGATGCAGTAAAACTTGAGTGACTGAGAGATAACAAGCAATATATTTAATAAAACATGCTTTAGTGAGCCTGACTGAGGCAAGAGTTTGAAACTGATGTGGAAGAGGCGCCAAACTAGTATCTGTAACCTGGCCTTAATGCAGCGGCTTGATGCCGCGTCCAGGGGCACTCTGAGCCCGTCGACCACCAGGCCAGGAAGGCATCATGCGCCCGCCGTCTCTTACCTGGTCGCTTGTGGCCCGAAAGCCGCAGTTGAGCGGGAGCTGGGGCACCGCTGCGCAGGCGCGGTTCACACTGCTGTGCGCGGGAAGCGCCGCCTGCCGGCAGTCACACCGGTGACGCGAACAATGCCGCCCCCTGTGACGTCACTGGCCTTCCAACGGGCGCGAGATCGCCGCACTTCCGGTGCTGCCGCGCACCGGCGGACGTTGGTCAATCGGAATTCAAAATCTCCCGCCGGCTGACTGTACGCATGCGCATCCAGGCTTAAACTGCGTGACGGCTGAGAAACCCGCCCGCGGTCACGTGGTGCTGGGTGGCTTCAGTGTTGGACGTTGGAAAAGCGGAAAAATGTGTTAAACTGAACGATTCATTTGTCCTTCGAGAAATTCCTTTAGAAATCACGGCTGTTCAGAGTCACGTACAGAAATCCACTGAATTCCCAAAGTCAAGTCAAGTCAAGTCAATTTTATTTGTATAGCACATTTAAAAACAACCCACGTTGACCAAAGTGCTGTACATTTGATTAGGTTCCAATAGAAAAAAAAATGAAAACATACAGTAGTACGCAAACAGTTCACAGCGCCTCCTCAATGAGCCTCAAACGCTAGGGAGTAGAAATATGTTTTGAGCCTGGACTTAAAGGAGTCGATGGAGGGGGCAGTTCTGATCGGGAGAGGGATGCTGTTCCACAGTCTAGGAGCTGCAACCACAAAAGCCCGGTCACCCCTGAGTTTAAGCCTAGACCGCGGGATAGTGAATAGCCCCAAGTCGGCCGATCTGAGGGACCTGGAGTTAGAGAGGGGGGTTAGAAGATTTTTGATGTAGGGGGGGGAGTGTCCATTTAGGGCTTTATACGTGAATAGGAGGAGCTTGAAGTTGATTCTGTACCGTACAGGGAGCCAGTGGAGAGAGGCCAGAATCGGGGTGATGTGGTCCCTTTTACGGGTACCCGTCAGGAGTCTCGCTGCGGCGTTTTGGACCAGTTGCAGGCGGGACAGGGAAGATTGGCTGATCCCAGTGTATAGGGAGTTGCAGTAGTCTAGGCGGGAGGAAATGAAAGCGTGAATGATTTTTTCTGTGTCGTCGAATTTGAGGAAAGGTTTGATTTTAGCTATGGTTCGAAGTTGGAAGAAGCTGGCTTTTACCACAGCGTTGACTTGCTTATCAAATTTTAATGCAGTCAAATATCATGCCGAGGTTTTTGACATGCGGTTTGACTAGGCAGGATAGGCTTCCAAGACTGCCTGTTATCAATTTGATGGAGTCGGGGGGGCCGAATAGGATGACCTCAGACTTGCTCTCATTTAATTGGAGGAAGTTCTGTGCCATCCAACATTTTATGTCCTCAAGGCAGTGTGAGAGGCTGTTTAAATTTGACTGGTTGTTGGGTTTCAGGGGGAGGTAAAGCTGAGTGTCATCGGCATAGCAGTGGAAAGAAATGCCGTGCCTTTGAATGATTTGGCCAAGGGGGAGCATGTATAGAGAGAAGAGAATGGGGCCTAGGATGGAGCCTTGTGGAACTCCGCAGGAGAGGCTAGCTGGAGCAGAGGAATAACTGCCTATGTTGATGGCGAAACTCCTATCTTTGAGGTACGAAGCGAACCAGCTCAGGGCAGTGCCATCAATGCCAACCGCGTACCGGAGACGGTCAATAAGGATGGTGTGGTCCACTGTATCGAATGCTGCGCTGAGGTCGAGAAGGAGCAGGATTGCACAGTCGCCGGTGTCGATGGCGAGAAGCAGGTCGTTGTGTACCTTCAACAAGGCAGACTCTGTGCTGTGGTGGGCTCTGAAACCTGACTGGAAACTTTCCAGGATGGTGTTTTGGTGCAGGTAGGGCACTAATTGGTTAAGGATTGCCTTTTCAAGGACTTTTGACAGGAATGGCAGTTTGGAAATGGGTCTGTAGTTGCTAGGCAAGGTGGGGTCTAGGTTAGGTTTTTTCAGTAGGGGCTGGACCACCGCGTGCTTGAAACTGGTTGGAACAGTGCCAGTGGCCAGAGAACTGTTGATAATAGAGAGGATGCTGGGACCAGCTATTGCAATGACATCCTTCAGAAGGGCAGTGGGGGCAGGATCAAGGGGGCAGGTTGCAGGTTTCATAGTGGAGACAAGCTTTGCAAGGGAGGATAGAGTGACGGGTTGGAAGCAGTCCAATTTAGATGAACAGACTAGTGAGACAGCTAGGTCACGGGTGGGAGGGGAAATGTTCATTCTAATATTCTCAACTTTGTTGGTGAAAAATTTAGCGAATTCTTCGCACTTAGCAGGGGACCCAACTAAGCTGGTACTGGGGGCGGGACATATGACAGAGGTAATTGTTCTAAATAGGACCTTGGAGTTATGAGAGTTTTTCGAAATAAGGTCGGAGAAGTATTGTGCTCTAGCAGACTTTACTGCTGGGTAAAGTGACTCTGGGTGAAGGAGGTCATGCAGCCTGTCCGAATTAATTTATTGGCCCAGATCCCACATCCTCAGTCATTCTAGCTTTGCAGGTTCGTTTTAATAAATCCAACATTTTCTTCTCCACAGACTCACCTTGGGAATAATTTAATGTTTTGCACTCTTCTTATGGTGATAAAAATTTTACTGATCTCTGGAATGTGCTTACAATAGACAATAGGTGCAAGAGGAGGCCATTCGGCCCTTTGTGCCAGCACCGCCATTCAATGTGATCATGGCTGATCATTCTCAATCAGTACCCCATTCCTGCCTTCTCCCATACTCCCTGACTCTGCTATCAGAGAATTGGCCTCCACTGCTTTCTGAGGCAGAGAATTCCACAGATTTACAACTCTAACTGGAAAAGTTTTTCCTCATCTCCGTTCTAAATGGCCTACCCCTTATTCTTAAACTGTGGCCCCTGGTTCTGGACTCCCCCAACATTGGGAACATGTTTCCTGCCTCTAACGTGTCCAACCCCTTAATAATCTTATACGTTTCGATAAGATCCCCTCTCATCCTTCTAAATTCCAGTGTATACAAGCCTAGTCGCTCCAGTCTTTCAACATATGACAGTCCCACCATTCTGGGAATTAACCTAGTAAACCTACGCTGCACGCCCTCAATAGCAAGAATATCCTTCCTCAAATTTGGAGACCAAAACTGCACACAGTACTCCAGGTGCGGTCTCACTAGGGCCCTGTACAACTGCAGAAGGACCTCTTTGCTCCTATACTCAACTCTTCTTGTTATGATGGCCAACATTCCATTGGCTTTCTTCACTGCCTGCTGTACGTGCATGCTTCCTTTCAGTGACTGATGCACTAGGACACCCAGACCTCGTTGTACGTCCCCATTTCCTAACTTGACACCATTCAAATAATAATCTGCCTTCCTATTCTTACCACCAAAGTGGATAACCTCACACTTATCCACATTAAACTGCATCTGCCATGCAGCCGCCCACTCACACAACCTGTCCAAGTCACCCTGCAACCTCACAGCATCTTCCTCACAGTTCACACGACCACCCAGCTTTGTATCATCTGCAAATTTGCTAATGGTACTTTTAATCCCTTCATCCAAGTCATTAATGTATATTGTAAATAGCTTCGGTCCCAGCACCGAGCCTTGCGGTACCCCACTAGTCACTGCCTGCCATTCTGAAGGGGACCCATTTATCCCCACTCTTTGCTTTATGTCTGCCAAACTTATCATATTATGATCACTGCCTCCAAATGGCTCTTTTACCTTGAGTTCCCTTATCAGATCAGGTTCATTACACAACACTAAATCCAGATTTGCCTTCACCCTGGTAGGCTCTGTTGTGATATTGCTGGAACTACTTTGTGTATCCAAGAACTACTTTGTATGGCTGTGTATATAAGTGATGGGTGTGATTAGGCAGTCACTCTGGATCCAGGCGGCCTTGGAAGAAACAGCCTGGAGTACAAGCTGTACCATGATAACATCTTAAACATGTGCACTCGTGGTCCGTCCGGAGTCACAACAAAGGTACAACAGGTACCGGACCACGAAGAACAATATGGTGGCTGCGGTTTGGGTGTTTAGCTTAGAAAAGGAAAACAACAAAAAAAACAAGAAAAAAAGTTAACAAGTGCGTAAGAAAGAAAAAAAAAAAGAAGGTTAACAAAAAGGAACACAGCAAAAAGGTTAACAGGAAGATAAGATAGAGCCCTGAAGAACGAAAAACGTTTCCCGCTCGGTAAGGGGCCAATATATGTGTAGGTATACTTACCTGCTCAGTAGTCAGCGGCGAGCTGCCGACGTGATGCTGCAAGCTGCTGAGGGCGGTGTGTGAAGGCCCACATCGCGCCCCAGCACCTGTGCAGGCCCGAGATTGGGAGCCTGCGACTGCTTCGTGGGGGAGAGACCGGAGGCGACCGGGAGACCCGACACCCACGGAGGTGTGCGGTGACCGGGGAAGACCGGCACCCACGGATGTGTGCGGCGACCGGGGAAGACTGGCACCCACGGAGGTGTGCGGCGACCAGAGGAGACCGACACCCACGGAGGTGTGTGGGGACCGGGAGAGCCCCGGGGGAGGCTGACACCTATGGAGACGTGCGGCGACCTGGAGAGCCCCGGAGGAGACCGACACCCATGGAGGTGTGCGGTGACCGGGAGAGCCCCGGAGGAGACCGACACCCGCGGAGGTATGCGGCGACCGGAGGGGGTCGGCGACCGGAGGGACCGACCACCCGCGGAGGTGCAGCGGCCGGTAAGGACGAGGCACTACATACTTACCCAGGCGCGTCGACGGTAGAGTCGGGACGGCCCTGGGCCCGAGGCAGCGGCAGCGCGTTCGAATTGCGCGGCAGCTGCCGGGAGCACCTGTGGGCGGGGCCGGGGAGCACCTGTGGGCGGGGCCAGCGCGCACTGCAGAGGAGGCGCGATCACACCGCGATCCCAGCAGTGGCAGCCCAGCAGTGGCAGCCCAGCAGTGGCAGCCCAGCAGTGGCAGCCCAGCAGTGGCAAGCAAATCATGGTGGTGGAGCATCTAGAGCCTACACTACGTTTGATCTACACAGCACGTCTTCTTGAGGAGAAGATATGGAACAAAATGAATATTTTGTGTTTAATGACCTGTGTAGTGATCTGTGTACTGAAAGCTTAATGTATTATATTTGATGCTTTTGTATATATGTATATATCTGTGGAGTGACCACACAGAGTGAGTGACCACACGGAGATGAGTGACCACACGGAGATGAGTGACCACCCGGCGATGAGTGAAATTCCGCAGAGGAGTGACCACCATGATTGGCGAAAAAAGCAATTGTGTTTAATTGTGTTTAGTTGTGCTATTGGTTTTGTTTGCAAAAAGTAATGGTGTTTTGGTTTTGTTTGTTAAATATATTTTAGCCCTCGAATGGTAAAGAAAACAATTTTATATAAGACAAGAGGGATGTTGTAATATATAAGACAAGGGGGATGTTGTGATATTGCTGGGACTACTTTGTGTATCCAAGAACTACTTTGTATGGCTGTGTATATAAGTGATGGGTGTGATTAGGCGGTCACTCTGGATCCAGGCGGCCTTGGAATAAACAGCCTGGAGTACAAGCTGCACCATGATAACATCTTAAACACGTGTAGTCGTGGTCCGTCCAGAGTCATCTAAGGTACCGGACCACAAAGTACAACAGGCTCCAGTACAAGCTGTTCTAAGAATCCATCTCGGAGGCACTCCACAAACCCTCTTTCCTGGGGACCATTACCAACCTGATTTTCCCAGTCTACCTCCAAGTTGAAATCTCCCATAACCACCGTAGCATTACATTTGCGACATGCCAATTTTAGCTCTTGAATCAACTTGCACCCCCCAAAATGAATGTATGGAGGCTACTGTTTGGGGGCCTGCAGATAACTCCCATTAGGGTCTTTTTACCTCTACAATTCCTAATTTCTATCCATACTGATTCTACATCTCCTGATTCTATGTCACCCCTTGCAAGGGAGTGAATATCATTCCTTACCAACAGAGCGACCCCACCCCCTGTCAGTCTTTTCTATACATTGTGTACCCCTGAATATTCAGTTCCCAGCCCTGGTCCTCTTGTAGATATAGTTGTTTTGTAGATATAGTTGTTTTGACAAACATGGACTTCCAAAAAGCTATCTGACAAAGTACCACATGGTGGACTTGCCCCCTTAGTATTGAAGGCCTCGGAATAAGACGGCCTTCCTAGATGGTGAATTAACTGAGTTACATGAAGATTTTTTTTACAGAATTGAAGAATGTGTGACATGGGCTTCCCTAGAAATTGGTATCAGACTTTTCTCGAGGTGAATTAATTGTACAAAGATTCCAAAATCACAAATATGTAATCTAGATCACATAATGTAATCTCGCCGCTAACCTCGCCTCACCTCGTTGCTGGCCCGGCATCGCCGCTCGCCTCACCTCACCTCGCCGCTCACCCGGCCTCGCCGCTGGCCCGGCCTCACCTCGCCTCTCGCCACTGGCCTCGCTTCACCCCTCGCCACTCCCCGGCCTCACCGCTTGCCTCGCCGCTGGCCTATCCTTGCTGCGGAGCGTGAGGCCCGTTGATGTTGAGAGGGGATGGGGGAGGGATGTTGGGGTGTGGGGCAGGGGGGGCAGTAGAGTGGGAGGAGGGAGTGGATTTGGGGGGAAAGGGGAGGAGGGGTGGAGGGGAGAGGTGGGTGAGTAGGAAAGGTGGGGGGGAGTAAGGGGGTGGGGGGAGGGGGGGTAGGGGGGTTGGGGGGAGTTGGGGGGGGAGTAGGGTTGGGGTGGGACATGGTCCGTTGTGATTTGCTGTTGAAGACCACTGGAGCAAGTATGTCTTCAATTAAATTAGGTGTGTGCAGTTTTTCAACTTAGTCATACATTTTATGACCATTTTCTTTTATTCAATACCAAGAGAATTGGGATGTGTAAGGAAAAAGCAAAATAGAAAAAACAAAACAAAACAAAATTTTCTTTGTTCAATAACCTTTCTATAATAGTAGAATATACTCATGATAGGCCTGACATTGTACATGTAGTCCAAGAACTACAGATTGTTGGAAATAATAGTCGTTTTTCACACGTGAATGTAGCGCAACGCGTACGCGTTTTTGCTGAAAAGTTGCATCACGCGCCATATTATGAATTTTGATGTAAAATTCTGAGTTTTGGACATCAAAATTCTGAATTTGTAAAATCAAATGTTGGGAGGTCTGGTTATGGGGCAAAAGCAGGAGAATTGGTTTGAGAGGAAAATATAGATCAGCCATGATTGAAAGGTGGAGTAGACTGATGGGCTACATATGATCAATTTCCATTTGTTCCCTGCACATCCATGGACTTATCCAAATGCCTCAAGTGCCATTATCCACCACCACTGCTAGAGAATTCTGGAAACATGTCACCTTTTAGTCAAGTGAATAACTGAAAGCTTCTCATTTGTCCTCATTCATTCACCATCCTTGAATCTAGACTGTTCTTTAGAACTCACAAAGTCTTGAAAATAACAAAATAATTTAGATAAAGCTGTTGACAGCCAACATCAACTGTTGTGCATTACCATGAATCGATCTGCTTTTCTTTTGGTAACATTGAGTGAAGGAGCGGTCAGTCAGGATGCAAACTATCCTTAAAGGAACGGCATGTTATTGAATTATTGCAGTAAGCAATTGAAATATAACATCTATATTCACTTGTGGATCTCAATCCATTCTCATCCAGAAACAGCTCCACATCACTGCAGAGCTATTTTATCAAATCTAGGGTGATTTTTCTTGACGATAACTGATACAAATATCTTGTCATTTCTCTTTCAGTAAGTTTGACTTGGGGACATGATCTCTCTTGTTCTCATCTCAAGTATGGCTACCCACATGTTGCAAGGAAGAAGAAAACTAGCAAAGCTACCTAACTGCATAATAGTAAGTTACGTTCTTTTTATCTTTCTGCTGGCCGCCCCAATGAATTCCCTTCAAAGACAAAATGCATAATAATAATAATAATACTAATAATATATTCCTTTATTTGTCCCACACCGGGGAAATTTGCAGTGTTACAGCAGCAAAGTGGATAGCAAGAGACATTCATTATAAATAAAAATAAAGATAAGGATAATTGTCATCATTTACTGTGTTTTTTCTTTACTGTTACTGTTGACTGGTCAGTTGACCGGTCTGCTGGGAGTAGCGCTGGTTGTACAGTCTCACAGCAGTGGGAAGGAAGGACCTCCGATATCTCTCCTTCGCACACTTGGGGTGAAGGAGTCTGTCACTGAAGGAGCTACTCAGTGCAGTGACAGTGTCCTGCATGGGGTGGGAGTCGTTGTCCAGCAGCGATGTTATCTTTGCCGTCATCCTCCTCTCTCCTACTGCCTGTACTGAGTCGAGGGGCAACCGAGGACAGAGCTGGCCTTCCTGATCAGCTTGTCAAGTCTCTTCCCCTCCGCTGCTGAGATGCTGCTGCTCCAGCAGACCACTCCATAGAAAATGGCTGATGCTACCACAGTGTTGTAGAAGGTCCTTAGGAGATCCCCCTGCACTCCAAAGGACCTGAGTCTCCTCAGCAGGTAACGTCTGCTCTGGCCCTTTTTGTACAGTGCATTGATATTTTCGGTCCAGTCAAGTTTATTGTTAAGGTTAACACCCAGGTACTATGTTCACCGGTGTCGGGGGGACATGGCTGCGCCTGCGGAAATCTACCACCATCTCCCTGGTTTTCCCCACGTTGATCCGGAGGCAGTTCCACTGGCACCAGTCCACAAAGTCCTTGATCAGTTCTCTGTATGCCCTGTCATCGTCGCCTGTGATGAGGCCGACGATGGCAGAGTCGTCAGAGAACTTCTGTAGATAGCAGTTTGCTGAGCTGTGCCTGAAGTCCGCGGTGTACAGAGTGAACAGGAAAGGAGCTAGCACTGTTCCCTGCGGAACCCCTGTGCTGCAGACCACCATGTCCGAAACATAGTCCTTTGTCCTCACATACTGTGGTCTGTTGGTGAGGTAATCCAGAATCCAGGATGTGAGGTGGTGATCCACTCCTGCGCACTCCAGCTTGCCCCCCAGAAGCCCAGGCTGGATGGTATTGAACGCACTGAATCAAAGAACATGATTCTCACAGTGCTATCTGGCTTCTCCAGGTGCGAAAGAGCTTTGTGTCGTAGTGAGATGATGGCGTCCTCCACCCGGATGCGAGTCTGGTAGGCGAACTGCAGCGGATCCATTGATGGTCTCACCAGGGGGCGGAGATGGACGAGGACCAGTCGCTCCAATGTCTTCATCAGGTGTGATGTCAGTGCCACCGGCCTGTAGCTGTTGAGTTCCTTCGGGCGCGGTGTCTTTGGTACCGGTACCAGGCAGGATGTTTTCCACATCTGTGGAACTTTCCCCAGTTTCAGGCTCAGATTGAAGACGTGCTCCACTATCCTGCACAGCTGGTCTGCACAGGACTTGAGGAGCCTCGAGCTGATGCTGTCCGGACCAGCCGCCTTCCTCGCATTGATTTTTCTGAGCTCATTTCTCACCTGGTCTGTAGAGAGAGACAGATTGGAGCACAGGGGCTGGGTGCTCGAGGGTGTGAGAGGAGGAGGGGATGTGGGGGGGGGATGGTGGGGGGGGGGGGTGGGGGTGGGGTGGTTGGGGCAGGAGAAGCAGAGGCATTGGGTGGTTGCTGTGACCCAAGTGCTGTGGGAGGGGAGGTGGGGCAGTGTACTGGACGTGCAGACAAGGGGGGCTGCAGCAGTGGTGACTGGACCAGGGGAGGGGTAGGTGACTGATCGAACCTGTTGAAGATATTTATTCACAAAATGCTGGAGTAACTCAGCAGGTCAGGCAGCATCTCAGGAGAGAAGGAATGGGTGACGTTTCGGGTCGAGACCCTTCTTCAAAAGGGTCTCGACCCGAAACGTCACCCGAACCTGTTGAAGAATAGGTTCAGATCATTTACCCACTTCTGGTCCCCCACGGCCTGGGAGTCGGGTTCCTTGTACCCAGAGATGGTTTTGAGGCCTCTCCAGACTCGGCTGATGTTGCTCTCCTATAGACACTTGGTGATATCATTGGGTACGTGTATGGAGGGGGTATAGGAGGCTGGTTAATGTTTGTCTGGCCACTCTGAATATACCGTTTTGTAGCGACTGTGAAAGTATACCACATCAACATACTATGAAGATTGAAAAATCTTTGATATAGTCAGGTCATGAATTCTAGTTGCTCTCTGGCGAATTGAAGAGACAAATTAGGCTGATGCATCCCTACATCACTGAGAGTGGTGCACTGGCAGAGGTGCTGTCACACAGGTGTGGAATTTAAGCACCTGTGACCACTATTGTGAGGAAATGTACAGAGGAGATTAACCAGGAAATTCCCTAAATTTCAGTTATTAGGATAGACTAATCAAGGCTGAATGAAATCGTGGATTGGTGTGGCGCTGGTGCAGTGGGCAGGGATTCAGATTTTTAGACCATTGGGATGTTCTCTGGGGCAGAGGTGGCAAGAGGAATGGGTTACATCTGAACTGGAGGGGGACCACTTCCCTTGCTGTGAGGTTTGCAAGTGCTACTCGGCAGGGTTTAAAACAGGGGAGCATGGCGTTGGGAACTAGAGAAGTGGGTCTGATACGGGAAGGAGTGATGGAAAAGTGGATGTTCGGATCGGCAAGACTCATAGAAAGGACAGAAAGAGAGGTGAAGGAATATGGTGATGCTGATGGGCTGTAGTGTGTTTATTCCAACGCAAGGAGTATTGTGAAAAAAGCAGACATACAGGGAGCCTGGATTGGGACTGTGATAATGTGGCCATTGTGGAAACCTTGTTGTGAGAGGGATTCCACTGGCAGCTCAATGTTCCAGGGTTTTGTTGTTTCAGATGTGATTGGGAAGGAGGTAAAATAAGTGGAGGAGGTGCGGGCTAATGAGGGAGACTGTCACAGCAGCACTCAGAGAGGACGTATTGGATGGTTTGTCTGCTGAGGTAATAGGAGTGGAGCTTAGAAATATTAAAGGTGCAAGTACTCACGTGGGATTGTACTATAGACCAGCCCCCCCCCCCCTCCCCCCTTCTGTTTCCCAATAGCAAGCAGGAGATAGAGAAACAGATACATAGACAGATTTCCAACAGAGATGACTTAGTGGGTGATTTTCACTCCAACTTGCTCATTGCAAAAGCCTTAGATGGGCAGAATTTGTGAGGTATATCCGTGAAGGTTTCTTGAACCAGTATGTGGATAGTCTAATCCTGGAAGGGAACATACTGGACCTTGTGTTGGGAAATGAGCCTGGCCAGGTGACTGGTGTTTCATGGTTATGTGATCACGACTCCTTCGGTTTTAATATTGTTTGGAATAGGGAGTAGACTGAACCTTATGGGAAAGTTCTAAACCAGGGTAAGGCAAACTACAATTTAATTAGACAGGAGCTCGGGAGAGTACACTGGGAGAATTGTTAATGATAATTCTACATCTGTCATGTGGGAATTGTTTAAAGACCAGCTGATTGAAGTTCAGAACTGCCATGTTCCAGTGAGGAGGAGGGATAAGGACAACAAAGTAATGGAACATTGGATAACCGAAGAGTTTGTAAATTTGATCGAAAAGAAAAAGGGAGTGCATGCAAGATTTGTGGATGGAATCAGACAGGGCCTTTCAAGAATATAAAGAACTCATGTGGGCAATTAGAAGGCTCAAAAGGAGCCACAACATTTCTTTGGTTAGTCAGATTAAAGAAGACCCCAAAGGATTTCTTACATACACTTCCTGATTGATGTAAGGGTTATATTCCATAAATACTTACATCAATCAGATTATATGCATGTTGAAATCACTTTAAAACTAGGTAGAAATAAAGAACTGCACATGCTGGTTAATGCACAAAATACACAAAGTGCTGGTGTAACTCAGTGAGCCAGGCTACATCTCTGGAGAACATGGAGGTGACATTACGGGTTGGACTCTTGTTAAGACTAATTTAGTCTGCTCAGTTATTTTCTGTTATTTCAACTTAAAACTAGGAGCCAGTGGTGCTGGTCAGCTGTCACTTTGTCCACACCCCCCTGCACTGTTGCCTCTTCCACCTTCTACTTCAGAGTAGCTGACATCTTCACATGTCGGCAACTCTGGGGGTGAGGGAGGAGGCGGCGGTGGGAGCAGAACAGTTGAGTGGACTCAGTGATGGCCGACTGGAAGAAGCAGTAGATGGTGAGGGGGGGGGGTGGGTGGATGCCTACAGTGACTCCGCGTGCCATGTTGGTGGGGGCAGCCCAAAGAAAGCTCTGTCGGCCAGGGGCTACAATATGAGCCTCAACAACAGCCATGTCAACTAGACGGTGCGGCAGCCAGTGAAGGACTCACTGGCGCATCTTGTAGAAGATGACAGCAACTCAGCCAGGGGTTGCTCTCCACCGCCTCCCTCATTCTCGCTTGCCTTCCCAGTGTCATACCGACAGTGGCTGAAGCAAGAGGAACAGCAATCCCATTCAACGCTTTTATAAATATGAAGCTGACGGGAAGCACTTGCCATCCTGCCATTGCAATAGCACAGGTCTTTCAGAAATCAGGAACACCTATTGTAATTTTTTAACGTTAGGCTGAGTTTACGTAACTCATTTGCTACGTAAGTCGGGAAGTGCCAGTATTAAAAACAGGAGGAAACCAGGAAGAAGGTAGGACTGCTCAAGGATCAAGAAGGGAATTTGTGCTTGGAGTCTGGAGATGTACGAGAGGTACTAAGTGAGTACTTTGTATTTGTTGTCATCAAGGAGAAGGAAATGGAGGACAGTGAGATCATTGTGGAGAACACACTTTGAGGCGGCATAGTCGCGCAGCGCCAGAGGCCCGGATTTGATTCTGACCACGAGTGCTGCCTGTACGGAGTATGTACGTTCTCCTTGTGACCACATGGGTGTTCTCCGGGTGCTCCGGTTCCCTCCCACATTCCAAAGATATGCAGATTTGGTGGTTATTTGGCTTCTGTAAATTATCCCGAGTGTGTCGGATAGAACTAGTGTATGGATAATCGATGGTCAATATGGACTTGATGGGCCAAAAGGTCTTTTACATAGAAACATAGAAAATAGGTGCAGAGGTAGGCCATTCGGCCCTTTGAACCAGCACCGCCATTCAGTATTCCGTTCTGGCTTTTTCCCCATATCCCTTGATTACTTTAGCCCTAAGAGCTAAATCTAACTCTCTCTTGAAAATATCCAGTGAACTGTCCTCCACTGCCTTCTGTGGCCGAGAATTCCACAGATTCACAACTCTCTGGGTGAAAAAGTTTTTCTTCATCTCAGTCCTAAATGGCCTACCGCTTATTCTTAAACGGTGACCCCTAGTTCTGGATTCACCTAACATCGGGAACATTTTTCCTGCACCTACCCTGTCCAATCCTCTAAGAATTTTATATGTTTCTATAAGATCCCCTCTCATCCTTCTAAATTCCAGTGAATACAAGCCCAGTCGACACATTCTTTCATCATATCTCAGTCCCGCCATCCCGGGAATTAACCTGGTGAAACTACGCTGCACTCCCTCAATAGCAATAATGTTCTTCCTCAGACCCAAACTGCACACAATACTCCAGGTGCGGCCTCACCAGGGCCCTGTACAACTGCAGTAGGACCTCCTTGCTCTTAAACTCAAACCCTCTCGTAATGAAGGCCAACATGCCATTTGCTTTCTTCACTGCCTGCTGCAGCTGCATGCTTACTTTCAGTGACTACTGTACAAGCACACCCAGGTCTCATTGCACCTCCCCTTCTCTTAATCTGCACCATTCAGATAATAATCTGCCTTCCTGTTCTTGCCACCAAAGCAGATAACATCACATTTATCCACATCATACTGCATCTGCCATGCATCTGCCCTCTCACTCAATCTATCCATGTCACCCTGCATCCTCTTCACAGTTCACACTGCCACCCAGCTTTGTGGGCATCTGCAAATTTGCTAACGTTATTTTTAATTCCTTCGTCTAAATGATTCATATATATTGTAAATAGTTGTGGTCCCAGCACCGAGCCTTGCAGCACCCTACAAGTCACTGCCTGCCATTCCGAAAGGGACCCGTTAATTCCGACTCTTTGTTTCCCTGTCTGCCAATCAATTTTCTATGCATGCCAATACCCTACCCCCCAATACCATGTGCTCTATTTTTCCCCACTAATCTCCTGTGTGGGACCTTATCAAAGTCTTTCTGAAAGTCCAGATACACTACATCCACTGGCTTTCCCTTATCCATTTTACTTGTTACATCCTCAAAGAATTCCAGAAGATTAGTCAAGCAAGATTTTCCCTTCGTAACTCCATGTTGACTTGGACCGATCCTGTTACTGCTATCCAAATGTGCCACTATTACATATTTAATAATTGACTCAGAGCATCTTCCCCATCACCGATGTCAAGCTAACTGATCTATAATTCCCTGCTTTCTCTCTCCCTTCTTTCTTAAAAAGTGGGATAACATTAGCTACCCTCCAATCCACAGGAACTGAACCAGTATCTATAGAACATTGGAAAATGATCACAAATGCATCCACGATTTCTAGAGCCACTTCCTTGAGCACCATGGGATGCAGACCATTAGGCCTTGGGGATTTATCAGCCTTCAGTCCCATCAGTCTACCCAACACCATTCCCTGACGAATGTGAATTTCCTTCAGTTCCTCCGTAACCCTAGTTCCTCTGTCACTTAGTACATCTGGGAGATTGTTTGTGCCTTCCTTACTGAAGACAGAACCAAAGTACCTGTTCAACTCGTCTGCCATTTCCTTGTTCTCCATAATAAATTCACCTGTTTCTGTCTTCAAGGGACCGACATTTGTCTTAACTAATCTTTTCCTTTTCACATACCTAAATTCCTTACTATCCTACTTTATATTCTTGGCTAGCTTACCGTCGTACTTCATCTTTTCTCCCCGTATTGCCTTTTTCATTACCTTCTGTTGTTCTTTAAAAGTTTGTCAATCCTCTGGCTTCCCACTCATCTTTTCGATGTTATACGTCTCTTTTAGTTTGAAACTGTCTTTAACATCCCTTGTCAGCCATGGTTGCCTCTTACTTCCCTTAGAATCTTTCCTCCTCTTTGGAATGAAATGATCCTGCATCTTCTTGATTATCCCCAGAAATTCCTGCCATTGCTGTTGCACCGTCATCCCAGCTTGGGTCCCTTTCCAGTCACCTTTGGCCACCTCCTCCCTCATGCCTCCATCGTCCCCTTTGTTCAACTGCAATAAAGACACTTCTGATTTGACCTTCTCCCTCTCAAATTGCAGATTAAAACTTATCATATTATGGTCACTACGTCCTAATGGTTCCTTTACCTTGAGTTCCCTTATCAAATCCAGTTCATTACACAACATTAAATCCAGAATTGCCTTCTCCCTGGTTGGCTCCAGTACAAGCTGCTCTAAGAATCAATCTCGGAGGCACTCCACAAACCCTTTCTTGGAGTATAGTACCAAACTGATTTTCCCAGTCTACCTGCATATTGAAAATCTCCCATAACCACCTTTGAATTACCTTTGTTACATGCCAATTTTAACTCCTGATGCAACTTGCACCCTCTATCCAGGTTACTGTTTGGGGCTGTAGGTAATTCCCATTAGGTTCTTTTTGCCCTGTCAATTTCTCAGTTCTATCCACAATGACTCTGCATCTTCTGATTCTATGTCACCCCTCGCAAAGGACTGAATTGAATTCCTTACCAACAGAGCTACCCCGCCCACTCTGCCCATCCATCTGTCTTTTCGATAGGACGTATAACCCCGCATATTCAGTTTCCAGCTCCGATCCTCTTGCTGCCATGTCTATAATTCCCACATACTTACCAATCTCTAACTGAACCCCAAGCTCATCCACTTTATTTCTTATACTTCGCGCAATCATATATAACACGTTTAATTCGGTATTCACCGCCCCTCTCACACCTATTTCACCTGTCATTACACTCTTATCCCTTGAACTTTCCGTCCCATTAATTTGGGTGTCTTTTGTAACTTTTCCTGAACTCTCTTTTCCTTTAACTCCATCATTATACTTCCAATTTGTCGACCCCCCCCCCCACTATTTAGTTTAAACCTACCTGTGCAGCAGTAGCAATCCTGCCTGCCAGAATGTTGGTCTCCCTCCCGTTAATAATAGACAATAGACAATAGGGGCAGGAGTAGGCCATTTGGCCCTTCGAGCCAGCACTGCCATTCAATGTGATCATGGCTGATCAATCACAATCAGTACCCTGTTCCTGCCTTCTCCCCATACCCCCCTGACTCCACTATCTTTAAGAGCTCTATCTAGCTCTCTCTTGAAATCATCCAGAAAATTGGCCTCTACTGCCTTCTGAGGCAGAGAATTCCACAGATTTACAACTCTCTGACTGAAAAAGATTTTCCTCATCTCCATTCTAAATGGCCTACCCCTTATTCTTAAACTGTGGCCCCTGGTTCTGGACTCCCCCAACATTGGGAACATGTTTCCTGCCTCTAATGTGTCCAATCCCTTAATAATCTTATATGTTTCAATAAGATCCCCTCTCATCCTTCTAAATTCCAGCGTATACAAGCCTAGTCGCTCCAGTCTTTCAACATACGACAGTCCCGCCATTCCGGGAATTAACCTAGTGAACCCACGCTGCACGCCCTCAATAGCAAGATTATCCTTCCTCAGATTTGGGGACCAAAACTGCACACAGTACTCCAGGTGCGGTCTCACTAGGGCCCTGTACAACTGCAGAAGGATCTCTTTGCTCCTATACTCAACTCCTCTTGTCATAAAGGCCAACATGCCATAAGCTTTATAAGAAAATAACTGCAGATGCTGGTACAAATCGATTTATTCACAAAATGCTGGAGTAACTCAGCAGGTCAGGCAGCATCTCGGGAGAGAAGGAATAGGTGACGTTTCGGGTCGAGACCCTTCTTCAGACTGATGTCAGGGGGTCGGGACAAAGGAAGGATATAGGTGGAGACAGGAAGATAGATGCCATAAGCTTTCTTCACTGCATGCTGTACCTGCATGCTAACTTTAAGTGACTGATGAACAAGGACACCCAGATCTCTTTGTACTTCCCCATTTCCTAACTTGACACCATTCAGATAATAATCTGCCTTCCTGTTCTTTCCACCAAAGTGGATAACCTCACATTTATCCACATTAAACTGCATCTGCCATGCATCTGACCACTCACACAACCTGTCCAAGTCACCCTGCATCCTCCTCACAGTTCACACTGCCACCCAGCTTTGTGTCATCCGCAAATTTGCTAAGGTTACTTTTAATCCCTTCATATCATATCATCATATATATACAGCCGGAAACAGGCCTTTTCGGCCCACCAAGTCCGTGCCGCCCAACGATCCCCGTACATTAACACTATCCTACACCCACTAGGGACAATTTTTACATTTACCCAGCCAATTAACCTACATACCTGTACGTCTTTGGAGTGTGGGAGGAAACCGAAGATCTCGGAGAAAACGGTAGCGCAGCGGTAGAGTTGCTGCTTTACAGCTAATGCAGCGCCGGAGACTCAGGTTCGATCCTGACTACGGGTGCTGCACTGTAAGGAGTTTGTACGTTCTCCCCGTGACCTGCGTGGGTTTTCTCCGAGATCTTCGGTTTCCTCCCACACTCCAAAGACGTACAGGTATGTAGGTTAATTGGCTGGGTAAATGTAAAAACTGTCCCTAGTGGGTGTAGGATAGTGTTAATGTACGGGGATCGTTGGGCGGCACGGACTTGGTGGGCCGAAAAGGCCTGTTTCCGGCTGCATATATATATGATGATATGATATGATATGAAAACCCACGCAGGTCACGGGGAGAACGTACAAACTCCTTACAGTGAAGCACCCGTAGTCAGGATCGAACCTGAGTCTCCGGCGCTGCATTCGGTGTAAAGCAGCAACTCTACCGCTGCGCTACCGTGCCGCTATCTAAAATAGCTGCAGTCCCAGCACCGAGCCTTGCGGTACCCCACTAGCCACTCCCTGCCATTCTGAAAGGGACCCGTTAATCCCTACTCTTTGTTTCCTGTCTGCCAACCAATTTTCTATCCATGTCAGCACCCTACTCCCAATACCATGTGCTCTAATCTTGCCCACTAATCTCCTATGTGGGACCTTATCAAAGGCTTTCTGAAAGTCCAGGTACACTACATCCACTGACTCTCCCTTGTCCATTTTCCTAGTTACATCTTCAGAAAATTCCAGAGCAACCCGTCCCTTTTGTACAGGTCACCCCTACCCCAGAAGATATTCCAATGGTCTATAAATCTAAATCCCTGCTCCCTGCACCAGTTCCTCAGCCACACATTCAGATCCCCTATCTCCCTGTTCCTGCCCTCACCAGCACAAGGTATTGGAAGCAAACCAGAGATAATCACCCTAGAGGTCCTGCTTTTCAGCCTTCTTCCTAAATCTCTAAACTCACTTTGCAGAACCTCCTTCCTCTTCTTCCCGATCTTGTTTGGGCTTACATGCACAACAACTTCATCTAAGAGAAAGCTGGAAAGGAGGCGATGCAGGACAAATCCTGGTGAATTATAGGTGGAAGATAGAGAAAAAATGCGAGTGTAACTCAGGGGGACAGGCAGCATCTCTGGAAAGAAAGAATGGGTGAAGTTTCAGGTCGAGACCCTCCTTCAGACTGATGTCAAGGGAGAGGGAGATATAGAGATAAGGTGTGTAAGGTGTGAAAACAAAGGGAATGGAGATCAAGGAAAATGTAAAATAGATCATTGTTAGCTGGGAGAAGGTAACAACAAAGCAAACAGAGATAAAATGTAGTTGGAGACAGTAAGACTGGGTAGGGGGAGGGATGGAGAGGGAAGGAAAGCAAGGGTTATTTGAAGTTAGAGAAGTCAGTGTTCATACTGCTGGGGTGTAAGCTGCCCAAGCGAAATATGAGATGCTGTTTCTCCAATTTGCGCTGGGTCTCACTCTGACAATGGAGGAGGCCCAGGACAGATAAGTCAGTATAGGAATGGGAGGGGGAGTTAAAGTGTTTAGCAACCGGGAGATTAGGTAGGTTTAGGTGGACTGAGCAGAGGTGTTCAGCGAAACGATCGCCGAGCCCACGCTTGGTCTCGCTGATATACAGGAGTCCATACCTGGAACAGAGGATACAGTAGATGAGGTTGGAGGAGGTGCAAGTGAATCTCTGCCTCACCTGAAAAGACCGTTGAAGTCCTTGGACAGATTCGAGGGGGGAGGTATAAGGACAGGTGTTGCATCTCCTGCAGTTGCAGGAGAAAGTACCTGGGGAGGGGATGGTTTGGATGTGAAGGAGGCAGATACGTATAAGGGGGTATTTTGATATGCAGATGCTTGGGCACAGGCAAAAGATGAAAAATAAAGCTTTCTATTGCTTCCACAGCTGCTGCCTGACCTTATGAATTAATCTAGAACTCTGTTTTTGACTCGATTCCAGCATCTGCAGTTCCTTGTATTTATATTCTACTACCTCACGATCTAACTTGGGTTTGATCTTATTGTTAAAATGGTGTACATTTTCTCTCCAACCTATGTAGTTGACACATCAATTGGCAGAAACATAATTTATTATCTCTATCTTACAAGTAATCAAATCTCTTTTTAACGCTGAGATTTTGGTGGGAAGAATAAGGAGAGGTACAAATGAAATGGCATATCTTAAATGTGTAGGGATATCGATCCCAGAGTCTATGTATAAATATCCAATCTATACTCATCACCATGTTTTTTTTTCCTCATTATACTTAACCATATAACCATATAACAACTACAGCACGGAAACAGGCCCGTTCGGCCCTACCAGTCCACGCCGACCACTCTCTCTGACCTAGTCTCATCTACCTGCTCTCAGACCATAACCCTCCAATCCCCTCTCATCCATATACCTATCCAATTTACTTTTAAATAATAAAATCGAGCCTGCCTCCACCACTTCCACCGGAAGCCCATTCCATACAGCCACCACCCTCTGAGTAAAGAAGTTACCCCTCATGTTACCCCTAAACTTTTGTCCCTCAATTCTAAAGTTATGTCCCCTTGTTGGAATCTTCCCCACTCTCAAGGGGAAAAGCCTACCCACGTCAACTCTGTCCGTCCCTCTTAAAATTTTAAAAACCTCTATCAAGTCCCCCCTCAACCTTCTACGCTCCAAAGAATAAAGACCCAACCTGTTCAACCTCTCTCTGTAGCTTAAGTGCTGAAACCCAGGCAACATTCTAGTAAATCTCCTCTGTACCCTCTCCATTTTGTCGACATCCTTCCTATAATTTGGCGACCAGAACTGCACACCATACTCCAGATTCGGCCTCACCAATGCCCTGTACAATTTTAACATTACATCCCAACTTCTATATTCGATGCTCTGATTTATAAAGGCTAGCATACCAAACGCCTTCTTCACCACCCTATCCACATGAGATTCCACCTTCAGGGAACAATGCACAGTTATTCCCAGATCCCTCTGTTCCACTGTATTCCTCAATTCCCTACCATTTACCCTGTACGTCCTACTTTGATTTGTCCTACCAAAATGCAGCACCTCACACTTATCAGCATTAAACTCCATCTGCCATCTTTCAGCCCACCCTTCCAAAAGGCCCAAGTCTCTCTGTAGACTTTGAAACTCTACTTCATTATTAACTACACCACCTATCTTAGTATCATCTGCATATTTACTAATCCAATTTGCCACACCATCATCCAGATCATTAATGTAAATGACAAACAACAGTGGACCCAACACAGATCCTTGGGGTACTCCACTAGACACTGGCCTCCAACCTGACGTACAGTTGTCAACCATTACCCTCTGGTATCTCCCATTCAGCCATTGTTGAATCCATCTTGCAACCTCACTATTAATACCCAACGATTTAACCTTCTTAATCAACCTTCCATGTGGAACCTTGTCACAGGGGGGGGGGGGGGGGCGTGTCCAATGTCTGGCTGAGTAGACATAACTTTTCAGCACTCCCGAAAACAAAACCCTAAGTTACCAAAAAAAAACGCACTAAAAGAATTCAAGTACTTTAATTTAAAGTTAAAAGTATACAGAACGTACTGATGACTCCCAAGAAAGAAAAGAAGGGAGCACAGCTGCCACAGAAGCAAAGAAATCCACCAAAGGAATCAAGAAAAAAAATTGCAGGTAGGCCTACAGCCCCGACGGAGCAGGGGCCTGGTTTTGAGGAGCCCTCAGCAGGCGGAGAGGCATGGCCCTCTGTTGGCCGAGAGGCTGAAGTTTCGGAAATGAGTGACGAGGAGGGAACTAGCAGTGGAAGTGGAAACATGGAAGAAGGAGATCAAGAAGATTCAGAGATTAAAATTAAAGCGATGCTTGAAGAAATTATTAACAGGATCAAGAAAATTGAAGGAGATCACAAAGTGATGGAAAATGAAGTGAAAGCATTGAGGAGAGATAATAAGGAACTGCATAAGGACAATATGGAAATATATAAGACTTTGAAAAAAATGGAGGAGAATTTTCAAACAGTGATAAACAGAGTGGATAATATAGAAATGGAAAATGAAATGTTAAAATCTAGAGTGGAAAAAAATGAAGATAGTATTACTGCTGCAACAATTGAAAGCAAAAAGATCGTGGAGAAGTTGGACGCCTTGGAAAACTACAGCAGGAGAAATAATGTTAAAATTGTTGGCTTGCCAGAGGGAGTTGAGGGGGAAGACCCAATCAATTTTTTTCAAGATTGGATAGTGACTAGTCTGGGAATAGATAAACAAGGACCGATGGAAATAGAAAGAGCACATAGGGCTCTAAGACCGAAACCTTCGACTAATCAAAAGCCAAGATCTGTGTTGATTAAATTCTTAAGATACCAAGATAGAGAATTGGTCCTCAAATCAGTCGGGATGAATATAAGACAGGGAAAACCAATAGAGTATGAAGGTACAAAAATAATTTTTTACCCAGATATTAGTAATGTCTTGTTGAGCAGGAAAAAAGAATTTAATAAGGCAAAAAATATTTTATGGAAGAAAGGTTATAAGTTCATTTTACTGCATCCTGCTACTTTGAAGATCATGATCAACATTGGAGAAAATAAAATTTTCAAAGACTTTGTCAGAGCACAAGATTTTGCTGAAGAATTGCCATCGAGAATTGATTAAGAAGATCCATGAATGAATGATTATTAACAAGATCTGTATACTATAGAGGGGATCAATTGTATTAAGGATAGTTAATCTTTAGAAGTACTTGAAATATCGGGGGGGTTGGAGAATATGCATGCTCTACCATAATCATGGGCACAAGTGTGGTGTGGACCACACCTCGTATAATAGAGGGGAGTAATGTTGTTAATCTATTTATTAACAACATTAGAGGGAGGGTTTACTTTTCTATCTTTCTGTTTTCTTTTCTGTTTTTGTACCTAGACGATGGAAGGGAGTACACTGAAATACGGCTCAACGTAAATATTGGAAGAGGTATCAAGGTAAGGAAGAAGGGGGAAAAAAAAAAAAGAATGAATGGATAATAAATTAAATTTTCTAAGTTATAATGTGAATGGGTTAAATGGACCGATAAAAAGTAAGAGAATTTTAACACAGATGAAAAAATTGGAAGTGGATATAGCTTTCTTACAGGAACTTCTGACTTTTAGGAACACACTGTCTTCCGTACTTTGAACAACTTACAATTTGTATTCAATGTTAGCTTAATTCCAACCCTGAGATTTTTAAATGTTTTCCTCTGAGAGCTTGGGTTTCCTCCCATACCCAAAGGTGTCTGGCCTGGTAGATTATTTGGCCTGACCTAAGTGGGAGAATCTATGACGAATTGATGGAAATGTAAGGAGAATTAAAAAAGGCAATAAATGTAAGATAGCCGCAAAATGAATGTTTGATAGTTGTTGCAGATATTGAATGTCTCTAAGACTTTTGATAGTAATGGATTTCAAATGTGACAGAGGAATAGTCAGCTAGATGGTGTATGAAATTTAATGTTGAGAACCAGGAAGTGTTGCACAATAATAGGAAGCATGAGAAGGGGCAACCCCAAAGAGTACAATTCTAGAAGATGAACAAGAATGGATGGACCCATGGCTATATGTAGAAATGACAGGGCAAGTGTGAGAAGTTGTTAAAATGCCCACAGTGCTTGGCATTTCTAAATAAAGACATGGAGTACAAGTACAAGGAAGTGACAATGAATCTTTTCAGGGTCATACTGATGAGAGCAAGTTTTTCAACCCACTTGTCCATGCAGATCCATGCCCATCTTAGCAAGTCCCATTTACCCTCTCCCTTGTACACACTTCGATAAAGTTAAAATCCCCTTTATGACAACCCTATTATTCCTGCAACTCCTCACAATCTCCATGAATATTTGTTCCTCTAATTTCCACAGTTTCTTGTGGGCCGATATACACTCCCAACTAGTTGATCGTCCCCGTTTCGCAGATCCACCCACGTTGCTTAACTGGATAATCCCGCAGTGATTTCATCTCAGACGACTGCTACGATGTTCTCTTTCATCAAAAACAAAACTTTCTTTCCTCTCTTTTCTACACCTCTACGTCAGCTGTAGCTCCTGTATCCTAAAACATTAAGTTGCCATTCCTGTCCCTTTCTTAGCCATGATTCCGTAATGGCTATGATATCCCTGTCTCATGTTTCTGTACGTGCTCCAATTTCATCCGATTTACCTGTAAGAGTCTTGTATTGAAATAAATGCATGTTAATCCAATGGTCTTTCCTTGCTCCCTGCCATGCTCCTGGCTGCCTTGTATAATGAACATTCTGAAGCTAACCTGTATCAAATTCCACACCAAGTTTTGGATCCCACTTCCCTGCCAATCGAGATTAAACCATTCCAAGTGATACCAACAAAACTGCCCATTAGGATATTGGTCCCTTTTCAGTTCTGGTGGAACCTGTTCCTCTAGTACTGGTTACTTCTGCACCAGATAAGATCCCAATGGTCCAAATTGGAATCCCAGCACTCTCTTTTCAGCCACACACTCATCTATCCTAAACATCAATTCCGACCCTCAGTAATACGTGGCACTGAGCTAGCATCCACAGGTCACTACCCTCAAGGCCCTGCTTTTGAACCTTTTGCCTAACCCTCACATTCACCCCTGTAAGGTGAAGGGAAGGGGAATGTAATGTGAAGGTGGAGGAAGGGATGGAGGTCAAGGGGGAGGTGGGGGAGGGTAGTGGGAGAAATGAGTGTGCTTCCTGCTGGGGCACAGGGTAGACAGATAGGAAAAAGGGGTGTGGTGGGTGTTATTTAAAATTGGAGCTAAGAATGGAACAAAAACTAAAATCTTCATGTGCTGGAAATCATAAACAGAAATGGAAAATACTGGTAAAACTCAGCACCTGTGGAAAGAGAAAAAGTCAACGTTTGAGGTTGATGCCCAGTCAACAGAATCAGTAATGAGAGAGATGCAAAGTTGTTTTCAGAGGAGGTGAGGGAAGGATGTATAAAGCAAAGACAATGACTGCAATGTGATTAATTGAAATGGCTTCATGGCTGTTGTTACCAGCACTATAAGTCTCTGGGTCTGGGTAATGAATAGTCAATGTTGTGGTCAGGCCAGAACTAATGAGATAGAAAATAAAATTAACTTGACATGACCAAAAATATGAAAATTGAATATTCTGGACAATCTATGCAGGATGGGCAGATTCTGTGGATCCATGGTTAACTTTCCAGATGAGGGACATGCATCAATCATCACTCAGAGAGAAATATGAAGCATGCCACATTATACATCACACCATTCACCTGGCACTGAACCAGAAGTTGCAAATGAGGCATTTTGAATATGTGCCTGGAATAGAACTTGGATCCCAAATCTTCTGACAGAGAGCACAGTGTGCTGTGGAAATATGTACGTCAGCTGACCAATATTTTACAGAAGATAAATGAAGGATAAGCGCAGCAAACACTACTATACCAGGTGTTTCCTGCCAGCTCAACAGCAAAACATATTTTGCAGAGATATGCTGTGCTGTGCCCCTGCAGAATGTGGCCAGTACTTTTTACATGCAATGTTTAAAATATCAGGGGCAATGCTCAGTGTCACCGTCTCATAAGACCTTTCCTGATTGTGTGTAATGACCACAAGATACTCCTTATGAATATTGAGCATGATCATTTCTGCAAGAGAGTGTGTTATTAGAATACATATATTAAGATTCATCGCCAACTGCCTCAAGTCCTCGTGAAGGCCAATCATGGCCTTTGTTTTGAAGGAGTTCTAAATGTCAACGGTTGGATAAAATCCACTGAAGTGGTAAATTAGGACTTACCAGTTTTAGGATCCCTGAAAAGTTAATCTGCAAGTCGAATCAGTAGTAAACAAGACAAATGCATTGGTAGCATTTATTTTGAAAGGACTAGAATATAAAAACAGGGATGTAATGCTGTGGCTTTACAAGGCACAGGTCTGACTGCATTTGGAGTATTGTGAGCAGTTTGGGGCCCCGTATCTGAGGAAGGATGTGCTGGCTTTGGAGAAGGTCCAGAGGAGGTTTATACAAATGATCCCAGGAATGATTGGGTTAACATATGATGAGAGTTTGACAGCACTGGGCCTGTACTTGCTGTCTTGGAGTTTAGAAGGATGAAGGAGGACCTCATTGAAACTTACCGAATAGTGAAAAGCCTGGGTAGAGTGGATGTGGAGAGTATGTTTCCACTAGTGGGATAGTCGAGGACCAGAGGCTGTAGCCTCAGAAACAATGGACTTACCATTGGGAAAGGTGATGAGGAGGAATTTCTTTAGTCAGTGAGTGGTGAATCTGTGGAATTAATTGCCATAGAAGGTTGTGAAGGATGTCAACGGATATTTTTAAGGTGGAGATTGACAGATTCTCAATTATTACGGGTGTCAGGGTTTATGGGGAGAGGTAGGAGAATGGGCTTGAGAGGGAAAGATAGATCAGCCATGATTAAATGACAGAGTAGACTTGATGTGCCGAATGGCCAAATTTTGCTCCGATAAATTGCGGGAGGCCTGGTTGAGTCATCCTTAAATACAGCAGAGGTGCCAGAAGACTGGAGGGTGGTAAATGTTGTACCTCTTTTCAAGAAGGGCTGCAGGGAAAATGCTGGGAACTATAGGCCGTTGAGCTTAACATCTGCAGTTGGTAAGTTACTGGAGAGTATTCTGAGGGATAGGATATAAAGGCATTTGGATGGGCAAGGGCTGATTAGGGACAGTCAGCATGGTTTTGTGCATGGGAGGTCGTGTCTCACAAATCTGATTGATTTCTTTGAAGACGTAACCAAAAAGGTTGATGAGAGCAGAGCTGTAGATGTTATGTGCATGGACTTCAGTAAGGCATTTGACAAGGTTCGACATGGTAGGCTGCTCTGGAAGTTCAGATCGCATGGGATCCAAGGAGAGATAGCTGAATGGATAGCAAATTGGCTCCATGGAAGGAAGCAGAGGGGAATGGTGGAAGGTTGCTTCTCAGACTGGATGCATGTGACTAGTGGTGTAATGTAATCTGCAAATTTACTCACCATACCTTGTTGGTTCACCATCTAAATTGTTGATTCAAACCACAAACAGCAGAGGATCTAGCACCAATCCTTGAGGCACACCATTAATCAGAGACCTCAAGTCCAAAAAACAATGTTCCACCATCACCCTCTGCTTCCATCCATGAAGCCAATTTTCTATCCAGGCCACTAGCTATCCTTGGATCCCATGCGATCTAACCTTCCAGAACAGCCTACCATGCGGAACCTTGTCAAATGCCTTGTTGAAATCCATGCAGAAAATGTCTACACCTCTGCCATCAACCTTTTTGGTTACATCTACAAAAAACTCAGATTTAAGACAATCCCCCACGTAGAAATCCGTGCTGACTATCGCAATCAGCCCTTCTCAATCTAAATGCATGTATACGTTATTCCTCAGTATACTCTCCAGTAACTTTGGTTCTTGAGGGGCCTTATTCTTTCTCACTTTACTCCTTTTTTCTCAATGTACATATAAAATCTATTTAGATTATCCTTAATATTATCCGTCAGCCCTATCTCCTGCTCCCTTTGTGCCCTCCTGATTTCGTGCGTGCTCCGCGGTTCATAAAGCTCCTCCAAGGTACACTTGATCCCAGCTGCCTATATTTTCCCATGCCTACTTCTTGACTGGAGCCTCAATTTCTCTCTTCATCCAACTTCTCATGCCCACCTGCCTTGACATTCACAGGAACATGCATGGCCTAAAGACTTTAGTGGCATCCAGTGCCATGCAGTAGTGGGAGTAGGAATAGAAAGATCGGATAAATGAATGTGGCTGAGGAGTTGGTTCAGGGAGCAAGATTTCAGAATTCTGGACCATTTGGGATCTCTTCTGGAGAAGAGGGGACCTGTACAAGAGGGATGGGTTGCACCTGAACTGGAAGGGAACAAATATCCAGGTAAGTAGGTTGGCTAGTACTATACGGATGGGTTTAAACTAAATAGGGTGACCCACAGAGGTCACCTGCACTCCCTGTCTATTTCCTTTCCTCATGCTCACCCACCTTCTCTCTTCCTGGACCATGGGCATGATGACTTCACTGTACATCTTATCAAACAATCTCTCATTCTCCTGGATAGTCCTAACATCATCAAGATGCAGGTCTTGCTTCCTAATAGAGTCCTTAACAAGCTGTACCTGGACACAATAACTACAGGTATAACCGTTAGGGACACCAGCAGTTTTCCCACCTTCCTACATCCTGATTAAAGAGTATTGTACCAATTTACCTGCCACCAACACAGCATCATCCAAGAAAGAAAAAAACAATCACAAGACTCACACACAAGTGCAGACTGTACTTTTCCACTTAGTCACCTTGCCCCCCCACACACACAGCGCTTGCCCCTCTCCCCCACACAGCACCTGACCCACCACACCGCACTCCCTCTAGCAGTTGACACACAGCCCTTCCCATTAATGCACAATATTTTATTTAGGGTAGGGAAATCAATAACCAGATGACAAAGGTTTAAGGTGACAGGGGATAATTTATCAGAAATCCGAGGGGCAACTTTTTTACTCAGAGAATGATGGGTTTTCTGGTATGAGCTGCTAGAGGAGGTACAGTAGCTGTGGCAGGTACAATAACAGCATTTAAAAGACACATGGGCAGATACATGGAAGGAAAGATTCAGAGCGATATGGGTCAAATGTGTGGAAATGAGACTAGCTTAGATGGGGCAATTTGGTGAGCGTGGACAATTGGGGCTTTTGAGCCTGTTTCCATGCTGTATGACTCTAGCACAGATGGATAACGCCCCATGTGTTGCTGCAAATCAAGATGTGAGCGCAAGGTATTAGAGGAACTGATACTAGCATGGATAGCAGATTGGCCGAATGGCAGAAGGCAAAGAGAGGGAATGAAGGGGACTTTTTGTGATTTGCGACTGTGACTAGTGGTAGTCCGTAGGGGTCGGTGTTGGGGCCGCTACTCTTCACATTGTTTTGTCAATGATTTGGATGAGGAACTTGATGGATATGTGGCCGTTTACAGATGATACAAAGCTAGGTGGAGGAGCAGGTAATGTAGAGGAAGCAGGGTGTCTACAGAAGGACTTGGACAGGTTGGAAGAGGTGGCAGATGGAATACAGCGGAACAAAGTGTACAGTCATACACTTTGATAGTAGGACTAAAGGCATAGAATATTTTGTAAATAGAGAGAGGATTCAGAAATCTGAGGTGCAAAAGGATTTGGGAGTGCTGGTGGAGGGTTCCCAAAAGATAAATTTGCAAGTTAAATCAGTAGTAAGGAAGGCAAATATGTTAGCAATAATATTTTTGAGAGGACTAGAATATAAAAGCTGGGATGCATTGCTGGCTTTATCGGATGCCAGTCAGAATGCATTTGGAATTTTGTGAACAGTTTTGGTCCACATATCTAAGGAGGGATTTGCTAGCATTGGCGAGGTCAGACTCATCATGCAACGGTGAAAGCAACAGGTGTCCTAAATTTTCTGAGACCTAACTTTTATCATTGTTCAACTTCTATCAAGGAAAAGTTATACTTCACCCTTGTTAGACCACATTTGGACTACCCAGTTGCAGCATGGGACCCATACACAATTTAAAAAAATTCTTCCATCGATCGTGTCCAAAGACAGGCAGCTCGTTTTGTTACAAATACCTATGAGAGAGAAGCGAGTGTTACCGAACTTCTAAATTCATTGGGGTGGAACACTCTCCAAGACAGACGTAAAGCCCACCGTTTGACCTGTTTTTACAAAATGTTAAATGGTCAGCTCGACATAGATTACCACATCTACACCAAACCCAAACCTATCAGGAGTAGACGAGGGTATTCAATTCAATTTGAGATACCAGCTATCAAGACAGATGTGTATAACAATTCATTCTTCCCTCACACAATTAAAGCATGGAATAGTCTTCACCCTACTATAGTTATTCAACCAGACGCAACTAAATTTAAGGCAGCTCTTCTTCAAGAAGCCCATCTTGCTTAAGTCCATACTCCGCCACCTCCAGTTTAAATTCCATTTGGAATATTTTGGAGGACCAAGAACCAAGAACCAAGAGGGCCCAGAAGAGATTGACGAGAATGATCCCAAGGAGGAGTGGGTTATCCTATGAGGAGCCTTTGAGGGCTTTGGGCCTGTACTTGTGTGTGTTTAGAAGGATGAGTGGGAGTCCCATTGAAACCTACTGAATAATGAAAGGACTAGATAGAGTGGATGTGGAGAGGATGTTTGCAGTAGGGGGGAAATCAACGACCAGAGGGCACAGCCTCAGAATAAAAGGACATAATTTTAGAATGAAGATGAGGAGGATATTATTTTGCCAGTGGTTAGTTTATCTGTGGAATTCATTGCCATGGATGACTGTGGAGGCCAAGGCATTGGGTATTTTTAAAGAATGATTGAAAGGTTATTAATGAACAAGGGTGTCAAATGTTAGCAAGAAGGTGGGAGAATGGGGTTGAGAGGGAAAGATCAACCATGATTGAATTGTGGAATAGAATCGATGGGCCAAATGGCCTAATTCTGCTCCTATGATTTATGACCATAAAAACATGAGAGTATGAAATATCTTTGTTCCCTTCTGCATTGGAGACTCTAATACAGGACACAATAGAAATGAATTAAAACTGCATTCAGCATGGTATGGTATTTTCAGGCTGCTGCTGAGAGTGGGGGTGGGCAGGGTGCTCTGAACTGTTTGCAAATTGCCAAAGCACCTGGTGGTGGAACGATGGAAATAAGAAGAGCACCCACATGGTCTGGATCGCACTGTGGGCAATGGGATAAGCCATCTTCTCTCTGACGGTAAGCTTCTTCAACTGTATGCTTCATGGTTGCAGGTGACTCGTTTCCGTTCCAGATTCAATGAGGCCGTTGGTTTTTCAAGAGAAGGCGAAAGAAAGAAAATAGAACCGATGAAACCATTAATGGGCAGGTTCTTTCTCATTGGTGCATTAGAGCAGACTGCAGTTCACGCCTTACTTCGGTCAAAACCTATTGGTTGTTTGGAGAGAAACATCAGTTACTATGAAAACAGTTATCAAAGAATTAACCCTCAGATACGTGAGTGTGTCAGAAGATTTTGGAGAGACCATTCTATGCCCGTAGTGGGGATTCAGTTGAAGTTCTGGTGTCATCGCTGCAATTGGCCGTTGGGAGAATGCTGCGGTCCTTCTTGATGTTGATTGTAGTGCAGATTTGGAACTGTGAGTCCATTGAGAATGTTGAAAGTATTCGGTGATCAATTAACGTGATATTATTATACTCTATATTCCCGTGTCTGTATAGCTACGTAATTGAACGTTGTGGTGTCTGGAGTGTGGGTAGTAGAATCCCCCCCCCCCCCCCCCCCGCTGAATGGAGACGTAAGGGCCCGCAGATGCTGCTTTACGAAAGAAGACACAATTTGCTGGAATAACACAGCGGGACCGGCAGCATCTCTGGAGAACTTGGATCGATAACCTTTCGGGTCGGGATCCTTCTTCAAACTGTTGCTGTCTGATCCGCTGAGTTACTCCAGCACTTTGTGGCTTATCTCTAAATGTTGTGATGAAAAAATAGTGATCTATTAAATTGATGAAAAATATCTGTGCAATTTCCACCTGTCCAGATTAGATAATGGAGCAGATGAATGAGCAGAGTGAATGAGAAAATGTGCTCATTTACTTCAAATTTATATCGGGAGAAGTGGACTATTCAAGTGTAGTATTTATTTTTATAATCAATTAGTTGTTTTCTAATGTTTGCTAATTAAGCCCTTGGGTAACGCGTTGTGTATTCAGTCGGAGTAGTGTGTGTTGGATAATTTCGCCAAGATTAAC
The DNA here is from genome assembly GCF_053455715.1 of Rhinoraja longicauda. Lineage (NCBI taxonomy): Eukaryota > Metazoa > Chordata > Chondrichthyes > Rajiformes > Arhynchobatidae > Rhinoraja > Rhinoraja longicauda. The sequence continues at coordinate 2,338,131 of NC_135988.1, forward strand.
ACATTTAACTTCCCATTCCGATTTTGGTCAAACAGATTTGAACGTTAAATTTCATCCACGGGAATTTTCTTCCGTCACTGATCAGTCAACCCGCAAGACGCGGGTCTTGTGTACCGCAATTCAGAAAGCGATTATTAATCTGAATTCATCAGAGGTATCGGGCGGTCACTGTTGGGACAGAGTACATCGGAGTCCGGAGAGTATAAACTCCGTGAGGGTGAACAGCATCCAAAGCTGCAGCTGTTGCTGACTGAAGCCGCGCACAAATACCTGTCGCTGATCGTGATCAGTTGCAGCTTTTATTATCCACCATGTCATAGAGTGAGCGGAGCAAATGTATAAAATGCAGTTAGTATCGTGTTGTTGGAAAGCGTTTATTAATTTTTCATCATTAAAATTCATCCCGATGCAGAATGAACACTGCTAAAATTAACATTAATTTTGTCATTGATCTTAAACACTCACTTCGATGGACATTGACACCGACATTGCCACAGTGGTGGAGTTTAATTTGCTTTCAATTATCTTCAAACGTGTAATATTTAAACTGAGTTTTCAGTTTGCCCCTATGATGATAATAATAATAATAATAATTATAATAATAATAATAATAATAATAATAATAATAATAATAATAATACATTTAATTTATATAGCGCTTTTCTGGAAACTCAAAGACGCTTTATAGAGTAAATAAAACATAAAAATAAATAAATAAACGAAAGATTTATCCAGACGGATAAATGTGGGTCCGGCGATAAGCAGCAACACATTTTTCTCCGGGCATTTTTGCATTCTCCATTCTGTTTATGTGGAGAATCGCAGTTAGTGACATGTTGCAAACTTCTTTAAATTGCTTTTCACTTGTTCGATTCAGCTTAAAGGTTCAGTGCAGATTTCCGTGACAATTTTCAGCTTGATGTTTTATCTCCTTCATCTACCTCGTATAATGAAAGAGAGAGAGACAGATGTGTAAACAGAACCTTCGTCGGGGCAGCAGCTTCTGAGGAAAGAAAAACAGTTTACGTTGGGACTGATGGACAGAATGTGTGGAAAGAAAAGCAGAACACTAATCACCTGTTTCTTTTTCTACGGGTGCTGCCTACTCTGAGTGTTTCAGAGTTTTACCTCTGTTTTGAAGATTTCTCCCATTTGCTGCTTTCTAGATAAATTCAGGCATATATTCAGCTGTTGTTTCTCAATCCCCGTCCCTCTCGTTGACACTTCTATTTAATGCCACGTTCAATCGATCGTATAGTTTGTCAATGTTCACGTTTTGGTTAAGATTTATTTTATGAACTCCATCAGAGGGAAATGCGCATTGCCTGGCAGAGTAGACTTTCGGCAAACTTTACAATTTCTTTCCTTTGAAATCGATTCGCCTATATTGAATTTTCTGCAGAATATTCAGTAGCGTTTAATGAAATACCGATACTTTCTTCAGTGTGCTTCGACCTGCTCCATGTCCTGCCTTTTCTATGAACGGCTAACTTCAGTTTATCTGTTTGATTGTATTTATAGATGTCGGTCAGAAAATATTTATCTCCGAATGGAGACACAAGATTAACACATTTAACTTCCCATTCAGATTTTTGTCAAACAGATTTAAATGTGAAATTGCATTCACGGGACTTTTCTTCAACCACATATCAGCCAACCCGCAAGCCACGGGTCTTGCGTACTGCCATTCTAAACAGATTATTAATCTAAATTTATCAGAGGTAGAGGGCAGTTACTGTTGGGACAGAGTACATCGGAGTCCGGAGAGTATAAACTCCTGAGGTGAACAGCGTCCAAAGCTGCAGCTGTTGCCGACTGAAGCCGCACACAGATTCCTATCGCTGAAAGTGATCAGTTGCAGCTTTTTTAATCCACCATGTCATACTGTGAACTGAGCTACTAACTACTATAAATGTAGTAATAAACTAACTACTATAAATGTAGTTAGTATCGTGTTGTTGGAAAGGTTTTATTAATTTTCTATCATTAAATATCATCCTGATGTAGAATGAACACTGTTAAAATTAGCATTAATTTAGTAATTGAACACTCACTTCGATGGACATTGACGCTGACATTTCCACACAATGGTGGAGTTTAATTTTCTGTCAATGATCTTCAAATGCGTCACATTATTTGGAGGGCCGAAAAGGCCTGTTTCCGGCTGTATATATATGATATGATATGATATGATTATATATTAACGGAGTTTTCAGTTTGCCCCTACGTGTATCCGGCTATTAGTGGCGACACATTTATTTCTCGGGGCATTTTTGCATTCTCCATGGTGTTTAGGTGAGATGTTGCAATTTTCTTTAAATTGCTTTTCACTTGCTCTATTTTGGTTAAAAGTTCAATGCAGATTTCCGTAACAAATTTCACCTTGATATTTTATCTCCTTCATTTACCTCGTGTTAAATGCATAATGAGAGAGAGAGAGGCGTGTAAACAGAACCTTCGGCGGGGCAGCTGCTTCTGAGGAAAGTAAAACAGTTTACGTTGGGACTGATGTACAGAATTTGTGGAAAGAAAAGCAGAACACAATTCACCTCTGTTTCTCTTTCCACGGATGCTACCTTCTCTGTTGAGTGTTTCAGAGTTTTACCTCTTTGTTTTGAAGATTTATCTCATTTGAAGCTTTAGCGATAAATTCAGGCATATATTCAGCTGTTGTTTCTCCATCCCCATCCACCTCATTGCCTGAAGAAGGGTCTCGACCCGAAACGTCACCTATTCCTTCTCTCCAGAGATGCTGCCTGTCCCGCTAAGTTACTCCAGCTGTTTGTGTCTATCTTCACCTCCTTGACACTCTTCTATTTAGTACCATGTTCAGTCGATCGTTCAGTTTCTCAGTGTTCACGGTTTTGGTTGTGATTTATTTTATAAACTCAATCAAAAAGAAAGCGTTAGCGGGAGACGGGGCCGGGGAAGTGAGTGAAGGAGCGGCGCAGATCTCGCAGGCTCTGGGAGAGAGGGAGAGGGGAGAGAGAGGGAGGGAGGGAGCAGCACCCGCAAGTGGCGCCCTGACCCTCCCCGCGCTCCCGCTCTCACCCGCTGCTCCCTCTACCCCGACTCTCTTCACCCCCCAACTCTCTCCCCCTCTCTCTCCCCCTACTCTCTCTCCCCTACTCTCTCTCTCGCCCCTCCACTCTCTTTCTCCCCCCTACTCTCTCCCCCCACTCTCTCTCCCCCCACTCTCTCCCCCCACTCTCTCCCCCCCCCCCATTCTCTCTCCCCTCCATTCTCTCTCCCCCCCCCCCCCCCCACTTTCTCTTCCCCTCCCTCTCTCTCCTCTCTCTCTCCGCCAGTGGTGGTCACTGTATTTTTTCTGTTTTAAAAATAATTGTATACCTACGGTATATATATATTCCAATATTTCAAGCTCTTTTTAAAAATTGAATATTATTTATTTGTTGCCATATAAACCTAATGTAAAATAACCTAATCCAACCTAACCTAGTTTAACCTTTCCTAATCTAATTTAACGTTACCAAGTCTAAATTTTTGTTTTAGTTCATTAAATTTATAAAACTCACACTTCTTTATTTTTTCCTACGGCCCGCAAAAATGTGCCAAATATATAATGTGGCCCCCATGCTGAAAGGTTTAGAGGCCCCTGTTTTAGAGGAACGTGGGCAAAATGTGGGCAAATTGAACTTGCTTAGATGGGACAATCTGGTCGGCATGGACCAAATTTACCACATCGGTAAATTATGCCCATATGTCTGTAGATCTAAAATTAAATTTCATTGCAAAAAAGACACGATAGGATTTTCTGACTGCTAATACTCTTTTACAGGAACATCGAAAAAAGCAGATGGGAAGGTGAAACAACGCTTCTGTAACGGTTCCGAACATTGCCCCTCATTATTTTTTCTGTGTTCGGCACATCTGACAGTTTAAAAACTCTCTTGACAGAGCTCCTGACAGTAGCGTTCATACTGTCGGGACATTTTCCGGTGATGGTTTCATTAATGTGCCCGTCTCCCCATTCGCTCCCACATCCCAACCCCATCACACAGCCAAATCTCATTCTTTATTTCTCATTTCAGGCCGCCCTGGGGATGGTCAGGCGGACCCTTCAGGTAACCTCGCTTAACTTTCACTGCGTTAAGAGTGCGGCTACTGACACAGATTGTTACTGAAGACCTTTAATGCTACTTGCGAGGTGACTGCCGTCTACAGACGGAGTGATGATCAGTAATTTATTTATTCACAAAATGCTGGAGTAACTCAGCAGGTCAGGCAGTAATGTCCCTGAAGCGCGCAGTGTGGGGGATCGACTCTGTTGACATTGTTCCCGGTTCCAGGCATGTTCCCACTGCTCACCCCACCTTTGAGCACCGAGACACGTGTCGCGTGGAGACCCAGTCCGGATCTTTCACCTTTGGCGTCCAACTCCAAGAATGCCTTCAAACCTCGTACACGTTTTGGGTCCCACTGCCCGTCACATGAGCTTTGAGTCCAGCGGGGCACTGACCCTCGCAGCTCATCAGCCGCTCTCCCGAGAATGAAAACGAACCTGCCGCTGACCTAGGAGACACAAGGAACTGTAGATGCTAGTTTTTTTTTAAAACACAAAGTGTAATAACTCGGCGGGACAGGCAGCATCTCAGGAGAACATGGGTGGGTGCCCGCTGAGTTACTCCAGCACTTTGTGTCCGGAGCTCATCCTGTCTCCCGGGCGCCGCCATCTCCCCGGGAATGACCGGTGAACCTGGTTCTCCGGACGGTTAGCAGCTTACTGCATACTGTTGACATTGTTAACCGTCCATTCGGGGTCTGCCGCAGCCTACCGCTCCCGTTGATTATTCCGTGGTACATGTGGACTTTGAATGGTTGTAGCTCGGGGTGGCTGGGAGCGTAGTGTGTGACTGACCCGCGGCTCAAACCGGCGGTCACGTTTGTTCTTCTGTTTTATGATTTTTTCTTTCAGAAACCGTGAAGTCGAGGCTGGTGAACGGGGGCAGTCCATGCGCCGGGAGAGTGGAGGTTTACTACAAATGGAACTGGGGGACTGTGCATGATAGGGGCTGGGACCTGCAGGACGCGGCTGTGGTGTGTCGGGAGCTGGGCTGCGGCGCCGCGGTGGGAGCTCCGGGCGGAGCTCACTTTGGACCGGGGTCCGGACTCGTCGTGACGTATGATGTTCGGTGCAGCGGGAGCGAGGCCGCTCTGCATGAGTGTGGATCTGCGGCATGGCGGGACTATGGCTTCCCACACTACAACGATGCCGGCGTTATCTGCGAAGGTAAACATCAGCATTTTCTCTCTTCGTTCCGCGGTTGGTGACTTTCCGCGATGCCCCGGGAGTACATTATTCGGACTGACCGCCCGCGGCGAGTGGTGTGAAATTAAATCCAGTGTCTGTCGGTTTTATCCCTTTGCGATTGGAATCAAATTTCAGTTCTGGACATCACACTGGTTTTAATTAAACATGCACAACCGGGAACATTAAATACTCTCACCCGGTACAATTACCGGGGCCAAGAAACACCGAGCGATGCCTGTTCCAGGCAAGTCCCAGGCTGTTACTGGCCTCCAGACGTCTCCTTCCTTGGACACCACGCCACTCTCTTCACTCGTCCTTTGTTCCCCGGGTGCCTCCCTCCCGCAGCCGATCACAAGGGCGGGGTAGGACAGACCCTGGTCCCCTCTCCTTTCCTTTCCAACTGGCCCTCACTCCTTGCCCGAACATCACTGGCTCCTCTCGATCTCTGCTCTCCGGCAGACGAGCAGGGGCCAGCACAGCAGCTCCCCCTTCCCGGCCTGCGGTCCCCTGTGTCCGACGAACAGGGACAGGCTAGATGCAAGAAAAATGTTACCTATGTTGGGAGAGTCCAGAACCATGGGTCACAGTTTAAGAATAAGGGGGAGGCAATTTAGGACTGTAATGAGGAAAAACCTTTTCACCCAGGGTGTTGTGAATCTGTGGAATTCTCTGCCACAGAAGGCAGTGGAGGTAAATTCACTGGATGTTTTCAAGAGAGAGTTAGATTTAGCTCTTCGGGCTAACAGAATCAAGGGATATGGGGGGAAAGTAGGAATGGGATACTGATTTTGGATGATCGGCCATGATCATATTGAATGGCGGCGCTGGCTCGAATGGCAAAATAACCTACTGTTGCACCTATTTTCTATGTTTCTATGGAAGGTCTGCGCCTTCAGTAACTCAGCAGAGAAAGTGCAATGCAATTCGTTCAGGCTGAGTACCGCAATAAAATGTCGCGGTCACAGAGAGAATGAACGAATAATGTGCTGGAGGAAATGGTTATGGTGCTGGATATGGAGTCAGTACTGCTGCTTTCGCCTGATTATTCTCAAGCTGCCTTTTAGATGATAGAAAGATGTTGAGGAGTCAACAGATGAGTCATTTGAATATCACACAAAAAGCTGGAGTAACAGCGGGACAGGCAGCATCTCTGGAGAGAAGGAATGGGTGACCTTTCGGGTCACGACCCTTGGTCATCCATTCCTTCTCTCCAAGATGCTGCCTGTCCTGCTGAGTTACTCCAGCTTTTTGTGTCAATCTGCAGTTCTTTGTTGAGTCATTTGGCTCCATTGAAGTAAATTCTCACCCGGACCCCACTTGAACCCTGCCGGTACCAGGGTCCTGGGGAAGCACATAACTAGGCCGTAAATAATGGGAGGAAGGGGAGGAGTTAACAAATTGGAAATGTATGGATGAAGCTAAAGGGAGGGAAATTGTAGGAGGAAATGCTGAAGAGTCTAGAAGTAAGAGGGCAGAAAGTTTAAGAAGGGATCAGAGTCCAAGGTCAGACAAAATGGGGACCAATGTGAGAAGAAGGGTAGTGAATGCCACATTATATGGAACAAAGTGGATGAGCTTCTAGCTCAGATAGAAGTTGGTAGGTACGACATTGTGGGCATCATAGAGATATGGATGAAAGAGGATCAGAGCTGGGAATGGAATATCCAATGTTACACATCCTATCCAAATGACAGACAGGTGGGCAGAGGGTGTGGGGTAACTCTTCTGGTAAGGAATGAAATTCAGTCCTCAGCAAGGGAGGACATAGGATCGGAAGATGTAGAATCCTTGTGGGTAGAGCTAACAAACTGCAAGGGTAACAGGAGCCTGATGGGAGTTATATCGATTTATTCACAAAGTGCTGGAGTAACTCAGCAGGTCAGGCAGCATCTCGGGAGAGAAGGAATGGGTGACGTTTCGGGTCGAGACCCTTCTTCAGACTGATGTCGGGGGTGGGACAAAGGAAGGATATAGGTGGAGACAGGAAGATAGAGGGAGATCTGGGAAGGAGGAAGGGAAGGGAGGGACAGCTATCTGAAGTTGGAGAAGTCGACGTTCATACCACCGGGCTGCAAACTGCCCAGGCGAAATATGAGGTGCTGCTCCTCCAATTTCCGGCGGGCCTCACTATGGCACTGGAGGAGGCCCATGACAGAGAGGTCAGACTGGGAATGGGAGGGGGAGTTAAATTGCTGGGCCACTGGGAGATCAGTTGCGTTAATGCGGACCGAGTGCAGGTGTTCAGCGAAGCTATCGCCGAGCCTGCGCTTGGTTTCGTCGATATAAATAAGTTGACATCTAGAGCAGCGGATGCAGTAGATGAGGTTGGAGGAGGTGCAGGTGAACCTCTGTCTCACCTGGAAAGACTGTTTGGGTCCTATAATGGAGTTGAGGGAGGAGGTAAAGGGACAGGTGTTGCATCTCGTGCGGTTGCAAGGGAAAGTGCCCGGGGTTGGGGTGGTTTGGGTAGGAAGGGACGAGTGAACCAGGGAGTTACGGAGGGAATGTTCTCTGCGGAACGCAGAGAGGGGAGGGGATGGGAAGATATGGCCAGTGGTGGGGGTCCCGTTGTAGGTGACGGAAATGTTGGTGGATGATATGTTGGATCCGCTGGCTGGTGGGGTGGAAGGTGAGAACGAGGGGGATCCTGTCCTTGTTGCGAGTGGGGGGAGGGGGAGCAAGAGCGGAGCTGCGGGATGTAGAAGAGACCCTAGTGAGAGCCTCATCTATAATGGAGGAGGGGAAGCCCCGTTTTCTGAAGAACGAGGACATCTCGGAAGCCCTAGTCTGAAACACCTCATCCCGGGCGCAGATGCGGCGTAGACAGAGGAATTGGGAGTAGGGGATAGACTTTTTGCAGGGGACCGGGTGGGAAGAAGTGTAGTCCAGATAGCTGTGCGAGTCGGTGGGCTTGTAGTAAATGTCCGTCACTAGTCTGTCTCCTGTGATGGAGAAGGTGAGGTCCAGAAACGGGAGGGAGATGTCAGAGATAGTCCAGGTATATTTAAGGGAGTTATATCGACTGGACAATAGCCAGGATTGAGGGTACAAATGACATCAGGTGATACAAGAAAGACAGTGTTACAATGGTAGACACAAAGTGCGGGAGTAACTCAGCGCGACAGGCAGCATCTCTGGAGAGAAGGAATGGGTGACTTCGGGTCGAGACCCTTCTTCAGACTGATGTCAGGGGAGTGGGCAGCACAAAGATAAAATGAAGTCAGAGACAGTAAGACTGGTCGGTGAACTGGGAAGGGGAAGGGATGGAGAGAGAAGGAAAGTAAAGGCTGATTGAAGTTAGAGAAGCCAATGTTGATACCGTTTGGGAGTAAGCTGCCCAAGCAAAACATGAGATGCTGTTCCTCCAATTTGCGCTGGGCCTCACTCTGACAATCAAGGAGGCCCAGGACAGAAAGATCAGTGTGGGTGGAGTGGGAGTTAAAGTGTTGAGCAGCTGGGAGATCAGGTAGGTTTAGGCGGACTGAGCGGAGGTATTCAGCAAAACAATCGCCTAGCCTGCACTTGGTCTCGCCGAAGGTAGACACAAAATGCTGGAGTAACTCAGCAGGGCAGGCAGCATCTCTGGAGAGAAAGAATAGGCGACGTTTCGGGTCGAGACCCTTCTTCAGACTGATTTCAGGGGAGTGGGCGGAACAGAGACAGAATGTAGTCGGAAACAGTAAGACCTGTGGGAGAGTGAGGGAAAGCAAGGGCTATTTGAAGGTAGAGAAGTCAATGTTCATACTGCTGGGGTGTAAGCTACCCAAGCGAAATATGAGGTGCTGTTCCTCCAATTTGCGCTGGGCCTCACTCTGACAATGGAGGAGGCCCAGGACAGAAAGGTCAGATTGGGAATGGGAGGGCGAGTTGAAGTGCTGAGCAACCTGGAGATCTGGGAGGTTCAGGCGGACTGAGCAGAGGTGTTGAGCGAAACGATGGCCAAGCCTGCACGTGGTCTCGCCGAAGTACAGAAGTTGATACCTGGAACAGTGGATGCAGTAGGTGAGGTTGGAGGAGGTGCAGGTGAACCTCTGCCTCACCTGGAAAGACTGTTGGGGTCCTTGGATGGAGTCAAGGGGGGAGGTAAAGGGACAGGTATTGCATCTCCTGCGGTTGCTGGGGAAAGTACCTGGGGGGTGGGTGGTTTGGGTGGGAAGGTTCAAGTTGATCAGGGTGCTGCAGAGGGAACGGTCTCTGCGGAAGGCAGAAAGGAGTGGAGATGATGAGATGTGGCTAGTAGCGGGATCCCGTTGGAGGTGGCGAAAGTGTTGGAGGATTATATGCTGTATGCGATGGCTGATGGGGTGGAAGGTGAGGACAAGGGGGACTCTGTCCTTGTTACGAATAGGGGGAGGGGGAGCAAGAGCGGTGCTGCTGGATATCGAGTAGACCCGAGTGAGAGCCTCATCTATAATGGAAGAGGGGAACTCCCGTTTCCTAAAGAACGAGGACATCTCCGATGACCTAGTATGGAAAACCTCATCCTGGGTGCAGATGCGACACAGATGGTGGAATTGGGAGTAGGGGATCGAGTCTTTACAGGAAGCAGGGTGGGAAGAAGTGTATTCTAGATAGCTATGGGAGTCAGTAGGTTTGTAGTAGATGTTGGTCAATAGTCTGTCTCCTGTGATGGAGACGGTGAGACCCAGCAACGGTAGGGAGATGGCGGCGATGGTCCAAGTGAATTTGAGAGCAGGATGGAAATTAGTCGTGAAATTGATGAAGTCAGTGAGTTCTGCATGGATGCAGGAGGCAGTACCGATGCAGTCATCAATGTAGCGGTGGTAGAGTTCGGGGATAGGGCCAGTCTACACCTGGGACAGTGATTGTTCGACGTACCCTACAACGAGGCAGGCATAGCTGGGGCCCATGCGGGTGCCCATAGCTATGCCTTGGATTTGGAGAGTGGGAAGAGTCAAAGGAGAAGTTGTTGAGGGTAAGGACGAGCTCTGCTAGGCGGAGAGTATTAGTAGACGGGAATTAGCTAATTCTGCGATTGTGGAAGAAACGGAGGGCTTTAAGACCTTCCTGGTGGGAGGTGGCGGTATAGAGTGACTGGACATCCATGGTAAAGATGAGGGAGTGGGGGCCTGGAAAACAGAAGTCACTGAAGAGACGAAGAGCATGTGCGGTGTCTTGGAAATAGGTACGGATGGATTGGGGAGATGGAGTTGAGGTATGTGGAAATTAATTCGGTGGGACATGAAAAAGCAGAAATGTTGTGGTCTGCTAGAACATTCTATTTGTGGATTTTGGGGAGAAGATAAAATCGGGCCATGCAGGCCTGGGGAACGATTAGGTTGGAGGCTTTAAGGGCCAAAGAGTCTAGCCGATATACAGGAGTCCACACCTGGAGCAGCAAACGTTACAGTGGTCATGGGGGATGCAATATGCAGGTAGACTGGGAAATCAGGTTGGTACTGCACCTCAAGGGAGGGAATTTGTGGAGAGCCTTTGAGATAGCTTCATTGAGCAGCTTGTAGTGGAAAGTAAAGGCAATTTTGGTGTTGTGTAATGAGCCAGATTAGATCAGAGTTTAAGATAAAGTTATCCTTTGAAGATCATGAGCACAATATGATAAAATTCAACCTGCAGTTTCAGAAGTGGAGGATGAAATCCGATGTATCTGTATTATCACCGGTATGTGTCGGTAGCACAATCAAGTGGGCGGCACAGTAGCATGGTTGCTGCCTGACGGTGAGATCCAGCAACGGTCTCAGCACCAGAGACCCGGGTTCGATCCCGACTATGGGTGCTGTCTATGGAGTTTGTACGTTCTCCCTGTGACCGTGTAGGTTTTGTCCGAGATCTTCGGTTTCCTCCCACACTCCAAAGATGTACAGGTTTGTAGGTTAATTGGCTTGGTAAATGTAAATTGTCCCTAGTATGTGTACGGCAGTGTTAATATGCGGGGATCGCTGTTGGCGAGGACTCGGTGGGCCGAAAGGCCTGTTTCTGCACTGTATCTCTAAACTAAACCAAATTAATGTTGTGTAAACGTAACTTTAGAGGCATGAGGGAGGAGCTGGCTAAAGTTGAAAGGGATCCTAGCAGGTTAGTTAGTGGAGCAACAATGGCGGGAGTTTCTGGGATAATTTGGAAGACACAGGATCTTTCCATTCCAAAGAAGAAGAAAGATTTTAAGGAAAGAGTGAGGCGACAACGGAAGTCAAAAGCAGCATAAAACTAAAAGCGAAGGCATACAATTACGCCAAGATTACGTGGAAGCATGAAGAATGGTTAGTTTTTAAAGACCAACAGAAGGTAACTAAAAAGGCAATATTATATAAAGATGAAATATGAAGGTATGGTAGCCAATAATACAAAAGAGGAAGCAAAGGTCTCTTTAAATATATCTATATACTAAAACTCATTTGTTTGTTTGTTTGTTTGTTTGTTCGTTCCTGATCTACAGCCAAAACGGTACACGATAGCACAACAATTTTAGTCCCACCTTATGCACCATTGTCCTGTGGTGCTATGGATGAAGTTTCATTCAAATTGGTGTTATATTGTTAAAGTTATTCACATTTTAAAGTTTAAAAAACTGCATGCGCAGTTGGGGCCATGTTGATCTGGTACTTATGTAAGATGGCCGCTGCATCCGCGCATGCGCAGAACAAACGCGTCCGCGCCAGCGCAGCTGGGGCCCGTTGATCTCGGGTGCGAGCAGGGCTCAGCTGCCTGTCTCTTGGGGGCAGGAGAGCCAGGCCCCGTGCGGGGGGAAGCAGCCGGAGCCTGGGCCTGGGCCTGGACGTGACCGAGTAACCGCGAGCCTGAGGTGGAAAGGTGGCAGCAGCAGCAGCGGCGGTGAGGCCGGGCATTGGTGGAGGTGGAGGCCGAGGCCTGGGCCTGCCCTCGGCTCCCCCGTCGCCTCTACTCTCTGTCCGGCTCAGCGCCTTCCCCACGCCGCCCAGAGTCCAGCGGCATCGGCGCAGCAACAGTGGGAGACCCACCGCACTGAACATCCCCACACCGGGATGGGACAGGACTCTAACACCCCCCCCCCCCCCCGCTCTCCACCAATGACGGCCGCCTGGGCTGGTAGGCGGGTTGCTATGCAACCTCCGTTAGGGGAGGAGGAGAGGGGGAGAGAGAGGGGGGAGAGGGGAGGGAGGAATAAGGAGGTTTGAGGGGATGGAGTGGGTGAGTGGGGGGGAGGGGAAGGGGGGAATGGAGGAAGGGGGTGGAGAGAGGGGGGGAGGGGATGGATGGGAGAGGGGGAAGGGGGAGGGAGAGAGGGGAGAGGGGGAGGAGAGGGTGCTGCACCAATGCAGGAGTTTGGGCCCAACGGGTCCACTTGGTCTAGTTAGGAATAAAATAAATGCAAGGGAGGACATTGGACATTTGGAAAATGATGCTGAAGAAGTAGTAATGGGAAATGAAGAAATGGCAGATGAACTGAATAAATATTTTGCATGTCTTCACAGCTGAAGACACCAGCAATGTGCCTGAAATTCAAGAGAGTTAGGGGACAGAAGTTAGTGGAGTTGCTATTGCTGAAGAGAATATGCTTGGGAAGCTGAAAGGTCTGATGTAGATACGTCACCTGTACCTGGTGGACGACATCCCAGGGTTCTGAATGGGGTAGTTTTGGGGATTGTGGAGGCATTAGTGGTAATCTTTCAAGAATCACTGGAGTCGGGAGTCATCCCAGAGGACTGGGAAATTGCAAATGTATCTCACTATTCAGGAAGGAAGCAAAGTGAAAACCTCAATGTTTAGTAGGATTTTAGAGTCCATTCGTTAGGATTAAATTTCTGAGTACTTAGAGCAGACATGTCCAAAGTCCGGCCCGGGGGCCAATCGCGGCCCGAGGTCAGATTTTATACGGCCCGCAGCTTCCGTCTTAAAATGTATTATTTATGACCCGCCAGCACTGTCTAACAGAATGAAGGTAGGGGGAGGGGGAGAGGGGAGGGGAGAGGGCGACTACACCTCCCGGCGGCGGGGTTGAGGTCGTGGGGGGACGGGAGAGCAGCAGCTGAGCTCTCCTCACCCCGCATGCTCATTGGCAGGCGCTCCCGTCAGTCGGGCAGGTGCTGCATACCCCCCCCAGCGGGAGAGGCGACGGCGATTACATCTCCCGGCAGTCAGCGCTGCCCGATCTGCGGATTGTCAACATGAGGTCCGGGGAGGGGGGAGCACATTAGTTAAAGAAAGGTCCAGGGGAGGGGGGGGGCGCATTAGTTAAAGGTCCGGGGGGGGGGGGGGGTGAGCGCATTAGTTAAAGGTTCGGGGGTGGGGGGCCATTGGCCCTTGGGTATTTTCACATTATCAAATCTGGCCTGTGGGGACTGTGCGGGTCGGTCGGGGACGAGCTGTCTGTCCGTGGGCGTGGGGAAGAGAGTGGAAGTTTTGTTGCCTCCATCACAGTGAGGGGGTGTTTGGAGTCACTGTGATGGACGTTTGTGTTGGGGTCATGTGTCTTGTGTTCTTTTTTGTGTATGACTGCTATGTAATTTCGTTCGGTACCTTGGTACCGAATGACAAATAAAGCTCTGTTGAACTTAGAGGCATATGATAAAATTGGCATTATTCAGCATGGGTTTGTGAAAGAGAGGTCTTGCCTGCTGAATCTGTTGGAATTCTTTGAGGAATTAAATAACAGAATAGACAAAGGAGGTCAGTGGATGTTGTTTACCTGGATTTTCAGAAGGCCTTTGAGGATGAGAGGGTGAGAGCCCATGGTATTAGAGGGAAGATACTAGGCATGGATAGAAGGTTGGCTGAATGGCAGAAGGTAAAGAGTGTGAATAAAGTGGGCTTTCTGGTTGGCAGAAGCTAAGTAGTGGTGTTCCGCATGGGCAGGTGTTCGGGCCACTGCTCTTCATGTTGTATATCAATGACTTGTATGAGGGAATTAAAGGCTTGGTGGCCATGTTTGCAGATGACTGGTGGAGGGACAGGTAGTGTAGAGGAAGCAGACGGTCTGCAGAAGGACTTTGACAAGTTGGAAGAATGGGCAAAGAAGTGGCAGATGGAATAGTGTCGCAAAATGTGCAGTCATGCACTTTGTTAGTAAGAATAAAGGCGTAGACTATTTTCTAAGTTGGGAGAGGATTCAGAACTCGGAGGTGCAGAGGGACTTGTGAGTGCTGGTGCAAGTTTCCCAAAAGATTAATTTGCAAATTGAATCGATAGTAAGGAAGGTAAAAAGAATGTTCGCATTTATTTTGAGGATCAGAGTATAAAATCAAGGATGTAATGCTTAGGCTTTATAAAGCACTGGTCAGACCCCATTTGGGAATAGTGAACAGTTTTGGGACCCATAACTGAGGAGGGATATGCTGGCTTTGGTGATGGTCCAGGGAAGGTTTTAGAGAATGATCGGGTTAAAATATGATTGGGTTAAAATATGATGAGCGTTTGATGGCATTGTGCCTATACTCGCTGGAGTTTAGAAGGAGGAGGGGGACCTCAGTGACGTTTGAAAGACCTGGATAGAGTGGATATGTAGAGGATGTTTCCGTTACTGGGAGTGCACAGGACTAGAGGGTGCAACCTCAGAACAAGCAAATGCATCTTTTACAAGCTCACAAGTTATAAGAGTAAAATTAGGCTATTTGGCCCATCGAGTCCACTCCGCCATTCAATCATGGCTGATCTCTGCCTCCTAATCCTATTTTCTTGCTTCCTCCCCATAACCTTTGACACCCATTCTAATCAAGAATATGTATATCTCTGCCTTAGAAATATCCACTGACTTGGCCTCCATTATTTTCTAAATTGGGAGAGGATTCAGAACTCGGAGGTGCAGAGGGGCAATAGGTTCCACAGATTAACTACCTTCTGACTAAAAAAGTTCCTCTTCACCTTTCTAAAAGAGCGCCCTTTAATTCTGAGACTATGATCCCGAGTCCTAGACTCTCCCATCAGTGGAAACATCCTTTCCACATCCACTCTATCTATGCTTTTCATTATTCTGTAAGTTTCAATGAGGTCCCCCCTCAACCTTCTAAACTCCAGCGAGTTGAGCCCAGTAATGTCAAACGCTGATCATATGCTAACCCACTCATTCCTGGAATCATTCTTGTAAACCTCTGGACAGAGGTCCAAAACCTCTCTCCAGAGCCAGCACATTCCTCAGATATGGGGCCCAAATTTACTCACAAGAGAAAGGAGATGAAGAGGAATTGTTTTGGTCGGTGTGGAGAACCTGTGGAATGCATCGCCACAGAAGGTTATGGAGGCCATGTGATTGTGTTTCTTTAAAGCGGAAATTGATAGATTCTTGATTAGTAAGGATGTCAATGTTTATGGGGAGAAGGCAGGACATTGGCGTTGAGATAGAAACATAAACCAGCCATGATTGCGTGGTGGAATAGACTAGATGGGCTTAATGGCCTAATTCTGCTCCTGTGACTAATGAACTCGTGAAATGTCACTATCCATGTTCTCCAGAGATGCTGCTTGACCTGCTGAGTTACGCCAGCACTCTTGTGTGTTTTTGTACAAACCATCATCTGCAATTCCTTGTATCTCCTGGCACGATTTGCTCGCGCTCCCAAACTTCACTCTGACAGAGGAGTCCACATGCACTCTAGCAGCGATGCACAGGTGATTTCAGGCCAAACCTCTTCTGCCCTCAACCTGAAATTTAAGACGGATTATTTTCTCTTCTTCTCAGACCTGAAGAAGAGAATTCAACCTGAAATGTGAACATTATTGCTGAATCTCGGCAGGGTGCCTGACATTCTGAGTGTTTCTGGCATTTTTCTGTTTTTTTCGTACTTCCATGATCTGCAGTTTTGTTTTGATTCTCAATCCTTTCGAATGAGCATTTAGAATGTTTTCAATTGTCTTCGAAACTAGCGAGAGAACTGACGATAATTGGGAAATAATCGACAAAATGCAGTATTAATTTATTAATTAATTTACAAGTATTTGTTAAATTCTGTTTTCCAATGGTCAGTTGGATGTGATATTGTGTATACCGACAGCCTCTGCTTCCTTCCATGAAGCCAATTTTCTATTCATTCAGCTGTCCCATGGGATCTAACCTTCCACAGCAGCCTACCATGTGGAAACTTCTCGAATGCCTTACTGAAAGCCATGTATACAACACCTACAGCTCTGCCTTCATCGACTGTTTTGGTCGCGTCCTCAAAAAACAGAATCAGATTTGTGAGCCACAACCTCACTCGTACAGAACCAAGTCACACGAGCAGAATTAGGCAATACGGCCCATCGAGTCTACTCTGCCATTCAATCGTGGCGGATCTATCCCTCTCAACCCTACAATCTTGCCTTTTGAGAGGGTGAACACCGGGGAAGACAGAGGGGATAGGCAGAGAGATCAGGATTCTTCTGTGATGATTCCCCTCATTAACAAGTATATTGGTTCACAAAAAAGACACAAAATGCTGGAGTAACTTAGCTGGTCAGGCAGCACCTCTGTAGAACATGAATAGGTGATGTTTTAGGCGACATAGGTGGGTCAAATTAGTCTGTTTGGGCTATGGGACACAAATCAGTGGTGAGGCAGATAAGAAGGTTGAGCCAAGTACACGTTCAGGCAAACAGGTTTGGCAGACAGTTCTTGCAGGTACATGGCAGGGGACGAGAATGGTCTGTGTGGAAAGGAACTGCAGGTGCTAGTTTAAACCGAACATAGACACAAGATGCTGGAGTAACTCACAGGACAGGCAGCATCTCTGGAGAGAAGGTCTCGAAGGAGAATGGTTTGATGGTTTAACCTGCATTTATTTGAATGCCGGACTGACAGGGGAATTCGGGAATTGGGTTGAAACATGGGAATGGCATACAATAGCTCATTGCGTGGTTCATGGCATCACGACACGTAGCTCAATGTTCCGGGATAGAAATGCTGCAGGAACGATGGACCTGGAAGTAAATTTAAAGGGGAACCTTTACCGCGGGACCAGGGTGATAATGCCGATGAGAATGATCAGTAACTTCGAAGATGTCACTGAAATTGGTAGTATAGTGTGCAGTTAAAAAGCATATCTAGGATTTCAACGGAATTTTATAAACTGGGTCAATAGGCTAAGGAACGGCAGATGGACTTTAATTCCGATAATTGTGAGATGGTGCATTTGGCAGAGAAGGACCTATGCAGTGAGGTCCTGGACTGTTGTTGAACAGAGAGACAAAGGGGTGCAGGTACAAAGTTCCATGAAGGTGGCCACACAGGTGGACAGGACGGATTTTTCCATAAATATGAATTTTTCCAATCCGTGAAATGGGACAGAAAGGGAAAATGAATTTTTTTAACGAAGAATGTTCCTTTGGTAAACTCTGGACACTTTAACAAAAGCACTCTTCGTGTGATCCCAGGGATTGGTCAAACCAATTCTTTCTCATGCAATGTTCAGATGTTAATGAGTGAGAGGAGGCCAATATGGCGGGGAGGGAGGTGGAGAAGAAATAACATCGGTGGAGACCAGACTGGAACCCTGCTGATTATAGCTCCATGTTTGAGTTCCACCCCAGAGGAATCTTCTTCTTAAGCCCTTGGCTTCTCTAGGGAGCATAGGCCATTGACAAATGTCCTCCACCTCACTCAGTTGTTGGCGGTTCTTTTGAGATCTCCCCAGTTGAGCCCACTCCCAGGCATTTCTGTCTGGACACCTCTTCTCCAGCTGATCCTGGGGCGACGTCTTTTCCTTTTTCCTTGGGGGTTCCATTTCAGGGCTTGCCCCGTGATGTTTGTGGCAGGTTTTCTGAGGGTGTGACCAATCCAACCCCATTTTCTCTTTCGAATTTGTAAGTCAATGGGATCCTGGCTTGTTCTTTTCCACAGGTTCACATTGCTTACTTTGTCTCTCCTCCAGATGTTTAGTATTCTTCTGAGCCAGTTGTTAATGAATGTTTGCAGCCTGTTTGTTGTGTGTTTTGTTGTTTTCCATGTCTCTGATCCATACAGCATTACCTGCTTCACATTTGAGTTAAAGATGCGTATTTTGGTGTTTATTGAGATGTATTTTGAACTCCAGATCTTCCTGAGCATGTTAAACACCACCCGAGCCTTATTGATTCTGCTTTTTATGTCTGCATCTGCCCCTCCAGTCCACAACACTGCCTAGGTATGTGAATGTTTCTACCTCCTCCAGGGCTGTGCTGTGCATGAGGATAGGGTTGCTGGTTTTGGAATGAATCTTCATCACCTGTGTCTTTGCTGTATTGGGTGTAAGACCAAGTTTTGTTGCAGCTTGTAAGAGTCTGTCCGTCTTCTCCTGCATTTGTATCTGTGTGTGTGAAAGGAGAGCTATGTCGTCAGCAAAGTCAAGGTCATCTAGCTGTTCCCACATTGTCCACTGAATTCCATTTCTTTTCCCTTTAGTTGTTTCCATCATGATCCAGTCAATTGCCAGGAGGACAGGAATGGTGACAGTAGACATCCCTCCTTGACGCTCATCTTGACACTAAAGCTCTGGGAGAGCTGGCCTGCATGCATAACTTTGCATGAGGTTCCATCATACCAGTTCTTGATTAAGTTTATGATCTTGGTGGGAATTCCATAGTGGTCCATTAGGCGCCATAGTGTTGTCCTGTCTAAGCTGTCAAACGCTTTCTCAAAGTCGATGAAGTCGATGTACAGGGACGTGTTCCATTCAATAGACTATTCAATGATGATGCGTAGTGTTGCTATGTGGTCTGTGCATGAGCGATCCTTCCTGAGTCCTGCTTGCTGGTCCCGTAGCCTCTCGTCTACAGCTTCTTGAAGACGGTTGAGGATGACCCGGTTGAGAATTTTACTAGTTACAGAAAGTAGGGTGATCCCTCGGTCGTTGTTACATTTTCTTTAGTCACCTTTTTTTGGCAGTTTCACAATGTATCCCTCTGCCCATTCTGTGGGTGTCTTTTCCTCCCCCCAAATTCTTCCAAAGAAGCCGTAGAGCTTGTCTGTTGATGAGTCTATATCTACTTTAAGGGCTTCAGGTGGAATATTGTCAGGGCCAGCAACCTTGCCAGTTTTCAGTTGCTTGATTGCAGCCTTTATTTCTGATTTTATTGGTCTATCACATTAATATGTAGTGGTATCCTGGTTTTGGGAATATGTGGCTGCACTGCCGGTGGTGGCCTGTTTAGGACTTCTTCGAAATCTCTACCCATCTGTCGAGCTGCGCCTCCTGGGTTGAAAGTAGTTGGCCGTTTTTGTCTATAATTGGTTTATTACTGTGCAGGTATGTCCCGGACAATTTCCTTGTGATGGTACACAACTCCCTCATGTTCCTATGAGTCACCGCAATTACTGCCTCGTTGGCTACCCTCTCCACCAGTGTTCTCTTGTCCCTCCTGATGTTCTTTCGCACTTCTTTGTGGCATCTGTTGTACTTTTGGGCCAAAGCTTTTTTCAGCTCTTGTTCTTGAGTTGTTCACCTTCTCTTTGAACTTTCTCCTCTGTTGGATTGTGTTGAGGGTTTCATCTTTAGATTATCATGAGAATCAGAGGAATCATCTTTAGATTATTCTTACAGTTGCTTACAATACGACCGTGCTTCATATCTTTCTCAGATCACAAAGTGCCAAGATTGGTATCCGGAGATGACCCGTGCACGGGAAGACTGGAGGTGGTATATGGTGATACCTGGGGAACCGTGTGCAACCTGCACTGGGATATAGATGATGCCAAAGTGGTGTGCAATCAGCTTCAATGCGGACGCGCTCTATCTGTGCCGGGAGCGGCCTATTTCGGAGAGGGAACTGGGCTTGTGCGGAACGAAGTCTTTGGATGTCAGGGTAATGAGTCAAGCCTTTGGCACTGCCCCCGTTCTTCAGGAACGCGTCATTGCAACCACGGGAATGATGTCGGTGTGATCTGTTCTGGTGAGTGCCGCCTTTGGGGGAAATAATTTTAAACCTCAATTGCACTTGGAATACAGAGATCAGTTGTTGACATTTATTTTGAGAAGGGTTCAATTTGGAGTGAGGAAGGGGGAAATTAAGAATACCTACATTAGGTGACATCCATGCCCGTAAACAGCAATCCGCCAGCAAATCCGGACAGGTCTGCTAATTGATAAAATTAATGTAGAACAATTCAAGATGATTGTGAACAAATGTACTTAAACTTATGGGGTTCGTACAGGAAACGTCGCCGATCAGTTCCCTTCACAGATGCTGCTCGACCCGCTTAGTCACTCCAGCACTTTGATTTTTTTCTCTGGGTCAAGTGTAGGTTTTCTTGAGAGAAGATGTTCTTGCCTCCTGCATAACGTTATGTTTCAACCAAAGTAGCGAAACATCCAGCCATCAGTATTCCAGACCGAATCTCAACAGACTTCATCGAAACAAGGAACTGTGGATGCTGATTTTTTTTAAAGTCACAAAGTGCTGGAGTAACTCAACGGGTTTGGCAGCATCCCTGAAGAACATGGATAGGTTACGTTTCGGGTCCGGACCCTTCTTCAGTGATTATAGGGTGGGAGGGGGGACGGGAGTTAAAGGGCGGGAATTCTTTGGATCGCTGATCGAGGAAACCCCTGAGAGCCTTGAGACCTTCCTGGTGAGGGAGATGTAAAGGGGCCTGACCTGCACGGTAAACATGAGCCAATTGAAAGTCATTGAAGAGTTGAATGGCGTTTGAGATGCCTTGGGTGGATGTGGGGAGGGAGGGGACACGGGGAAAGGTGGGGGGGGTTAGAATAGAATTATATGTGGAGGTGAATTCCCTGGAGCATGAGCAGGCAGAAACAATTTTCCGGAGAGTAATTAACTGCCTTCATGTTTGTTTTTTTACTAAAACAGGGAACCATGGGCCACGACTGGTGGGTGGGAAGAACAGATGTTCTGGCCGGGTGGAAGTTCTACACGGAGACAAGTGGGGGACAGTTTGTGATCAGTACTTTAGCTTGGATGCTGCTGGCGTGGTCTGTGAATACCTACAGTGCGGTGCAGTCGCCGCAACGCCCGGAGGTGCTCACTTTGGCCAAGGAACCGGCCCTGTGTGGAAGGAGAACTACCGTTGTCGGGGGAACGAGTCCCGATTAGCTGATTGTCCAGTCTCAGCCTGGGATCAGATTAGCTGTTCACACAGAAACGACGCCAGTCTCATCTGTTCAGGTGAGTCACCGAAGTCCTTTGTACGGAAAAGAAAAGGAAAATCCATTATTTAACGAGTTTATTTGACTCACTGAACACTTTACTGCTTTCCTTTACTGATAGAGAACAAAAGTAAACGGAGACTTCCAAAAGAGTCCGCCCACTTTCTGGAAAAGCGACGTGCGGGTCTCGCCGAGCGCATTGCATTCAGTTCTGATCAGTATAGACAATAGGAGTAAGGCATTCGGCCCTTCGAGCCAGCACCGCCATTCAATGTGATCATGGATCATCATTCACAATCAGTACCCCGTTCCTGCCTTCTCCCCATACCCCCTGACTCCGCTATCTTTAAGAGCTCTATCTTGCTCTCTCTTGAAAGCATCCAGAGAATCGGCCTCCACTGCCTTCTGAGGCAGAGAATTCCACAGATTCACAACTCTTTGAGTGAAAATGTTTTTCCTCATCTCCGTTCTAAATGGCCTACCCCTTATTCTTAAACTGTGGCCCTTGGTTCTGGACTCCCCCAACATTGGGAACATGTTTCCTGCTTCTAATGTGTCCAACCCCTTAATAATCGTGTACGTTTCGATAAGATCCCCTCTCATCCTTCTAAATTCCAGTGTATACAAGCCTCGTCGCTCCAGTCTTTCAACATACGACAGTCCCGCCATTCCGGGAATTAACCTAGTGAACCAACGCCCTCAATAGCAAGAATATCCTTCCTCAAGTTTGGAGACCAAAATTGCACACAGTACTCCAGGTGCGGTCTCACTGGGGCCCTGTACATTATATTAGTATATTAGCTATTTGATGAATGGGTGACTATCGTTTACTAATGTTTCTTCAATAGACAGTTTTTCCTTGTTGCTGGACCCGTCTCTCTAGGTTCGACACGTATATTACTCGGTGTGCTTTTCTGTGCACGCAGAGTGGTCCTGTTTATCTGCCGAAACGACATGTGGGCAACTGTTGCAGTAAACAACCTTGACAACTAGTAGCTGACCAGCAACGTGTTGATAATGTATGGAATTTTTTGGCTTCAGTTAAAAAAAATCAGTCAACATATTTCGTTTTGTAGATGAGAGTTGGTCTCTGAGACTGAGCAATGGGGGCAGCCGCTGCGACGGCCGAGTGGAGGTTTACCACAATGGTCGCTGGGGAAGAGTACATGATCGCTCCTGGAACATCAATGATTCTAACGTGGTCTGCAGAGAGTTGGGCTGCGGCTCCGCCATATTCGCCTACAACTCCTCCAGGTATGGAGAGAGTGAGCTGCCCGTGTGGGTGACCGACGTTCAGTGTGAAGGGGACGAGGCACGACTCCGAAATTGCAGCACATTTACCATGAATCCGTTTCCCACTGACCGCATTGGCGTTGGGGTCCTGTGTTCAGGTGAATACTGTTACCAAGTTTAAAATGAAAAAATGATAAACTTTGTGAAAGATGAATTTCGAGTTGCAGAGCTCTGTAGATCGGCGGTAGACACAAAATACTGGAGCGACTCAGCGGGACAGGCAGCATCTCTGGAGAGAAGGAATGGGTGACGTTTCAGGTCGAGACCTTTCTTCTACCTTCGATTTAAACCAGCATCTGCAGTTCTTTCTTACACATATGTAGATCGGCATCTGGCTCTTGGGCTCATAATTTCCGCGCCAATAACCAAATCCCTTTTTACACGATTTCCATTGTGTTCTCCCGACAACTGCCACCCCAGACTCTACAACTCAGTGACACACTGGGGACAATATACAATGGCAGGCGATAGTGAGGAGTGGACCGTGTGAAGGAGAAGTCTACACACGAGAAACGCCCTGGTGTGGCGTGGAACAACACCGGCGGCATTTCCGAGGAACAGCTCGTGGTTTTGCCGGGCTGGCTCCAGATGGGGATTTCGGGGCCTGTTTCTAATGAGCAATTCTAGGCGAGCGGGGTTTACCCGGGCGTCATCACCCCGATCTCACCGAGTTCTCCTGACCCCCATTGTGAACAGACAGTCGGACGCTTTGACAACAAGCTACAGCGCCACGTTGGTCGCTGCCCCGCGTCTGGTCCACCCCGTCGCCTGACAGCCCTGAGGCTGAGCGAGAGAGTGGAGAGAGAGCGCACTGGCATGAAGAGCCCATGGCCCAGACCCTGAAAACATCCGGTTCTATGTGAATAGTCTACAACCACCGAGTGGCATGGCCGATGATTGCCACTGTGAGCCGAGTGTGGTCCTGAGGGCGGTTCCTCGAACAAAGGAATCGGTCGCCAGGGTCACCCAGCTGGGATGATCGTGATGTCCATGTATGTATCTCTGCAGGGTTTGAAGTCGGAGAGCCAGTCTGTGGGTTCAGACGGAGTCTTCCAGCATTTTATGTTTCAAATTCTCCTCTAGATTTTCTCAGAGCTAAATGTAAAATTCCTTTAAAATATAATTGTAGAAGCAGATTCAGAAATTCTAACCAACACATAATGTATAATGCTACATATGGGACCCCCTATTTTGTTGTTCTTCCCCTCCGTTATGGGGCTTATGAACGGTCTTTCCGTAAGCTAGGATACTGTCCGATTCACCTCTACCCCATTGCGGACATTGGACTTTGTTGATAGAACTGGTGCGCTACGATGCGGAAAAGTATATTCTGCACGCTGTATTTCACCCGTTGCTCGAACTATTGTACTTGAGTTTGACTTGTTTGCATTAATGTATAGTATTAATTGATTCGACCAGATAGCATGCAAAAGTTTTTCATTGTACCTCGGTACACGTGACAATAATAACCTAAACCTTTGATCAACTCCCTTGTTGTTATTCAACAGACCACCGCCGATTACGACTGACCGGGGGTGGAAGTGCATGTGCTGGACGACTGGAGCTTTATTACCACGGGTCTTGGGGCACAGTTTGTGATGACCTCTGGGATCTGCTTGACGATAACGTGGTCTGCAGGCAGCTGGGCTGTGGATATGCTTTGGAAGATAAACCTCTTGGATACTGTGGAGGAAGTCGTGGTCCTATTTGGTTGGATGACGTAAGATGCTCGGGAAATGAATCGTATCTCTGGGAGTGTCCCTCCGCGCCGCTGGGTGAACACGATTGCAGTCATAAAGAAGACGTGACAGTGAAGTGTTCCGGTAAGGGTACCTTCAATCTGCTGATTCTCTGCAGCATGGGATGGGAGGATTCATTCCAGAGATGTAATAAATAATTTACAGCATCCAAGGGGAGCATTGACTGCGGGTAACGGTGCAGAGGCTTCACTCTGAGTAAGTTGTCACCCGCTCAACCACATCAAACTCATTCCGCGCGCAGCTCTGTTGATTTCTCCATCAGCAGTTTCCTAGGTTCACGGAAGATAGGACAAACAACAGTGCGGCGCACAAACAGCCCTTTCTGCCCACAATATCGCGCCGCACATAATGCCAAGTTGAACCAATCTGCTCTGCCCGTCCTTGTTATTCCTTTCCACTCCCCGCATGTGCATATGCCGATGGAAATGCCTTCCAAATGTCAATATCCGATCTCCCTCCACTACCAGCCCTGGCAGAATGTTCCAGGCACCCGCCACTCCCTGTGTTAGAAACTTGGCACGAACATCTTTAATCTTTGTCTCTCTCACCGTAAAGCTCTGCCCTCTCGTCATTAAAAAATGCACCTCGAGTAAAGCTGTTCTGCGCCCACATTCTTCTTGGAACGGGGCGACCAGAACTGCACAAAGAACAGCAAATGCGCCCTCACCAAATTAAAGCTGAAACGTGACTTCCCCCACAGAGGAAGGCAAGCAGACCTAACGCCCTCTTTACAACTCCATCTCCTTGTGTGTCTACAGTCGTCTACAATTCCAGAAACGTATTTCGTAAAACCCACGTTTGCGTTGAATAGCAACTGTCTCACATTATAACCTGCAATGTAAGCATCTATCAATGAGGAACATATCCCTTTCATACATTCAAATGCGTTTGGATATACAAATAATTGAGATTTGGATTTAAATTTTATTTGGTTATACAAATAATTGTAGTTACAAGCTCAAGTTCGCGCATTTTTATCTTTCGGGGAACGGAAAGGTAGACGATCCAGATTCCCCGATAATGCACTTGATGTTATACACTTTTATTTGGGATTATGATTGCGAATCGTCATTTCGACGTGCTAGAAGATTAGTTTTTCTCATGAAATTCTGCCAATTTCACTTTCAGCCTTTAACTCTCGAAATTGCTCTACATATTTTCACGAATGGATTTCTCGTAATGCGTGCTCTAATTTTAATCGTGATTCTACATAACCTACCCATTGAACCCGACAGATCCGAATTATCTACCATGCAGCTTCTAAACGTCCATGTGTACACGCATGTTTCAAGAACATTTCCTAGCGCGCAAAACAATTTGAAACTACCAGTTGCGCAGTTGGACTGGTTAATCTCCGAAAACAAAACTGACCACAAAATACTGACAGATAGGAACGGCAGTTCTCATACATTCAGAGAAACATCGAAACACCTAAAGATAGGAAATTCGTTCTTGAGTGCGGTGGAACTTCAGATGCCCAGGCCCATGTATCTGGAGATGAAACGTGGTCCCTCAAGCTTCTATTGTGACGAATTTTACAATGAAGGAGGTCACAGAGAGAAGGGACAGAGTGTGAGTGGGAATTTGGTCGGATGATTCCAGAATCACTTACCAATTATTGGCGTTCAGTTATTTCTGGAATCTCTGCTCGCGTCCCCTCATCATGGACAAGAACAATGTGTCCTTGTTCCTTTAACTTCCATCCCGCCAGTATCCACTTTCAAAGTTTGATCTTTCGCAATTTCACAAAACCTCAACAACGTTTCACCACCAGATACATACTCCCCTCGCCACCACTTTCGGCAATTTGACTGAACAGCTCACTTTGTGATTCCCCGACGCAGTTATTTTTCGCAACTAACCCTCACTGATGAATGTTTCCGGCGATTTGTTGTTTTGTTAATCTAGATGCGGCTTTATGTTCAGCGACAAAGAATCTTTGCTGGCTATTGATGGGAACATTGTGATGCTTCGTTCACAGAGCACAAAGAGATGCGCCTGGTGAACGGAAAGCATCGATGTGAAGGGAGAGTGGAGGTGCGGTACAACGGGACATGGGGGACAGTGTGCTCCGAGAAGCTTTACGGAAAGGATGCGGAAGTGATCTGCAAACAAGTAAAATGTGGACCCCTCAAATCTTTTTCTGTTGAGGCCGGGAAATATGGAGCGGGCACTGGGCCCATATGGCTCGATGAGATGGATTGTAATTCGCACGAGGCGACCCTTTGGCAATGTCAATCAGACCCTTGGGGGAAACACAACTGTCGGCACATGGAGGATGCAGGTGTTGCATGTGAAGGTAACACAAGAAAGACATCATATGGCGGCTGACATATTAAACCTGAATGTATGAAACCGTCAGCATTCACCTTTTCTCCACAGATGCCGAAATGCCAGAGGGATCCAGTGGCAAGGCCTGCGACGGAGGAAATGAATCTCAATCTCGCCGTTTACCAGGCGAGTCAAAATATTAATTATAGCACCAGCCTGACGGCAATTCCGGATGTGGATTTAACGCATAATCAGTGATTATTTTAAACTTTACTCAGAACTACCACTGCGGCTTGATGGCGGCAGCAACAATTGCTCCGGAAGGGTTCAGTTATTGTTCAACAGCAGCTGGGGCACGGTGTGTGATGACTCGTGGGATCTTGCCGATGCTAATGTGGTCTGCAGGCAGTTGGGATGTGGCGCTGCTCGTTGGAGTCCAGGAGCGGTTAGCATTGCCCCGGTCTCCGGGGAGATCTGGCTGGATGAAGTCAAATGCACAGGAGCTGAATTATTCCTGTCCAGTTGTCTGTCTTCACCGCTCGGTCAACATGACTGTGATCACAAGGAAGATGTCATTGTAATATGTTCCGGTACGTACTGTTCGGCAGATTCCTGGATGATTATAACACTTTAAAATCTAAATTAAATGTAATTTTTGTTTCTTTAATGGAGAAAACCTAAATAGATGAAATTGACAGAATGTCTTTGCAATAATGTTCACAGATCCAGTTTTGACTCCCACTGGCTCCAGCATTTCAGGTATTTATTATTCACTCGATGTTGACTTCGGAATTCCAATCTTTGCTGTCAGTGCTGATATTCGCTTGGTAAGATTTGCTAATTACCAAGGATGCGATGGATGGTTTACACATTGTCAAACCCAGTGTTCGAACCAGACTTGCAAACAGTGTGTCCAACTCCAGCTAACATGTCTTCGCGACGGCACAGAATGCGGACGTCCGCATTGCTGTCCGCCCTCGACACCCCCAATAAAGTGGCGATCAGCTGCCCCAATGACAGGTGGCAGTTGGCAGAATTTCTATGCATTTTTCGGTTAGGATTACTGATTTTAGAGTAACGGCTTTTAATGAATTCGTATTATATGTTGGAATCAAGATAGGTTGTGACTTTGAGAAGAATTTGCAGGTGTCAGTATTCCCTACTGACGGTTGCATTTCGCGTCAGTGGAGAAAATGGTTCGCTCTATTACATAGAAACATACAAAATAGGTGCTGGAGGAGGCCACTTGGCCCTTCGAGCCAGCACCGACATTCATTGTGATTATGGCTGATCCTCCACAATCAGTAACCAGTGCCTGCCTTCTCCCCATCTCCCTTGATTCCACTAGCCCCTAGAGCTCTATCTAACTCTCCCTTAAATTCATCGAGTGAATTGGCCTCCACTGCCTTCTGTGAGCTACAATTTCACAACTCTCTGGGTGTAAACGTTTTTCCTCATCTCAGTTTTAAATGGCCTCCCCTTTATTCTTAGACTCTGCCTCCTGGTTCTGGACTCCCCCAACATTGGGGGAAATTTTCCTGCATCTAGCTGTCCAGTCCTTTTATAATTTTATACGTTTCTATAAGATCCCTTCTCATCCTTCTAAATTCCAGTGAATACAAGCCCAGTCTTTCCAATCTTTCCTCATATGAAAGTCCCGCCATCCTGGGATTAAACTCGTGACCCTACACTGCACTGCCTCAATAGCAAGAATATCCTTCCTAAAATTAGGAGACCAAAACTGCACACAATACTTCAGATGTGGTCTCACCAGGACCCTGTAGAACTCCAGAAGGACCTCTTTACTCCTATACTCAAATCCTCTCGTTCTGAAGGCCAACATGCCATTAGCTTTCTTCACTGCCTGCTGTACCTGCATGTTTACTTTCAGTGACTGGTGTACAAGGACACCCAGGTCTCGTTGCACTTCCCTTTTACCTAATCTGACACCATTGAGATAATAATTTATGTCTCCTTGTTTTTGCCGCCAAAGTGGATGACCTCACATTTATCTACATTATACTGCATCTGCCATGCATCTGCCCACTCACTCAAGTTGATCAAGTCACCCTATACCCTCCTAACATCCTCTTGGCAGTTCACACTGCCACCCAGCTTTGTGTCATTTGCAAATACTACTTTTAATTCCATCATCCAAATCATTAATATATATTGTAAATAGTTGCGGCCAAATCCTCGTAGCACTCCACTCACCACTGCCAACCATTCTGAAATGGATCCGTTTATTCCTACTCTTTGTTTCCTGTGTGCCAACCAATTCTCTATCCATGTCAATACCCTACGCCCAATACCATGAGCTCTAATTTTGCCCACTAATCTCTTGTGTGGGACCTTATCAGCTGCTTTCTGAAAGTCCAGATACACTACATCCACTGGCTCTCCTTCATCCATTTTACTTGTCACATCCTCAAAAAATTCCAGAAGATTCGTCAAGCATGATTTCCCCTTCATAAATCCATGCTTACTTGGACTTATCCTTTTACTGCTATCCAAATATGCCATTCGTACTTCCTTAATAATTGACTCCAGCATCTTCCCCACCACCGAAGTCGGGCTAACTGGTCTATAATTCCCCGTTTTCTCTCTCTCGCTCCTTTCTTGAAAAGTAGGATAACATTTGCTATCCTCCAATCCACATGAACTGATGCGGAATCAATAGAACATTGGAAAATGATCACCATTGTGTCCATGATTTATAGAGCCACCTCCTCAAGTACCCTGGGATGCAGACCATCACATCCTGGGGATTTATCGCCCCTCAGTCCCATCAGTCTACCCAATACTATTTCTCACCTAATGCAAATTTATTTCAGTTCTTTTGTCTCCCTAGTTCCCCCGCCCCCTATACATTGGGGAGATTGTTTATGTATTCTTTAGTGAAGACAATAGGCAATAGACAATAGACAATAGGTGCAGGAGTAAGCCATTCGGCCCTTCGAGCCAGCACCACCATTCAATGTGATCATGGCTGATCATTCTCAATCAGTACCCCGTTCCTGCTTTCTCCCCATACCCCATGACTCCGCTATCCTTAAGAGCTCTATCTAGCTCTCTCTTGATTAATCTGCCTTCATATTCTTACCACCAAAGTGGATAACCTCACACTTATCCACATTAAACTGCATCTGCCATGCATCCGCCCACTCACATAACCTGTCCAAGTCACCCTGCAACCTCATAGCATCTTCCTCACAGTTCACACTGCCACCTAGCTTTGTATCATCGGCAAATTTGCTAATGGTACTTTTAATCCCTTCATCCAAGTCATTAATGTATATTGTAAATAGCTGCGGTCCCAACACCGAGCCTTGCGGTACCCCACTTGTCACTGCCTGCCATTCTGAAAGGGACCCATTTATCCCCACTCTTTACTTTCTGTCTGTCAACTAACTTTCTATCCATGTCAGTACCCTACCTCCAATACCATGTGCTCTAATTTTGTCCACCAATCTCCTATGTGGGACCTTGTCGAAGGCTTTCTGAAAGTCGAGGTACACCACATCCACTGGCTCTCCCCTGTCAATTTTCCTAGTTACATCCTCAAAAAATTCCAGTAGATTAGTGAAGCACGATTTCCCCTTTGTAAATCCATGCTGACTCGGAACGATCCTGTTACTGTGATCCAAATGCTCCGCAATTTCATCTTTTATAATTGACTCCAGCATCTTCCCCACCACTGATGTCAGATTAACTGGTCTATAATTTCTCGTTTTCTCTCTCCCTCCTTTCTTGAAAAGTGGGATAATATTAGCTACCCTCCAATCCACAGGAACTGACCCGGAATCTATAGAACATTGGAAAATAATTACTAATGCGTCCACAATTTCTAGAGCCACCTCCTTAAGCACCCTGGGATGCAGACCATCAGGCCCTGGGGATTTATCAGCCTTGAGTCCCATTAGTCTACCCAAAACCTTTTCCTGCCTGATGTGGATTTCCTCCAGTTCCTCTGTCACCCTAGGATCTCTGGCCACTAGAACATCTGGGAGATTTTTTGTATCCTCCCCAGTGAAGACAGATCCAAAGTACCGGTTCAACTCTTCTGCCATTTCCTTGTTCCTGCTTCTGTCTTCAAGGGACCCACATTTGCCTTGACTATTTTTTTCCTCTTCACATACCTAAAAAAGCTTTTACTATCCTCCTTTATATTATTGGCTTGTTTACCCTCGTACCTGTAAGGGGTTTCTGCGCCGAGCTTTCGCCCGACCTAAGGTCCCCGTTCCTTGCTCTGATCCTTTGACCAGGCCGTGCACACTGGTTCCCCGTGAGTGGTTCGACCCACTCACCCCTTACGGTTCTAGACACTGGACTTAGATGCAGGAGCTCTTATAGTGCAGAAAAATTCCAACAGACCAGAATTGAAAACCAGGGTTTAAATGAAAAGGCTTTTATTTAGTGCTTGGGACTATTGTCCATGAATATTTATACATTGCTATATGACATATCTATTAAACACATATTGAATCACATGAATACCTTTGACTTATGAATCACAAAACGCACAGTTCAACAAGACATATACACGAATACCTTTTCCGCTGAATTCTTAAACACACAGTTCCACAAGACATATACATGAATACCTTTTTCGCTGAATTCTTAAACACACAGTTCTACAAGACATATACACGACTGTAAGATGGGGAACGTACGACACATCGCAACATTGACCAACACATATTTCAATACACACCCAACGTTTATTCAAACCACCCTCCCCTCTACACTGAACTATGTCCAGGATATGCAAGATCGGGATGCATGCTCACTGGGGTTACTGGCTGTTCGTTTTTCAGTATTTCTCTTCGAGTTGCGTGCCTGTTCCTCTCTCTTGCATCCGTTCTTCTTGCCTGTCGTTTCTTCCTCCTGCATTCGTTTGACTTCCTTCTTGCGTCCGTTTCTTGGAACCCGGTTTTCTCTGCGTGTCTTGACTCCAGTTTTGACTTGCCTTTTTGACTTGAGTTTTTCACCCAAAAGTAGTGGCCAGTTATACTATTTCTGACCCGTCCTATCTCCCGCCAGATCTTGGAATCTCTTTGTTCAAAAAGATATGTATGAGTTCTTTTCTGATCTGCGCTTATGTCCGGGGATACCGGGGATGGCCAGACGGTGTTAATTGGTATTTCGTTGCGAGGTGATGGGTTTAACTGGTTTCCCATCACCTACCAGGTAGTTTTCTATGGGCTATTGTGCCCCCTTAACGAGATTAACTGTGTAGGTCGGCTTGGGGCATTGTGAGTATGCTGATGTCAGTGCCCCAGTGTCTGGACTTCGACCTGGTTTCGCAGGTTTCTGCATGGCCAATACCCATCCATTGTTCTGGCCGTGGCTTTGCAGAAACCTAGAGACTGGGCTGTAAGGTTTTTACTTTTGTGGCTGGTCACGAGGTCCTGCAGCCATCTTAGGACCCACAGATTGTGACATCCCTTGGTAAACTGACTGCAGCCTTTCTCCGCTATCAGCCCCAGTCTCCCGTTTAAAATGTCCAAACTGCAGCTCTTTGGTTTTGTGTTGCTTTCAGAATGAGGGAAAACTTCTCAAATCTTACATACCTCATCTTTTCTCCCTGTATTGCCTTTTTAGTTATCTTCTGTTGCTCTTTAAAAGAGTCCCAATCCTCTGGCTTCCCACTCTTCTTTGCTATGTTATACTTCTTCCCTTTTATTTTTATGCTGTCCTTGACTTCCCTTGTCAGCCAAGGGTGCCTCTTACTCCCCTTAGAATCTTTCCTCCTCTTTGGGATAAATTGATCCTGCAACTTCTGCATTATTCCCAGGAATACCTGCCATTGCTGTTCCACAGTCTTCCCTGCTAGGGCCTCCTTCCAGTCAATTTTGGCCAACTCATGCCTCTGTAATCCCCTTTGCTATACTAATACTGACACCTCCGATTTTCCCTTCTCCCTCTCCATTTGTAGAGTAAAACTTATCATATTGTGGTTATTGCCTCCTAATGGCTCATTTACCTCGAGTCCCCTTATCAGGTCAGGTTCATTACATAACACTAAATCCAGAATTGCCTTCTCTCTGGTAGGCTCCAGTACAAGCTGTTCTAAGAATCCATCTCGGAGGCACAAACTCTCTTTCCTGGGGTCCATTACCAACCTGATTTTCCCAGTCTACCTGCATGTTGAAATCTCCCATGACCACCGTAGCATTACATTTGTGACATGCCAATTTTAGCTCTGATTCAACTTGCACCCTATGTCGAGGCTACTGTTTGGGGGCCTGTAGATGACTCCCATTAGGGTCTTTTTACCCTTACAATTCCTCATCTCTATCCATACTGATTCTACATCTCCTGGTACACGAGGTACAGGCAGCAGTCCAGAGATAACCACCCTTGATGTCCTACTTCTCAGTCTTCTTCCTAACTCCCTAAAATCATGCTGCAGTATCTCCTTCCTCTTCCTCCAGACGTCGTTTGTGCCCACATGCACAACTACTTGCGGTTGATCACCTTCCCTGGCTAGGATGTTCTGAAGCAGCTCCGTGATGTCTTGAACCCTGGCACCAGGGAGGCAACAAACCATCCTCGACTCCCGCCTGCCGCCACAGAATCTACTGTCCGCACCTCGGACAATGGAGTCACCAACTACTATGGCTGTTCCTGACTTCGGTCTCCCCGGTCGAGTTTCCTTGCCTGGGATAGAACCGCCAACACGACCTACCTCTCTCTCTCTCTCTCTCTCTCTCTCTCTCTCTCTCCACCTCTCTCTCTCTCTCTCCACCTCTCTCTCTCTCTCCCCACCTCTCTCTCTCTCTCCCCACCTCTCTCTCTCTCTCCCCACCTCTCTCTCTCTCTACCTCTCTACCTCTCTACCTCTCTACCTCATTGCTGCTAGGACCCTTTTCCAGTCGACCTTGACCAGCTCCTATCTCATGCCTTCATAGTCCCCTTTGTTCAACTGCAACACTGACACTTCTGATTTAACCTTCCCCCTCTCAAATGGTAGATTAAAGCTGGTCATTACCTCCGAGCGGTTCATTTACCTTGAGTTCCCTTATTAAACAAAACTATAAAGTATAGTCGAAATACCCGCGATGACTTACTCTTGGTGCGCATGATACATGTTCGGCCTTTTCTAACAAGCATCATCCTGAGCAAAACGACGTTAACATTTAAGACATGCACTTCTTGGTGTCCGTATTCCTCTGATTTGGATTTTATGATACCGGGTGTGCGCCGAGCTCTGGAGATGCACATTATGTTTGAATATAACTATAGAGTCCTACAGCACAGAAAGAGGCCCTTCGGCCCATCGTGTCCACGCCGCCCGTTACCAAACACAGTCTAATTTTAATCCCATTTTCCCGCATTTGGACCGTAGCCCTGAATGTTGTAGCATTTCAAGTGCCCATCCAAATGCCTCTTAAACGTTGTGAGTGTTCCCGCCTCCACCACCACCCCAGGCAGTGAGTTCCAGACTCCAACCACCCTCTGGGTGGAAAAGTTATTTCTCACATCCCCCCGAAACCTTCCTCCCCTTACCCTGTATCTATGTCCCCTCGTTGTTGAACCTTCCACCAGTGGAAGAAGTTCCCCGCCAGCTACCTTATCCATGCTCCTCATGATCTTGTACACCTCGATCATGTCCCCTCTCAGCCTTCTCTGCTCCAGGGAAAACAACCCCAGTCTGCCCAGTGTCTCCTCATAGCCGAGGCCCTTCATCCCTGGCAGCATCCTGGTGAATCTCCTCTGCACCCTCTCCAAAGCTATCACATCCTTTCTATAATGTGATGACCAGAACTGTACACAATACTCCAGCTGTGGCCTCACCAGTGTTCTGTACAATTCCATCATTACCCCCCTACTTTTATATTCGATGCCCCGGCTAATGAAGGCCAGTAACCCATATGCCTTTTTAACCACCCTATCCACCTGTCCTGCTGCCTTCAAGGACTTGTGTACCTGTACTCCAAGGTCCCTCTGTACCCCTGTCTTCCCTGGGGTCCTTCCATTCATGGTGTACTCCCTCTCCAAGTTATTTCTGCCAAAGTGCATCACCTTGCACTTTTCAGGATTAAATTCCATCTGCCACTGCTCCGCCCATCTGACCATCTCATCTATATCTTCCTGCAGCTTGCAGATCCCTTCTTCACTATTCACCACCCCCCCTACCTTTGTGTCATCTGCAAACTTGCTGATCATGCCCTGTACGTTGACATCCAGATCATTTATGTAGATTACAAACAGTAAGGGACCCAACACCGATCCCTGCGGCACCCCACTGGACACCGGCCTCCAGTCACAGAAGCACCTTTCTACCATCACCCTCTGCCTTCTGTCACTAAGCCAGTTTTTTTTATCCATTTTGCCAAGGTGCCCTGGATCCCATGGGCTCTTACCTTCTTGACTAGTCTCCTGTGTGGGACCTTGTCAAAAGCCTTACTGAAATCCATGTATACCACATCCACTGCACTACCCCCATCTACCTCCTTGGTCACCCCTTCAAAAAATTCAATCAAGTTAGTCAGACACGACCTTCCCTTAACAAAGCCATGTTGACTATCCTTAATTAACCCTTGATCCTCCAAGTGAAGACTGATTCTGTCCCTCAGAATCTTTTCTAGCAGCTTCCCCACCACCGATGTCAGACTCACCGGCCTGTAGTTCCCAGGTTTATCCCTACTGCCCTTTTTAAATAATGGCACCACATTAGCTATCCTCCTGTCCTCCAGTCCTCCGGTACATCCCCTGTTGCAAGAGAGGCTCTGAAAATTTGTGCCAGAGCCCCCGCAATCTCCTCTCTTGCCTCTCTCAGCATCCTGGGATACATCTCGTCAGGGCCCGGAGACTTATCCACTTTTAAGCCTGCCAGAGCCTCCAGCACCGCCTCCCTGTCAATAGCAATATGCTCAAGAACATCACAACCCTCCTGCTCCATTTCTAAGTCCGCATCGCCCTCCTCCCTCGTAAAAACAGATGCAAAAAATTCATTTAAAACATCTCCTACATCCTCTGGCTCCACACACAGCTTTCCACTATGGTCCCTGATGGGCCCCACTCTTTCCCTCGTTATCCTCTTACCCTTGATATACTTATAGAACACTTTGGGATTTTCTTTTATTTTGCCCGCTAGTGCTATCTCATGGCCCCTTTTTGCTCTCCTAATTTCTTTTTTAAGAACCGCCCTACCCCTTCTGTATTCCTCTAATGATGTCTGTGCCTTAAGTTCTTTATGCCTTCCAAAAGCCCCCCTTTTTTTTCGAATCAATCCTACTATATCGTTCGACATCCAAGGTTCTTTGAACTTGTTTGTCCCACCCTTGAACTTTAGGGGAACATGCTTCCTCTGTACTTTTTCAATTATTCCTTTGAATGACTCCCACTGTTCTGATGCGGTCCTCCCCACGAGAAGCTGATCCCACTCCACCAGGGCCAACTTCTGCCTTATCAGATTAAAATCGGCCTTGCCCCAATTTAGAAATTTTCCTCTTTCCTCTGGTCCCTATTTATCCTTTTCCATTACCACCTTAAATATCACTGAATTGTGAGCACTGTCACCAAAATGCTCTGCCACTGACACTTCAGCCACCTGTCCGGCCTCATTTCCCAAGATTAAGTCCAATACCGCCTCCTCCCTTGTTGGACTTTCAACATATTGGCTCAAAAAGCCCTCCTGGATGACCCTTAGGAACTCTGCACCCTCAGGGCCCTTGACACTTTGGCTATCCCAATCAATATTCGGGAAGTTGAAATCCCCTACTATTACCACCCTGTTGTTTTCACACACCCCCGAGATTTGCCTACAAATATGTTCTTCTATTTCCCTCTGACTGTTTGGGGGTCTGTAGTATACACCCAGTAAGGTGCATGCCCCTTTTCTATTTCTCAATTCCACCCAAATAGCCCCATTTGAGGAACCCGCTAATATGTCATCCCTTCTTACAGCAGAAATAGATTCTTTGATTAATACTGCAACACCCCCTCCCCTTTTTCCCTACTCTCTGTCTCTCCTGAAGATTCTATATCCTGGAATATTGAGCTGCCAGTCCTGCCCTTCCTTCAACCATGTTTCCGTAATGGCAACAATGTCGTACTCCCATGTGTTCAGTAACACCTTCAATTCATCCCCCTTGCTTCCAATACTCCTTGCATTAAAATAAATGCCCCCATTGTGCTGGGGCATTCTTGTTCTGCCTCCCAATCTGACCAGTTTTTTCCTCTATATTTTCCTTCTCCTCACCCCCTATACTAGCTCCAAGCTGTATCCCAACCCCCTGCCAAATTAGTTTAAACCCTCCCCAACAGTGCTAGCATTTAATGAACTATGCATCAGCTAGTTGGATAGGGCGGCACTGGTTAGGAATCAGGACTTTCCGATATGTTCTGTATTAATTCCGTTCCGCCCAGCACGACAGAGAATTCCATTGATATCATTCTACATCTCTTTGCCGTCATAACCTCTGTGTAGTGGTCATAGGCAGAAAAATGTAAAACAAGACGTCAACATCAGAGCCCCAATTATGAGTGTTATTGCTCATCTTGTTTTCATTAAGCAAGTTCAGACTCGACTCTGAAAATTTATCCTTCTATTCGAGTTCCTCTATCGCGAGACCCTTGGTGTTGACCATTGAAGTCACACAGCCTATTTGCAGACACGGTTATTCTGAGGATATTTTAACGTATTCTTGAACCGGCAATCGTTCCAAATCCAGAACCGTGAGTGGAAATATGAGTGGAAATCAAAATAACTTGCTTCGGGCTAGTTTGCCCTCCCTGCCATGAGATATCACGTGGCCTGTATCCAATGGGGACCACTGCAGGGGATAGTACTGCTAAACGAGGCCTGAATGAAAATTAGTCTTTTTATTGGTTTCCACTCACCTGTTAATCCGCTGCAATGCCCCAGAGGATTATTGGGAAAATTCATGGCGAAGGAAGATGCACAATCAGAGGTTAAAATTAATCAAAGCTCGCTGCACCTGCTTTAACTATGGAGCTATAACGTATGTTTTGAAGTTATTCTTGAATTTGTATTTCAGTGTTGGGGAATAAGATGCCCTCTATGATTGTTGTCGCCTGCATAACCCTTGGAATCCTCCTCATCTGTGAATTACTCGCACTGATGCTGATAACACGGAGACGGGCAGCAAAAAGAGGTGAGGGGCAACTTGACACAATTATTGTTCCAGATAGTATCTCATAAGTCAATGAGACTCCGGTTCCAACCAGTTTTCCCAATGTTCTTGCATTATTAAATGTGTATTTTGTAACTCTTTAAGCAGTTCTATTGGAACTGTCCATTTGTAGTAACAGAATGGACAGGTTAATTGTTGGATGGCTGCTCGATTGTTCACGTGAACGTCGTTCATATATCTGTCCAACATTTGGCTCGTTTCACTTCTGCGGATCCGCTGCATAACCTTGAGCATTCTGATTAGATTCTATTCATCACATCGAGATGTCGCACTTTCCTCGCGTTTAATGAACTAAGACATCCTTATTCCCCATCTCTTAACATTCATTTGATGCAACACAATCCTTATCTATCACTTCCTAAATTGACAAACCTGCGAAACTTTCATTTCCTCGTCACACTGCTGCTATCTACAAATACCTAATATCGCCACCAGAATGTAATCAGCGCCAGCGTGAGGGAGTAGATATCAGGAACTGTTCCCACTGTGCTTTCGATGTTCCTGGTGTTAATATTAATAGCTCGTTTTTGCAATAAGACATTAGTCCGTGCAGCGGGACTCTTCCATGTTTATGCTCATCAACACTTTCCCTTAATTGACAACACGTTACCATTTTGCATCTTGTTCACAAAGGTTTACCTGTAACTGTTAAATTCACGTCTTGCATGTCAGTAAGTTAAACCCAACTGTGTCCCCGGCAGGTGCAGGTATTAGTGGCAGGGGCTCACCGATCGGCTTTTACCAGGCAATTTATGAAGAGATTGAGGATATTCCCGCTGGCAAGAGTTTCAGTCAGACACATGATTCAGGTGGGTATTTGCACCTGGCATCCACTTTTCAAAGCATAAATATCGCCTCAATTCCAACAATTGCATTAATGATCAATTAGTAAAAAGAAAACAAAAGAACAACATATACATCAAGCAATAAAAACAATCTGATGGAGGATCTCAGCGGGTCAGGCAGAATCTATGATGGGAAATGGGCAGCAGAGCTTTCGTGTCGGGACCCTTCTTCAGGAGGACCACGGGGGAGGGAGATCATTGGAAGAAGTGAGGGGAAGAGGTGGGGCAAGATCTGAGAAATGACAGGTAGATCTATATGGGAAGGGTTTAATGTGCAGATAAGTTCATTTGGTGGAGAAGAGTGGAGGTCGTCACGAAGGCTGGAGGTGATAAACTACAAATGGAGGTCAAAGGGCGGCAGAAGGTCGAATCTGAAGAGAAAGAAACGTGCAAGTCAAATATGGAACCATTGAGTGGGATGGTGGGGATTTGGGGAAAAAGGGATGAAAAGAGTGGACCCGGTGCGGGTTGGGATTGGTGATCAGCTGGTTGAGAATGTGGGGGAGAAGAAAGGGAATGAGAGACGAAGGGTGGCCGCAGTGGAAAGAAAGAGTGTTTGAGGGTGCCTGGGATGATCAGAGGAGGGGGGGGGGGTGGGAGTGTTCACGTGAAATTGGAGAATTTAATAACTCTCGCTTGCGCTTGTGTTGAATTCTAGACTCTGGTTCCAATGAATCCATCAGTCACCTCGAATATTACACCAGCGTCCCTCTGGATGGGTCTCTTCTTGCACAAGAATCTCCAGAAGGAAACTCCTCCAGTGTTCGCGGTTGGTACAACTTTTGCTTTTTCAGTTTCTCTTATTTTATTTTATTTTGCCTGTGATCAGAAACGAACATCGAAATGTGCGCGAACATGTCCGCCGAGGAATGAGTGGGACCTGTCTCATTCTGGCTCATGCTTCCTCCTAGACCTGGTTCCGGACGCCCATGACGATGCCGAGAGTGAAACCATTGCTTCTCCGGGCTGTCTGTTCCGGATGGGCGCTGGCGACGATGACCTTCTGAAGATCACAGCTGCCGGCGGTGATGTCGACAATGACGGTGAGTTCAGTCTCTTCCAATCCTCTTTGTGGAAAAACATTCCGCAGATTGTATTTTTTTATTTTCACTTCCGTACTTAAAAGGTTTCCTGAAACAAAAACAAAAACAATGTTCCGAGAAAGTGGCCCACGGGCAGTTCTGTCCTCACTCCAACAAGGTGCCACTGCCGACTGTAATGTGGACAACACGACTATCTGATATTGCATGTTCATGTCGGCTTTTGTTTACCTTATACTGTGTTGTGAACCTGCACTTGAATGGCGGGGATAAACAGAACCCATTTCCAGTCACAGTGCGCCAACAGTCCTTTCACAAAACATAATTATGTACAATCCGCACTGATGATTATTCCGATGTCGCTGTTCTTCCATAATTGGACAAACCTCGCCGTGCGATGCCTTCTCTCACGCACTGAGGTTCCTGTCATTCTGTATCACTCCCACAGAGCGGACTTCGCAGATTGTCACTGATCCTGCATTCCCGCCTGCCGGCTCTACAAACAGCAACGACAAACTTCACTGCGGCACATTCACAGTCCCAGCCCTTGCAGCACCCATTGGCATCGATGGCTCGTTTCCATCTTACATCAGAGCCATGAAGGCAGTAATGAAAACGTTTCATTGTTTGCTTCCACTGTCTGTATCCCGACACCAGTGATGTGCGGATGAGGAGTTGTGTAATTCGCGTGGATTTCCCACCGAATGAAAAATGACATAGTTTATATATCAGTGATACTAAATCGGATTAAAGTTATCAGGGAGAAAATTCCATATATTTGCGTTGAAATGAGAACATTGTTACTTTTAAATTGCCTGCACATTATTTCATGACGCCCAGTATCGATTAATGGTCAGGAGAGTAATACTTTCGGTGTGATTACACTGTGCATCTCTAATTAAGAGACTAAAACAAATTAATGGGGATAATATTATCCCCACTATTTGTATTTAATTCCATTCTGCATTTTACCCGTCCCAATGTTTTAACTTGTTTTTTTCCCCAGATACGTTGTTCCAACGCGAGTCTTGAAGTGATGAAAAAAGTTCTGTGTTTGATCGGACAGCACATGCCTCTTACCTTTCCAGCAACATGAACAAGCAAATCTCCACTGCATTGTCTTCACTCGCTGTATTATCGCAAACACTGCATTATCGATATTGATTTGCTTTCAGATCAATGCGCTTGATGTTTGTCCGAAAGCTTGCATGAAAACATCTTTATTCAGCTTAATGCGCGCGTGCAGGAATTTGACTGGATAAATATTTCTGTGGAAGAGAGATCAAAGTGACATTCTTTAAATGATAAACTAATTATCGGAAGTTCTTTTTTTTGTGCCTATTTTTCATATCCTGTATAAATGCCTAAGAGAGTGCGGGAAATTAACTTAATGCAATCTCGATTTTGCCGAGCCTTACATTGCTTTGGTTATGGTCAGTAATATATTTTTTTCATTCCGTGTTTAATGGACATACCCGGAAAACAATAAATATTTCAGAGGATGTTTGATGGTGTTCTTATTTTGTCCGAAAACCAGTGTCCGTCTCGGACACACTGAAACAACAGCCATTAATTAGATTGCTTGTAATCTTAAAGTGAGAGCGAAAGATGCAGCCTAAAAACCCATAAACATAGTTCTGGCACTAGATATTTAGCAGCAGCAGAGTAGAGTCTGAAGAAGGGCCTCGACCCGAGACGTCACCCATTCCTTCCCTCCAGAGATGCTGCCTGTCCCACTGCGTTACTCCAGCTTCTTGTGTCTATCTTTACACTGCCAGAGTTGGAAGTATACATTGCGGAAGTGATCGCAACTTCAGCTCCCATCAGCACATGCAGATATCAGAAGTGAAATTAGAAATTCGTGAACCGCTCGCCAAATGGTCATAAAAAGGATAGAGAAAGCGAGAAAACTGTAAAGTCAGGAGGCACAAGAGACTTGCAAATGCTGGAAACCAGCAAATAAATAGTGCAGGAGGATCTCAGCGGGCCAGTCAGCATCTGTGGAGAGAAATGGATAATGCTTTCTCTTCGGGACTCCATTCAGACAGATGTAGGGGATGAGGAGCTGGAAACGAGAGGTCGGGACGGTGGAAAGACTGCACAGTGACAGGCGAGGGGGTAATTGGGGAAATATGCTAGAGGTGAAATGGAGACAAATGGGTGCCAGATAAGGAGAAGGGGGATGAAGTGTAAAGACGCAGGGTGGGAAGGCGTCTGGCGTTAGGAATGTGGGGCAATAAA
The DNA here is from genome assembly GCF_053455715.1 of Rhinoraja longicauda. NCBI lineage: Eukaryota > Metazoa > Chordata > Chondrichthyes > Rajiformes > Arhynchobatidae > Rhinoraja > Rhinoraja longicauda. Next base: position 2,380,028 of record NC_135988.1, read on the forward strand.
AGGGAAATGTGTGGTCGGAGTAAAGAGGGGTGGACAATATGAGACAGGAGAGGAGCGTACGCGGTGGTGGGGATGGTGGGACCACGTTGTGCTATCCCGAGGGTGGGGGGGGCTCAGGTATTTCACTAGAAATTAGAGAATTCAATGTTCCTGCATTGGCTGGTAGGCTGTCCAAGCGGAAGATTAGGTGCTGGTCTAACAGTTTGCGCGTGTTCTCCCTCTAGCCCCGGAGGAGCCTGAGAACAGAAACACCATGAGAGGAATGGGAAGGGATGTTAAAATAGTCTCAACCGGGAGCTCTAGCTAATCCTTGCAAATAGAGCGGGTTTACGTACACTTTCTGATCTGCTAAGTGGTTTAGGGGAAGTGTCAGCTTGTGGTTCTGAATGAGTCAAGTTCAGGATCATTAACCTTTGTCTCCACTTTCTTTGGAGAGTCTGATCTTACATCTGAACTTGGAATAATACCAAAGTCTGACAGATCTGCTCGGTCTATGCTCTGCTCTCGTACCGGTTCATCCCTTGTGGGGGTCGTCTGGATGATGTGCACACTTTTAACACGTCCTCCAATTTCTACCAAGTAGCTCCCGGTACCACACACTTCACCTACTGTCCCCACTTCCCATTTATTTACTTTGTAAGAGGGTTGGGAACACGAACCTGATCTATACATCCCCCCTCCCCTGACATCAGTCTGAAGAAGGGTCTCAACCCGAAACGTCACCCATTCCTTCTCTCCAAAGATGCTGCCTGACCCGCTGAGTTACTCCAGCATTTTGTGTTGATGTCGGCGGCCTCCTGCGGTCTGTCGTACAGGTTGCTGCTGTCCTCTGTTGGGCAAACGTGGTAAAGCAGTTTGGTTCACAGACAGCAAAATACTTAACCATTTTTTAAAGACTTTCAATTTTCCCACAATAACCACCTGGACAGTTAAATACAATTGTCCAGTTGAAATTCCTCCAGGTCAATGTCCTTCAGACTGAAAGTAGGGGCTGGGGGTTTCTGTGGTGTTTTCTTTCTTCCTTGGGGTTATTGGTGAAACCACATGGTGAAACCAAAATGTATAAAAATACCCTTTAATAAAATCTGCCAGTGTGCACTTTAACCGAATGTGATTTTTTTTCTATTACAAATCTCAAAATGTGCAGTACAGAGGCAAATAAATAAATGATGGATGGATCTTTGTCCCAAACATTATGGAGGGCACTGTATGTTCGTTCTCTTGTTGGTAAGTTCAAGGGAAAATGCTAGAATGGAATTAAGGAACGGGACAGGAGGAAATCACAAATGGAAGGGAATGGAAATATCCAGCAATCTGTGTGCTTGGGTGGTGAGGGAGAAGAAATGAGATAAAGGCCAGCTCATGATGCGTGGCAGCTTGATGTTTGTGAGCATTTAATTAGTTGGGTTTGTGGACACCTGTACAAAAACAATATTTACAGACCTGTGAGTAAATGAATATATTCTGAATTGCTGATTCACTGCTAATGTTGCTTTACACTTCGTTATCCTTGCCTGCAGTGAGCAGTCACATCCAGTTAAAGCAGGCTGCTGCATTCTAATGTAGCCAGAGTTGAACGAGTCAAAGGTGATATGATTTGCAATGGTGATTATTTAAGATGATGTTTAAGAAATCGGGTAAATCGTAGTACCTAATCTTCCTCTTGTCGGCGCCTCCAGCCCACTCCAGTCGGTCGCACAGCTCCGCTCCGCTACACCCAGCCCCGCTCCAGCCACCGACTCGCAACTCTCGTCGCCGACCCGGATGGGACCAAAGTATTTTTGGATGGGACTGCGACTGGCACTGCGCCCGCCCGCACCCTCCCTCCCTCCCGTCGCGCTGTCCGCCGGGAAATGTAGTCCGTAACCTTTCTCCCGGCGACCACTCACGCGTGCCTCTAACTACAACCCCGACATGCCGCAATAAATGCCGCCCGCCCTCCACACGACCATTGACAACGCAGCTCCCCCCCCCCCCCCCCCAAAATCATCCCGCGGGCTGGATTGGACCCCTTCGCGGGCAGGTACTTTGACACCCCTGCAAGTGTAAATCAATGGTCCAAAACTTCACAAAAAGTTATTATTAGATCAATATCAATGTTGGTTATCTTTAATCAGCTACATCAAATATTCTCGTAGGTACAGTTGGATGTAAGATGACAACTGATGGATAATTAATGTCACAGAGGTGTGAATACAGATTTAATACAAACTGTTAACCAAAACTGTTTAATGCTTTGAACCTACTGTGTAAATGCTGCTAGAGAATCATTTATTCTTGGAGCCTTAGCTGAAACTGAGTGTTAATGCATTGAGCCACCCACGTTCAAATTTTATCCATGTTCACATTGTATATCACCTGTCCTGTAAAATAAATGCACAGAACTACAGGTTTACAGAATGCATCTGTTGCTGAAATATGATCTTGCTGAGATAAAATTTTGCTGCATCTCACATAATATCAATATAGCCAACATCTTTTCTGGTGGTAATAATTTTATAAACCACCATCTAGTGTGATGTTGGGAGCTTGAAAACAGAGCATTTAAAGTAGATAGCGCACTCTGGTGGTGATTTGTGGAAGGCAGTTTGGTTCAGGAATTGCAATGCTGACAGAGTGTGAACGAAAAGAGTTTCTTTGTGAGGAACAGCAACCTGTTGATTGGGTAGCTGTTTAGCCTGTTGTTTTATATTAGAATGAATTGGAAAAACATGAAGAATAAGAAAGAATCGAAGTGCCAGAAATCAAAACAAAACGTAGATAGCGTGAAGGGCGATGAAAGCAAATATCTCATGTAACAACTTGACCTGGGAAAACCAAGGAAGATGCAAATAAATCAAGTTGCAGATAGAGTCAGAGAGTAATTCAACGTGGAAAAGGCCCTTCTTCAGCCCAACTTGCCCACACCGGCCAAAATGTCCCAGCTTGACTTGTCCCACCTGCCCGTGTTTGGCCTATATCCCTCTCAATCTGTCCTATCCATGTACCTGTCTAACTATTTCTTAAATATTGCGATGATCCCTGTCTCATCTACCTCCTCTGGCAGCTTGTTCCATACACCTACCACCCTTTGTGTGAAAAAGTTACCCCTCAGATTCCTATTAAATCTGCTCCCTTAAACACCTTAAACACGTGTTCTCTGGTCCTCGATTCCCCTACTCTGAGCAAAAGACTCTGTGCATCTACCCAATCTATACCCCTCATGATTTTACACACCTCTATAAGATCACCCCGCATCCTCCTGCACTGCAAGGAATAGAGTCCCATCCTGCTCAACCTCTCCCTGTAGCTCAGACCTTCAAGTCCTGGATACATCCTTGTAAATCTTCTCTGTACCATTTCTAGCTTTAGAACATCTTTCCTATAACAAGGAGCCCAGAACTGAACACTATACTCTAAATGCAGCCTCACAAACGCAACATGATCTCCCAACATACAGTATACTCAATAGGTAGACACAAAATGCTGGAGTAACTCAGCGGGTCGGGCAGCATTTCTGGAGAGAAGGAATGGGTGATGTTTCGGGTCGAATCCCTTCTTCAGACTGATGTTAGGGGGGGGGCGGGACAAAGAAAGGGAACATCAGGGGAATGTAGGATGGCATTAAGAAGGCACTAGGACTAGTCCAGAGCAAGACAGCCTCCCTCAAACCCTCCACTGGGGAAGTAATCACAGACAAATGCCAACAGATGGAGAGATGGGTGGAACACTACTCTGACCTCTATTCAAGAGAGAACACTGTGCCCTCCTCAGCCCTTGCTGCCATCGAGAGACCATGGATGAGTTAGATGGAGAGCCGATGGTAGAAGAGCTCAGCAAGGCCATTGACAGCCTGGCCTCAGGCATGGCCCCAGGCAGCGACGGGATTCCCCCTGACCTGATCAAGCACTGCAAGACTACTTTACTGCTTCCTCTGCATGAAGTCCTCTGCCAGTGCTGGCAAGAAGGAGCTGTACCACAGGGCATGAGGGATGCTACGATCATTACCCTCTACAAGAACAAGGGCGAGAGAAGTGACTGCAACAACTACAGAGGCATCTCCCTCCTCAACATTGTCGGCAAGGTCTTTGCTGGGGTCATCTTGATCCGCCTGCAGAAGCTTGCAGAACGTGTCTACCCAGAGTCACAGTGCGGTTTCCGAGCTTGAAGGTCAACAGTAGACATGGTCTTCTCCCTTCGCCTGCTCCAGGAGAAGTGCAGAGAACAGCGGATGCCCCTGTATATTGCTTTCATTGACCTCACCAAGGCGTTCGACTTCGTCAGCAGAGATGGCCTATTCAAGGCTCTCCCAAAGATCGGCTGCCCACCAAAACTGCAGAGCATGATAGAATCCTTCCACGTCAACACGAAGGGGACAGTGCAGTTCAATGGAGCCCTTCGTCATCCGCAGTGACGTCAAACAAGGCTGCGTCCTCACTTCCACAATCTTTGGGATTTTCTTCGCTCTGCTCCTGAAACATGCCTTCAGCAACAGAGGGGATCTACCTGCGTACTAGATCAGACGGCAGGCTCTTCAACCTTACCCGCCTCAGAGCCAAGATAAAAATATGTGAAGCTCTCATCAGAGACATGTTGTTCTCCGATGACACAGCAGTTGTGTCCCACACCCAGCAGGAACTACAGTCCATGATGGACCGCTTCTATCGGGCTTGCAAGGACTTTGGGCTGACCATCAGCCTGAAGAAGACGAACGTCCTGGGACAGGATACAGAACAGCCTGTCATCACCATCGACGACTACGAACTCGATGCCATCCATCAGTTCACATACCTCGGCTCCACCATCACCAACAACCTCTCCTTGGACACAGAGATTGACAAGAGGATCGGGAAGGCAGCTACAACTCTCGCTCGCCTCACAACTCGAGTGTGAACCAATCCAAAGCTGACAGTGAAGACAAAGATAGCAGTCTACAAAGCCTGTGTCAACAGCGCGCTGCTGTGCGGCAGTGAGACATGGACTACATACACCAGACTGGAGAGAAGACTCAACACCTTCCACCTTAGAAGCATCCGCCGTATCCTGGGTATATCCTGGCAAGACAGAGTGTCCAACGTCGAGATTTTGTCTGGCGCTGGCCTTCCGAGTGTGTACACTCTACTCAGGCAGCGCAGGCTGCGGTGGCTGGGCCATGTCCACCGCATGGAGGACGGCCGTATTCCAAAAGACATCCTCTATGGAGAGCTGACATCTGGGAGGAGAACCATCGGCCGCCCCCAGCTACGTTACAAGGATGTCTGCAAGAGAGATTTCAAGGCGCTCCACATCGATGTGGAGTCCTGGGAGAGCCTTGCAGCTGACCGCACGAGGTGGAAAGGTACACTGAACCAACATCTCAAAATGGGGGAAGGGAAACTGATGAACGCAGCGGCAGACAAGCGGGCACGCAGAAAGGAGCACAGCAACTTCAACAGACCAGATACCACACACAAATGTGACCTTTGCGACAGAGACTGTCACTCCCGCATTGGTCTCTTCAGCCACAAGCGACGCTGCTCTAGCCGAGATGTGGAGCAAGCAGCCAACTAGGATGCATCACCCATGGTCAGCCATAACCAAGGGGGCCTAAGATGTTAAATATAATACAAAATAAACTGCTGGAGGACCTCAGCATGTCAAACATCATCTATGGAGCCAAAGGGGTAGCTGATGTTTTGGGTCGATATCCTGCATTAATACTGAGAATGTCGAGAGATAGTTGACATTTAATATGGTATTGTGGCGGCACCCGGGGGCTAGGCCACTCCCTTGGTCATTCCACTCGGCACTCAGTGGACGGGAGGGATTAGGTCACTTCCTGGGTCAGTCCCCTTTGGTCAGGTGGTCTGGGACTATAAAGGGTTTGGGTGTGTCGACTCACTTGAGTCTTGAGTGCGGTGTTTGATACTACAGGTAATACAGTTATTAAAGTTATTGATTACTCACCTGGCGTCTGGCCTGATTACCGCGGTGACCGCACCCACTACACTGGTGACCCCGACTTTCCCTCGCAAGTCGCGATGGACCAGAACCTGCAACTACCCGACTCTTCCAGTCAACCACAACCACAACCACAACCACAACCGTTTTTGGACCTTCCCGCGGACCCTGCCGCCCGCGCCGCTATCCACGCCGTGTCGGTGTGGCTGCCTCCATTGTGGACCGAGGACCCCGACTTCTGGTTTGACCAGGCCGAGGCACAGTTCGCCCTGCGGGGGATAACTGCCGACGCCACCAAATACTTTCACGTGGTCAGCGCCCTCGACCCGGCCACCGCGCGCCTGGTCCGACCCTTCCTCCGCGACCCCCCGGCAACCGATAAATACGTGGCCCTTAAAGCCTTCCTCCGTGAGCAGTTCGGCCTCTGCGAGGCTGAGCGGGCAACCCGGATCCTCCGAATGCCGCCCCTGGGTGACCGCCGCCCGTCGGTACTACTGGCCGACATGCAGGCACTGCTAGGCGACTACGAGCCCGGGTTCCTTTTTAAGCATGTTTACCTGATGCTGCTGCCGTCCGACCTCCGCCAGCAGCTCCTCGACGCCCCGTTCCCCAACATGCAGGCGTTGGGCAGGCGCGCTGATCAGCTCATGATGGCCCGTCACCTGGCCCTCGACGCGTTGGAAGTCCAGCCAACGGCCGACGACTACCCGCAGGTAGGAGCCTCGATCGCCCGCATTACCACCGCTCCCCGACAGCCTTCCCGACGGTATCCGGCTTCAGCAGCTCACCCAGCCGGCGGCGCGTCTTTTTCGCACGGCCCGCCTGCAGTTCCCCCACCCGCCACCGGAGGTCGCGGGTGGTCGGACCCAGGGGTCGCGCGCAGCCTGCCGCCAGTTCCTCCATACGCCACCGGAGGTCGCTGGTGGTCAGATCGGCCCGCACAGCCGCCCGTTTTCACGGAACCCAGCAGAGGGGGCTGGTGCTATTTCCATCGGCGGTGGGGCCCTTCGGCCCGTCAATGCCGGCAGCCCTGTTCGTTCCCGGGAAACGCAGAGGCCGGCCGTCACTGATTGCTTCGGCGGCCGGCCAGATTCATCGTGTGTTTGCGTGGGATCGCCGCTCCGGGGCCCGTTTCCTCGTAGACACCGGGGCGGAGGTGAGTGTTGTTCCCCCTTCGCAGGCTGACCTCCGTAGTGGTAACCGCGGTCCCCTCCTCGCCGCAGCCAACGGGACCACAATCCGGTCATATGGTGTGCGCACGATCTCCCTCAACTTCGGGGCGAGCAGCTTCTCGTGGCAATTTGTGATCGCGGATGTGTCCCAGCCACTGTTGGGTGCAGATTTCCTACGGGCACATTCCCTGCTCGTGGACGTTAAGCGGCAGCGTTTGGTGCACTCCGTCACTCTGCAGCCAATTTTCCTCCGCTTGGGCGACCCGGTCGTGCGTCCTGATGGGCCCCTGTCGTCCGTGGACGCTGCGTTCTCACGGATTCTGGCCGAATTCCCCGATATTCTGGACCCCCAGTTCCACTCCGCCGCCCCAAAGCATGGGGTGGTGCATCATATAACAACTACTGGCCCGCCCTTGTACGCCCGGGCACGGCGTCTTCCACCGGACAAGCTCCGTCTCGCTCGGGAGGAGTTCCGCCTTATGGAGTCACTGGGGATCGTGCGCCGTTCAGACAGCCCGTGGGCGTCCCCGCTACATATGGTCCCCAAGGCAGACGGTGGTTGGCGTCCTTGCGGAGATTACCGCCGGCTTAACGATGCCACAATCGCTGACAGGTATCCGGTCCCTCACATCCAGGATTTTAATGCCCACCTGGCTGGGGCCACGGTATTTTCCAAGGTCGACCTGGTGCGTGGCTATAACCAAATTCCAGTCCACCCCGACGACGTCCCCAAGACAGCAATCGTGACGCCATTTGGCCTATTTGAATTCCTCCGCATGCCGTTCGGACTCAAGAACGCTGCGCAAGCCTTCCAGCGACTTATGGACTGCGTGTGCCGCGGGTTGGAATTCGTCTTCGTATACCTGGACGACATATTGGTGGCGAGCCGCTCGAGACAGGAGCATGCTGCCCATCTCCGCCAGCTATGCCAGCGCCTTAGCGATCATGGGCTGGCCATCAACATCACCAAATGCCGTTTCGGGGTGGCATCCATCGAATTCCTCGGCCACCACGTGACCACGCACGGTGCGCTGCCGCTCCCCAACAAGGTGGACGCGGTGCGCCAGTTTCCACGCCCGACCACCGTGAAGGGCCTCCAGGAGTTCGTGGGAATGGTGGCCTTTTACCACCGATTTGTGCCATCTGCAGCCCGGATCATGCGCCCGCTTTTCCATCTCATGGCGGGCAAGCGCAGGGAGGTCGAATGGACCGACGATGCGGTGGCGGCGTTCCAACACGCCAAGGAAGCCCTGGCTGCGGCCACGATGCTCGTGCATCCACGGGTTGATGCACCAACCAGCCTGACGGTCGACGCTTCAGAAGTAGCGGTTGGGGCGGTGCTCGAACAGCACACGGATGGGTGTTGGAAGCCTCTGGCCTTCTTCAGTAGGCACCTCAGCGGCGCACAGCGGAACTACAGTGCCTTTGACCGCGAGCTCCTTGCCCTTTACCTTGCGGTCCGCCACTTCCGCTATTTTCTCGAGGGGCGGACTTTCACCGCGTACACGGACCACAAGCCCCTTACTTTCGCTTTCGCCAAGGTGTCCGACCCGTGGTCAGCTCGCCAGCAGCGGCAGCTGGCTTACATCTCAGAATTTACTACCTCCATCCGTTTCATCGGGGGTAAAGACAACCGGGTGGCCGACGCCTTGTCTCGACCCGCGGTCCACGCCGTCCTGCAAGTGGCTGATGGGATCGACTACTCAGCCCTGGCGGCGGCCCAGCTGTCCGATAACGAGATGTCCGCCTACCGTACCGCCGTTTCGGGCCTCAGGTTGGAGGACGTTCCCTGTGGCACTGTGGGCGCGACACTGCTGTGCGATGTGTCCACCGGGCAGCCACGCCCAATCGTGCCTGTTGCCTGGCGACGCCGGGTGTTCGAGGTGCTCCACGGGCTGTCCCACCCTTCCATTCGGGCAACAACGACCCTCGTGGCTTCCCGTTTCGTTTGGCACGGGTTACGCAAGCAGGTTGGGCATTGGGTGCGCACCTGCATCCCGTGCCAAACCTCAAAGGTACAGCGGCATGTGCGTGCGCCGCTCCAGGAGTTCCCCGTCCCTCGCCACCGTTTTGACCACATCCATGTGGACATCGTGGGGCCGCTGCCGCCTTCTCGGGGTTTCACCTACCTCCTGACAATGGTGGACCGTTTCACGCGGTGGCCGGAGGCAGTTCCACTGCCGGACACGTGTGCCTCTACTTGTGCCCGTGCCTTGGCGGCAAATTGGATTGCCAGATTTGGGGTTCCGCTCCATATTACGTCCGACAGGGGGCCACAATTCACCTCCGAGCTGTGGTCATCCATGGCCCAACTGCTGGGGGTTAACCTGCACCGCACCACAGCGTACCATCCGCAGGCGAACGGCCTGGTGGAGCGTTTCCACCGCCAGCTCAAGGCCGCTCTGAAGGCCAGGCTCGTTGGCCCGGACTGGGTTGACGCGTTGCCGTGGGTTTTACTGGGTGTCCGCACCGCCCCCAAGGAGGACTTGGCCACCTCCTCGGCGGAATTGGTTTACGGGGCTCCGTTGACGGTGCCCGGAGAGTTCGTTCCCCCCGCCCAGGGTCAGGCAGAACAGCCCTCAGCCGCCCTACAACGCCTTCGGGAGACGGTGGGCTCGCTGGCGCCAGTGCCGACGTCTCGCCACGGTTCGGTGCGGTCACATGTCCCTTCCGCCCTGCAGGACTGTCCTTTTGTGTTCCTGCGTCGGGATGCCCACCGGCCACCCCTTCAGCGGCCTTATGAGGGACCGTTCAAAGTGCTTGAGCGGGGCTCTGCCACCTTCGTGTTGGACATGGGGGGTCGTCCTGAGACGGTCTCTCTTTCACGGCTGAAGCCGGCGCATGTGGACATTAGCCAGCCGGTGCTACTGGCGCAGCCTCGCCCTCGGGGTCGTCCCGCGTCCCGGCCCTTACCCCCGAAGTTCCCGCGGGTGCCTTCCCCTGGCGGGGTGGTTCTGCTTCCTGCGCCCGCCGTGGCGCGCACACGGGCTGGCCGTTTCATCCGTCCCCCTGTCCGTTTCGTGCCTTCGGTTCTTGGGGGGGGGGTCCTGTGGCGGCACCCGGGGGCTAGGCCACTCCCTTGGTCATTCCACTCGGCACTCAGTGGACGGGAGGGATTAGGTCACTTCCTGGGTCAGTCCCCTTTGGTCAGGTGGTCTGGGACTATAAAGGGTTTGGGTGTGTCGACTCACTTGAGTCTTGAGTGCGGTGTTTGATACTACAGGTAATAAAGTTATTAAAGTTATTGATTACTCACCTGGCGTCTGGCCTGATTACCGCGGTGACCGCACCCACTACAGTATCTCTTTAAATTTATTCCCTAAAATTCCTTGAGTCATATAAGAAATCTTTGTTTCATTTGTGTGACACCATCAGATGTAAACTGAAAATGTTGCTATCTGAGTTCTGTGATGGTCTGTAGGTAAATAGTGAAATAACCTGGTGTTTCATGAAATATGAAAGTGAATGCATTTAAATGACTAATTGTTTCCTGTCCCGGACCCAGCACATTGATACAACCATAAAGAACACCCATTAACGCCTCTACTTCCTAAAAAGATTGTGGAGATCCGGCATATCGATGAATACGCTCTTGAACTGTTAAGGAGAGGAAGTGGTTGTTCTCCTCTTCGCAGAGTATGAATTTGCAAAGAGGGTCTGGTGAACAGGGAGGGGCGCAGTGCTGCCGGAGTTCACTGGAGCGCCGCTCCGGCACCTCTGTAAAATAAAGCCAAAATAAACAGTGTGGAATTTAACAGCGGCCGCTGTTAGGATGAGGGGGGATCTTATCGAAACATATAAGATTATTAAGGGGTTGGTCACGTTAGAGGCAGGAAACATGTTCCCAATGTTGGGGGAGTCCAGAACAAGATGCCACAGTTTAAGAATAAGGGGTGGGCCATTTAGAACTGAGATGAGGAAAAACTTTTTCAGTCAGTGTTGTGAATCTGTGGAATTCTCTGCCTCAGAAGGCAGTGGAGGCCAATTCTCTGAATGCATTTAAGAGAGAGCTAGATAGAGTTCTTAAGGATAGCGGAGTTAGGGGGTATGGGGAGAAGGCAGGAACGGGGTACTGATTGAGAATGATCAGCCATGATCACATTGAATGGCGGTGCTGGCTCGAAGGGCCGAATGGCCTCCTCCTGCACCTATTGTCTATTGTCACTCGTGACAGCTCCGGCACATAAAAAATCAGCACTGCAACACTGCTGGTGAACCAGGCAAAAATCCTTGCCATGGTTCATCCCCCACAGTTCTGATTTGTGGGCTGTTCCCATTGATGTTCCCAGACAGGCATCCAATGCTGCTGAAATTCCATCAACTCTCTTTGGTCTGCCCAAAACTCCCAGCACAGCGATTTGTTCATCAGGGAATGTTGCCGACTGGCCCATTTCAAGCTTCTTATATCATATCATATATCATATCATATATATACAGCCGGAAACAGGCCTTTTCGGCCCTCCAAGTCCGTGCCGCCCAGCGATCCCCGTACATTAACACTATCCTACACCCACTAGGGACAATTTTTACATTTTTTTTAAACATTTACCCAGCCAATTAACCTACATACCTGTACGTCTTTGGAGTGTGGGAGGAAACCGAAGATCTCGGAGAAAACCCACGCAGGTCACGGGGAGAACGTACAAACTCCTTACAGTGCAGCACCCGTAGTCAGGATCGAACCTGAGTCTCCGGCGCTGCATTCGCTGTAAAGCAGCAACTCTACCGCTGCGCTACCGTGCCGCCCTTGCTGAGCGATGCACTGAAGCTTGGTGCAGCCAACACCAAGGCTCTGTGGGGGAGGACCACTTTCCAGGATCGTTTCACTGTTGGGTATGGAAGGGCAGAACACAGTGGGGATACCCCTCAAACTGAGGAAGGGAGATCACCTCAAGAGACCAACGGTGTAATGTTCAAAGACAGAAAGATCACTGAGCATGGCACCATTGAATGGACAGACACTGAGAATATATGAAGAATTTTCGCACAATTTTTCTGTTGTATACATTTTTTATTCTGAATAAAGTTTATTTTTGAAGAAAAATCTATTAAATGTATTCTTATAGTTTATTCTTGATATTTTTAAAAATCTATTGATTTTATTCTTAATAGTAATGTAAATATTACATATCTTAAATAATTCTGGTCCCAACCGGGGAGCGAAGCCTCAAGATTTCAGCATCTACGTTTCCTGTTGTCTACTGGGAACAAGTACAATGTTTTCAATCAGCTGGCTGTATAATTTTTAATGCACTCCATCATTAACGGACACATGTCCCTTAATATTTTCTGATACTCCATCAGTGCCTGACTGTAAGAATCACGTTCTATTACAAATGACCGGAAGAGGTTTATAGGCTCTGCTTTTAGAAGAATTTCTGGAATTTCAATTTGCTTAAGAAGTGATTGATTTCCAATCATAAATCTCCGTAGCCTTTTCTCATCCAAGCATTTTCCGAGATATTTTAACATATCTCTCAGCCGATGTTCAAGGTGACTTTCATGCCAGTTTGAAAATGGCTGGCTTAACAGCAGATGCATAAGGACAGTCTTAAAGACATAGGAACCAAGAACATGTCGTTGGTCGGGAGAACTGCGCTATTTTTCCATTAAAAAGATCAATATTTGAAGGCATTTGAGATGACATGAACTTTTGGGGGTATTTTTGGCAATGATTTGTAGAAACCGGTACTCACAAACTGCACAGGAAATGTTCCAGTAGGTCGTGGATACTGGAGTATTCATCGAGCAATCTAAAAAACTAGGTACAAGATGGACATCTGAATTCTTCAGCCGCACAGCAGGAAAGACTTGTATGCAAATGGTTCGCCCAGACTGATAATGTACTTTTAAACCACAGCAACCTGTAATATTGCAAACGGTAAGTTCAAAATCATATTTATGGCAAATTTTGTTCCAAGATTTGGCTAATAAATCCCTGAACCATTTTACTACCTTCTTATAATCCAAATACCAATCGGTACACATGACAGAAGCAAGGCAATTGGCACGAACATCAGGTTCAAATCTCTTGCTGTGAATAAGGCAAGAATATCTCCTTCAAGTTGTGTGGTTTTACATTGGCAGCCCAAGTCAGGATTGTTTGGTGTAACCATGAGAATCCTGCCATAACTCTGTTTTTCTGGTGGGATGTCACAGGAACAAACCTCTGGTTTAAAACAATATCCATCCTGGAGAAAAATTGGAACCAAAATATCACATATAGATGGTGTCTTACAGCCCCATTTTTCAAACTGACTCCCAATACCCACACAGTCTTCAAGGATCAGCTCAGAGTTCCACTGACAAAGATTCCTACTGGCCTCCAAAAGATTGTCCACAAAGCTTTCTACAAATTCACAGGTCTGATTTGGCTCTTGGCTCACATTGTGAATGGAGATGTTGTAAAACTGATCCAGGACACTTTGATCAGGAATATTCAAAATGCTGCTGTAAATTCTTCGGGGAAATTAATTTTCATTTTCTTCTTCCTCTTCTTCCTCGCTATTATAGTCCTGGGGAATGCGTGGCAAAGTGTCACCTAGCCAGAATCCCAAGAAATGAATTGTGAGCAGCAGGAGAATAAGGATGGAGTTAAAGGGAAAGAGAGTATAGGAATAATTAAGAAACACCCCAGAATTAACAGGACAGAAAGCTCACAAAGCAATAGTAGAATATCGCCAAGTATAATAGGAATCGATGTGGAAGCTGAGATGAGCAAAGGATTAAAAGTACTGTGTATGAATGCGCAAAGTATAAGAAGTAAAGTGGATGAGCTTGAGGCTCAGTTAGAGATTGGTAGGTATGACATTGTGGGGATTACAGAGATCTGTCTGCAGAAGGATCAGGACTGGAAACTGAATATTCAGGGTTATACGTCCTATAGAAAGGACAGGCAGATGGGCAGAGGACGTGGGGTAGCACTGTTGGTGAGGGATGGAATTCAGTCCCTTGTGAGGGGTGACATTGGAACTGACGATGTAGAGTCACCGTGGATAGAGTTGAGAAATTGTAAAGGTAAGAAGACACTAATAGGAGTTATCTACAGGCCCCCAAACAGTAGTCTGGATATAGGGTGTAAGTTGCAGCAGGAGTTAAAATTGGCATGTAACAAAGGTAATGCTACTGTAGTTATGGGGGATTTCAATATGTAGGTAGGCTGGGAAAATCAGGTTGGTTCTGGACCCCAAGAAAGGGAGTTTGTTGAGTGCCTCCGAGATGGATTCTTAGAGCAGCTTGTACTGGAGCCTACCAGAGAAAAGGCAATTCTGGATTTAGTGTTGTCCAATGAACCAGATTTAATAAGGGAACTCAAGGTAAAGGAACCACTTGGAGGTCGTGACCATAATATGATTAGTTTTAATCTGCACTTTCAGAGGGAGAAGGTTAAACCAGAAATAACAGTGTTGTAGTTGAACAAAGGAGACTATTATAGATTACCATATTAGATCACCTCACTTATTATGCATGCTGCACATTCCACATGTGATCCAGTCTGGAGCTTCATCCCTACCTAGACTATGTAAGCTTCCTTATGCTGTCTCACAGCAGACTAGATGCTGACTGCGGAGACGATAGCATGTAATGTTTCCTCCACTTGTGTTACAGTAAAACTATGAGTTGTTCCTCCTGTGTATGGGTTTGATACCAACAACACGGTGTCAGAAGTTTTGAACCTTTTAATCGCCTAGTTTTGTTCCGGTTTATTTTACCTCGTTTTCTTTTTCTGTTTGGTTTGTTATCTCGATATGGCTGCTACGTTTCGGAAGCCCAATCCGCTCGTATTTGATGGCGACCTCGCTGAGTGCTGGCGCATCTTCGAAGAGGACTTCAACGTATATATCCGTGCAGCCCATCGTGCTGCACCACCAGAAATTCGTGCATCTATCCTCATCAACTTGGCTGGTACAGAAGCCATTTGACGTGCACACTGGTTCCACTACGCTCCAGCCCAGTTAGATGACACGGGCGCGGAGGTCGTCCCGGCAGAATCTATAGACGATCCAGCCTGCCTCCTTAAGAAGTTCAGACAGCTGTGTGAGCTACGCACCAATCTCGTAATGGAGCGCCACAGAATTTTTGCGTGCAGCCAGATGCAAGGTGAGCCGGTCGAAGCCTATATCAGCTCTTTAAAACATATTGCTAGCCGATGCACATTCGGAAACTTGTGTGATAGTCTCATTCGTGACAGACTGGTATATGGTATTCTTAGTGACAAGGTGCAGGATGAACTTATGCTGACCTCACACTGGAAAGGGCTGAGAATCGCTGTCGTGTTGCAAAGTTGACAGACACGCACACTAAGACTCTGGGACCCCACTCTGCTTATGATGTAAATGTTGCCGGCACGTTTTACCGGGCTCAGCGCCTGCCTTCGGAAGTGCCTGGTAGATCCTATGCCGGATTCATCAATGAATGTGGGAACTGTGGAGGTTCACATGTTGCAAGTCGTGAACAATGCCCTGCTTTTGGAAAAATCTGCAATTACTGTAAACGCAGAAATCATTTCATTCGTTGCTGTCGTTCCCGTGGGAACAGACCTGAAACAAAACAATCTGTGCAACTGCTACAGGCAGAACATTCCCAAGCTACTCCTACAACACTCCCTGAACCTAACGAGCATGCCTCGCCTGCTATCGATGGACTGAACAACAGCATACATTCCATGTTGGACCTGTCTGGTAAACATCTCGATCCCATGGTCACCCTCCTCATTAACGGTGTGAATGTTACTGCTAAACTTGATACTGAGGCTTGTTGCAACGTTCTATCCTTATCTGAGCTCCACAGGATTCGGAATACCAGGGGCATCAAACAAACCACAGCCTTGCTGCTTCCCTTTGGAGGGGGTACTATCAACCCTGTTGGAACAATCGAGTTACAGTGCCATCCAGCGTCAAGCGTGTACAATCTGAGTTTTTTTGTTGTCCGGGAGAAAGTGACTCCCCTGCTAGGCATTGCTGCCTGTATGACCTTGGCTTGGTCACCTTTGTTTCGGCGGTCCAGCAACTGACTCCCGCACATGGCTCCACCCAACACTTCCTCTCACAATATGGAGATCTCATCGACGGCAAGCTTGACAAGCGTCCTGTCAAGTGCACAATCACAACCAACCCAGAGGTCGTGCCGGTTGTCTGTCCTGCCCACCGGATTCCCCATGCTATGCGGGAATGCGTACAAAACGAACTCAACAGGATAGTGACTATGGGTTTAATTGCCCCTGTTGCTGAGCCATCGGACTGTGTCTCATCCATGGTGGTTGCAAACAAAAAGAACAAGGAAGAAATACGGATTTGTATCAATCCCAGGGACTTGAACACTGCCATCAAACGACCACACTACCCTATGAGCACAGTGGAAGACGTCGCAGCGCAGCTAGGCAAGGCTGCAGTATTCTCCGTCCTCGATGCCAAGAGTTCCTTCTGGCAAATTCCGCTGGATCACATCTCTTCCAATCTGACCACTTTCAGTACACCCTTTGGACATTACAAATCTCTGCGCATGCCATTTGGCATAAACTCGGCAAGCAAAGTATTCCAGCGCACCATGGAACAACTGTTTGCTGGTTACCCATGCTCAATTATTGTTGATGACATCCTCGTTGCCAGTCAGACTGTCCAGGAACATGACGCACGCTTAACGAGAGTTCTTGACCGCGCCAAAGAGATAAACCTCAAGTTCAACCCCCTCAAGTGCAAAATCCGGGTGAGCGAGGTGAACTACGTGGGCCGTGTTTTCACCAGTGACGGTCTCAAGCCCGATCCATCAAAGACTATTGCAATCAGCAAATTACCGGCACCCATTGACGTGGCCGACCTGCAGAGATTCCTTGGAATGGTAAACTACCTGGGGAAATTCATTCCGAATTTCAGCGAAATATCAGCCCCATTGCGCCAGCTGACTCGTAAAGATACTGTATGGTCTTGGCATGAACAGAGAGCGTTCGACACTCTTAAACACCAGATGTCCTAGCAGAGTGGGGGCAGGTGAGGGGCAAGTGGGGGTGGGGTGGGGGGGGTGGAGTGGGTCAGTGGGGGGAGGAGGGGGGATAAGGAGGTTTTAGTGGGGGGAGGGGGATTTGAGGGTGCTACACCAATACAGGAGATGCTTTGGGTCCAGGGCTCACTCAGTCACACCCTCTCCGCTTCCCTGTTCCCCCTCTACGAGGAATGGACCCAACGGGTCCACTTCGTCTAGTTATCGATAAATGGGAGGTTATCCACTTTGGCGGCAAAAACAAGGAGACAGATTATTATCTCAATGGTGTCATGTTAGGCAAGGGGGAAGTGCAGCGAGACCTGGGTGTCCTTGAACACCAGTCACTGAAAGTTAGCGTGCAGGTACAGCAGGCAGTGAAGAAAGCTAATGGAATGTTGGCCTTCATAACGAGAGGATTTCAGTATAGGAGTAAAGAGGGTCTTCTGCAGTTGTATATGGCCCTGGTAAGACCTCATCTGGAGTATTGTGTACAGTTTTGGTCTCCTAATTTGAGGAAGGACATCCTTGTATTTAAGGCAGTGCACCAAAGGTTCACGAGATTGATCCCTGGGATGGCGGGACTGCCATGTGAGGAAAGATTGAAAAGACTAGGCTTGTTTTCACTGGAGCTTAGAAGGATAAGAGGGGATCGTATAGAGACATATAAAATTATAAAAGGACTGGACAAGCTAGATGCAGGAAAAAATGTTCCCAATGTTGGGGGAGTCCAGAACCAGGGGCCACAGTCCTAGAATAAAGGGGAGGTCATTTAAAACTGAGGTGAGAAGGAACTTTTTCACCCAGAGAGGTGTGAATTTGTGGAATTCTCTGCCAGAGAGGGCAGTGGAGGCCAAATCAATGGATACATTTAAGAGATAGTTAGATACAGCTCTGGGGGCCAGTGGAATCAAGGGAGATGGGGAGAAGTTGGGCACAGGTTACTGATTGTGGATGATCAGCCATGATCAAAATGAATGGCGGTGCTGGCTCGAAGAGCCGAATGGCCAGCTCCCGCACCTATTTTCTCTGTTTCCATGACGCGCCCGGAAGGCGCGGCTCGCCCACCGCAGATTCCGAATCTGCCCCATGCCGGAGCGAGGAAGGACTGAGAACGAGGTGCACCGGCAAGAGTAATGAGGGGACCTGGCGGAGGGCCGCCCAGGACAATAGGCGGACCTGGCATGGGCCATCGAGAACAAAGGGGGGAGTGACGGGGACAGAGTGGGTGCTGCGTAGTGGCAAGCAGTAGATGGAGCTAGTCAGTATTCTGTAACATTGTCATCGACAACACGTGGCGACACTTGTGTACTGCATAGGATTTATGCAAAACAAACTATTTCACTGTACCTTTGTACCGTAACAATAAAGTATAATTCATTCACATTTGTCTCATCCAAGGCGAACTCCATCCTAGCTCGAAATAGACCCGGATTATTCTTGATAAACTATTAATCTCCAGGGGAAAATATACCGATGCATTCCTTTCACAGATGCTGCCTAACCCGTTGAATTACCCCAGAACTTTGTGTTTTTCTGAAGATGTATGCGACTAGTTCCTTGTCTCCATTGTACCACCTCACATGGTTCTGATCTGGTGATGACAATTGTGACACTTCTCTCTCCAAACTGTGTAGTTGAAACAAATACCGGCATAAACATATTATCAACTGTCTTTTTACTTGTAGAATTTTGTGACATTGATGTATAATATTTTTTCGTGCACGTCTTACTCTGTGTGCTTGTGATGCTGCCGCAAACAAGGATTTTTGACTGTACTTGTGCATCACCATTGCTGTGCAGATGAGAATAAATTTGACAATTTGAAGTGCCTAAAAAGGAACATAACAGACACTTCACAAATTGACCACCCCGGGCGAAAGAACACTAGAATGTACGATGCAACTGAGTTAAAATTGCTACTCCGATGGGAAACAGTAAACGTTTGAGCGGAGAGGAGAATGCGAAAATATTCCGGGAGAAAATTTGATTAGAGCTCGGTTTGGTGTACGTGTGATGCAGTAAAACTTGAGTGACTGAGAGATAACAAGCAATATATTTAATAAAACATGCTTTAGTGAGCCTGACTGAGGCAAGAGTTTGAAACTGATGTGGAAGAGGCGCCAAACTGGTATCTGTAACCTGGCCTTAATGCAGCGGCTTGATGCCGCGTCCAGGGGCGCTCTGAGCCCGTCGACCACCAGGCCAGGAAGGCATCGTGCGCCCGCCGCCTCTTACCTGGTCGCTTGTGGCCCGGAAGCCGCAGTTGAGCGGGAGCTGGGGCGCCGCAGCCTGTCCGAATTAATCTATTGGCCCAGATCCCACATCCTCAGTAATTGTAGCTTTGCAGGTTCGTTTTAATAAATCCAACATTTTCTTCTCCACAGACTCACCTTGGGAATAATTTAATGTTTTGCACTCTTCTTATGGTGATAAAAATTTTACTGATCTCTGGAATGTGCTTACAATAGACAATAGGTGCAGGAGGAGGCCATTCGGCCCTTTGTGCCAGCACCGCCATTCAATGTGATCATGGCTGATCATTCTCAATCAGTACCCCATTCCTGCCTTCTCCCCATACCCCCTGACTCTGCTATCCTTAAGAGCTCTATCTAGCTCTCTGTTGAATGCATTCAGAGAATTGGCCTCCACTGCTTTCTGAGGCAGAGAATTCCACAGATTTACAACTCTAACTGGAAAAGTTTTCCTCATCTCCGTTCTAAATGGCCTACCCCTTATTCTTAAACTGTGGCCCCTGGTTCTGGACTCCCCCAACATTGGGAACATGTTTCCTGCCTCTAACGTGTCCAACCCCTTAATAATCTTATACGTTTCGATAAGATCCCCTCTCATCCTTCTAAATTCCAGTGTATACAAGCCTAGTCGCTCCAGTCTTTCAACATATAACAGTCCCACCATTCTGGGAATTAACCTAGTAAACCTACGCTGCACGCCCTCAATAGCAAGAATATCCTTCCTCAAATTTGGAGACCAAAACTGCACACAGTACTCCAGGTGCGGTCTCACTAGGGCCCTGTACAACTGCAGAAGGACCTCTTTGCTCCTATACTCAACTCCTCTTGTTATGAAGGCCAACATTCCATTGGCTTTCTTCACTGCCTGCTGTACGTGCATGCTTCCTTTCAGTGACTGGTGCACTAGGACACCCAGACCTCGTACGTCCCCATTTCCTAATTTGACACCATTCAAATAATAATCTGCCTTCCTATTCTTACCACCAAAGTGGATAACCTCACACTTATCCACATTAAACTGCATCTGCCATGCATCCGCCCACTCACACAACCTGTCCAAGTCACCCTGCAACCTCATAGCATCTTCCTCACAGTTCACACGACCACCCAGCTTTGTATCATCTGCAAATTTGCTAATGGTACTTTTAATCCCTTCATCCAAGTCATTAATGTATATTGTAAATAGCTTCGGTCCCAGCACCGAGCCTTGCGGTACCCAAGATGGCCGCGCCGTTGTGTTTGGCTGCCTGTCGTCGCTCACCTGGATATCGTAGTGTTCTTCGAGCCACTTTAGTTTACGACCGCCGAACCCTCCTGTTGATCCGACCCTCCGTCGTCGACTTCTTCAGTCCAGGTCCCGGACAAAGTTTCTTCCAGCGATCGCTCCTCGATCAACTCCCGGTGGATGTGCGGGCCCAGCCTTACATCCACCGCCGCACGCACCGCGCTAGGAGGCGGGGTAAACGCGCGGGAACTTTCGAAAATTTAAAAAACCTCGCCCGCGCTCATCCAACAGCGGCCTACCTCGCCCAGCGCTGCGAAGTCGGACCTGGTCGACCTTACAGCTCCATCCACCGGCGCTCCCTCGAGCTCAGGTATGCCGCTCTTCGACCGATCATCCCGGTCCCTGGACTGCCGGCCCGTGGGCTCCCAGCAAGGCCATCTGTGAAGCGCAGCGGCGTGGTCTCCCTGAACCTCCGCCCGCTGGCGTGGGAGCCGCTACCGGACCGAAGCTCACCTGCTGTCCCTACTGTCCCTACTAAAGTGGCCCTGATCAATGTAAGATCCCTCCAAAACAAGACTTTCATCCTCAACGACTTCTTCACCACCCGTGGATTGGACTTCTTACTGCTCACAGAATCCTGGCTTAACCCTGGTGAGCTTGCTCCACTTGTGGAACTCTGTCCTGATAACTGTCACTTCTTCACCTCGCCTAGGCTCTCCGGACGCGGTGGGGGCTTAGCCACTGTGTTTAAGAAACATTTCAACTGCCGCCTCCTGAACGCTGATCATTTCTCCAGTTTCGAGGTGCAACTAATTAAAGTAGGCCTAGCCTATCCCCTCTTAATTGTTCTTGTGTATCGCCCACCAAAAATGCATAAGGACTTCATCACCCAATTTGCTGATCTGATTTCTAGCATTTTGCCCAAATTTGACCGGATCATGATTCTTGGTGACTTTAATATTCATGTTTGCTGTCCCACTAAGCCTCTTGTGAGTGAATTTATGCACCTGGTTGAGTCCTTCAATCTGACTCTTCACACCACGGGACCCACTCACAAGTTAGGCCATACTCTCGACCTAGTGTTATCGTCCGGATTCCCAATCAACAACATTGAAACTACTGAAGCCTGTCTATCGGACCACAGCGCTATCATTTTTGACGCAACTCTGCCTTTATCTCCCGCAAAATCTCATCTCCCTGTTCGCTACTCCCGCGACATAAATTCATTGACTGCCAGTAAATTCTCCGAGACTCTCACAGCTGCCCCCAACATCTGCACTATTGAGGCCTCTCCCCCCCATCTCAGCACTGAGGATCTCGCCTCTTTATTTAATATCACTTGCTCTTCCATCCTGGATTCTATCGCTCCCCTTAAAATGAAAAAGCCTAAGCCCAAAGGTCGGCCGTGGCTCAATGACTCCACCAAAGCCCTAAGAAGGGAGTGCAGAAAATCAGAAAGGAGATGGAAATGTGACAAGCTTCAAATTTCCTTCGAAATTCTGAGAAACAATCTTCTCAAATACCAGGAAGCAGTAAAGTCTGCTAGAGCACAATACTTCTCCGACCTTATTTCCAAAAACTCTCATAACTCCAAGGTCCTATTTAGAACAATTACCTCTGTCATATGTCCCGCCCCCAGTACCAGCTTAGTTGGGTCCCCTGCTAAGTGCGAAGAATTCGCTAAATTTTTCACCAACAAAGTTGAGAATATTAGAATGAACATTTCCCCTCCCACCCGTGACCTAGCTGTCTCACTAGTCTGTTCATCTAAATTGGACTGCTTCCAACCCGTCACTCTATCCTCCCTTGCAAAGCTTATCTCCGCTATGAAACCTGCAACCTGCCCCCTTGATCCTGCCCCCACTGCCCTTCTGAAGGATGTCATTGCAATAGCTGGTCCCAGCATCCTCTCTATTATCAACAGTTCTCTGGCCACTGGCACTGTTCCAACCAGTTTCAAGCACGCGGTGGTCCAGCCCCTACTGAAAAAACCTAACCTAGACCCCACCTTGCCTAGCAACTACAGACCCATTTCCAAACTGCCATTCCTGTCAAAAGTCCTTGAAAAGGCAATCCTTAACCAATTAGTGCCCTACCTGCACCAAAACACCATCCTGGAAAGTTTCCAGTCAGGTTTCAGAGCCCACCACAGCACAGAGTCTGCCTTGTTGAAGGTACACAACGACCTGCTTCTCGCCATCGACACCGGCGACTGTGCAATCCTGCTCCTTCTCGACCTCAGCGCAGCATTCGATACAGTGGACCACACCATCCTTATTGACCGTCTCCGGTACGCGGTTGGCATTGATGGCACTGCCCTGAGCTGGTTCGCTTCGTACCTCAAAGATAGGAGTTTCGCCATCAACATAGGCAGTTATTCCTCTGCTCCAGCTAGCCTCTCCTGCGGAGTTCCACAAGGCTCAATCCTAGGCCCCATTCTCTTCTCTCTATACATGCTCCCCCTTGGCCAAATCATTCAAAGGCACGGCATTTCTTTCCACTGCTATGCCGATGACACTCAGCTTTACCTCCCCCTGAAACCCAACAACCAGTCAAATTTAAACAGCCTCTCACACTGCCTTGAGGACATAAAATGTTGGATGGCACAGAACTTCCTCCAATTAAATGAGAGCAAGTCTGAGGTCATCCTATTCGGCCCCCCCGACTCCATCAAATTGATAACAGGCAGTCTTGGAAGCCTATCCTGCCTAGTCAAACCGCATGTCAAAAACCTCGGCATGATATTTGACTCTGCATTAAAATTTGATAAGCAAATCAACGCTGTGGTAAAAGCCAGCTTCTTCCAACTTCGAACCATAGCTAAAATCAAACCTTTCCTCAAATTCGACGACACAGAAAAAATCATTCACGCTTTCATTTCCTCCCGCCTAGACTACTGCAACTCCCTATACACTGGGATCAGCCAATCTTCCCTGTCCCGCCTGCAACTGGTCCAAAACGCCGCAGCGAGACTCCTGACGGGTACCCGTAAAAGGGACCACATCACCCCGATTCTGGCCTCTCTCCACTGGCTCCCTGTACGGTACAGAATCAACTTCAAGCTCCTCCTATTCACGTATAAAGCCCTAAATGGACACTCCCCCCCCTACATCAAAAATCTTCTAACCCCCCTCTCTAACTCCAGGTCCCTCAGATCGGCCGACTTGGGGCTATTCACTATCCCACGGTCTAGGCTTAAACTCAGGGGTGACCGCGCTTTTGCGGTTGCAGCTCCTAGACTGTGGAACAGCATCCCTCTCCCGATCAGAACTGCCCCCTCCATCGACTCCTTTAAGTCCAGGCTCAAAACATATTTCTACTCCCTAGCGTTTGAGGCTCATTGAGGAGGCACTGTGAACTGTTTGCGTGCTACTGTATGTTTTCATTTTTTTTCTATTGGAACCTAATCAAATGTACAGCACTTTGGTCAACGTGGGTTGTTTTTAAATGTGCTATACAAATAAAATTGACTTGACTTGACTTGACCCCACTAGTCACTTCCTGCCATTCTGAAGGGGACCCTTTTATCCCCACTCTTTGCTTTATGTCTGCCAACCAATTTTCTATTCATGTCAGTACCCTACCCCCAATACCATGTGCTCTAATTTTGCCCGCTAATCTCCGACGTGGGGCCTTGTCGAAGGCTTTCTGAAAGTCGAGGTACACCACATCCACCGGCTCTCCCCTGTCAATTTTCCTAGTTACATCCTCAAAAAATTCCAGAAGATTAGTCAAGCATGATTTCCCCTTCGTAAATCCATGCTGACTCGGAACGATCCTGTTACTGCTATCCAAATGCCTTGCAATTTCGTCTCTTATAATTGACTCCAGCATCTTCCCCACCACTGATGTCAGACTAACTGGTCTATAATTTCCCGTTTTCTCTCTTCCTCCTTTCTTAAAAAGTGGGACAACATTGGCTACCCTCCAATCCACAGGAACTGATCCTGAATCTATAGACCATTGGAAAATGATCACCAATGCGTCCACAATTTCTAGAGCCACCTCCTTAAGAACCCTGGGATGCAGGCCATCAGGCCCTGGGGATTTATCAGCCTTCAGTCCCATCAGTCTACCCAACACCATTTCCTGCCTAATGTGAATTTCCTTCAGTTCCACCATCACCTTAGGATCTCTGGCCACTAGAACATCTGGGAAATTGTTTGTATTTTCCTTAGTGAAGACAGATCCAAAGTACCGGTTCAACTCGTCTGCCATTTCCTTGTTCCCCATAATAAATTCCCCTGCTTCTGTCTTCAAGGGACTCACATTTGCCTTGACTAGTTTTTTCCTCTTCACATACCTAAAAAAGCTTTTACTATCCTCCTTTATATTATTGGCTAGCTTACCCTCGTACCTCATCTTTTCTCCCCGTATTGCCTTTTTAGTTATCTTCTGTTGCTCTTTAAAAGAGTCCCAATCCTCTGGCTTCCCACTCTTCTTTGCTATGTTATACTTCTCTTTTATTTTTGTGCTGTCCTTGACTTCCCTTGTCAGCCACGGGTGCCTCTTACTCCCCTTATAATCTTTCCTCCTCTTTGGGATAAATTGATCCTGCAATGGCAGGAATACCTGCCATTGCTGTTCCACTGTCTTCCCTGCTAGGGCCTTCTTCCAGTCAAATCTGGCCAGCTCCTGCCTCATGCCTCTGTAATCCCCTTTGCTATAGTGTAATACTGACAATTCCGATTTTCCCTTCTCCCTCTCAATTTGTAGAGTAAAACTTATCATATTATGATCACTGCCTCCAAATGGCTCTTTTACCTTGAGTTCCCTTATCAGATCAGGTTCATTACACAACACTAAATCCAGATTTGCCTTCACCCTGGTAGGCTCTGTTGTGATATTGCTGGGACTACTTTGTGTATCCAAGAACTACTTTGTATGGCTGTGTATGTAAGTGATGGGTGTGATTAGGCGGTCACTCTGGATCCAGGCGGCCTTGGAAGAAACAGCCTATAGTACAAGCTGCACCATGATAACATCTTAAACATGTGCACTCGTGGTCCGTCCGGAGTCACAACAAAGGTACAACAGGTACCGGACCACGAAGAACAACATGGTGGCAGCGGTTTGGGTGTTTAGCCTAGAAAAGGAAAACAACAAAAACCCCAAGAAAAAAAGTTAACAAGTGTGTAAGAAAGAAAAAAAAAAAGAAGGTTAACAAAAAGGAACCCAGCAAAAAGGTTAACAGGAAGATAAGATAGAGCCCTGAAGAACGAAAAACGTTTCCCGCTCGGTAAGGGGCCAATATATGTAGGTATACATACCTGCTCAGTAGTCAGCGGCGAGCTGCCGACGTGACGCTGCAAGCTGCTGAGGGCGGTGTGTGAAGGCCCACATCGAGCCCCAGCACCTGTGCAGGCCCGAGATTGGGAGCCTGCGACTGCTTCGCGGGGGAGAGACCGCAGGCGACCGGGAGACCCGACACCCACGGAGCTGTGCGGTGACCGGTGGAGACCGACACCCACGGAGATGTGCGGCGACCGGAAGCGACCGGGAGAACCGACACCCACGGAGGTGTGCGGCGACCGGGAGACCCGACACCCACGGAGGTGTGCGGCGACCGGGAGAGCCCCGGGGGAGGCTGACACCCACGGAGGTGTGCAGCGACCGGGAGAGCCCTGGAGGAGACCGACACCCATGGAGGTGTGCGGCGACCGGGAGAACCCCGGAGGAGACCGACACCCATGGAGGTGTGCGGCGACCGGGAGAGCCCCTGAGGAGACCGACACTAAATCCAGATTTGCCTTCACCCTGGTAGGCTCTGTTGTGATATTGCTGGGACTACTTTGTGTATCCAAGAACTACTTTGTATGGCTGTGTATATAAGTGATGGGTGTGATTAGGCGGTCACTCTGGATCCAGGCGGCCTTGGAATAAACAGCCTGGAGTACAAGCTGCACCATGATAACATCTTAAACACGTGTAGTCGTGGTCCGTCCAGAGTCACCAAAGGTACCGGACCACGAAGTACAACAGGCTCCAGTACAAGCTGTTCTAAGAATCCATCTCGGAGGCACTCAACAAACCCTCTTTCCTGGGGTCCATTACCAACCTGATATTCCCAGTCTACCTCCAAGTTGAAATCTCCCATAACCACCGTAGCATTACATTTGCGACATGCCAATTTTAGCTCTTGAATCAACTTGCACCCTCCAAAATGAATGTATGGAGGTTACTGTTTGGGGGCCTGCAGATAACTCCCATTAGGGTCTTTTTACCTCTACAATTCCTCATTTCTATCCATACTGATTCTACATCTCCTGATTCTATGTCATCCCTTGCAAGGGAGTGAATATCATTCCTTACCAACAGTGCGACCCCACCCCCTGTCAGTCTTTTCTATACATTGTGTACCCCTGAATATTCAGTTCCCAGCCCTGGTCCTCTTGTAGATATAGTTGTTTTGTAGATATAGTTGTTTTGACAAACATGGACTTCCAAAAAGCCATCTGACAAAGTACCACATGGTGGACTTGCCCCCTTAGTATTGAAGGCCTCGGAATAAGACGGCCTTCCTAGATGGTGAATTAACTGAGTTACATGAAGATTTTTTTTACAGAATTGAAGAATGTGTGACATGGGCTTCCCTAGAAATTGGTATCAGACTTTTCTCAAGGTGAATTAATTGTACAAAGATTCCAAAATCACAAATATGTAATCTAGAAGCATAACAAATATGTAATCTAGATCACATAATGTAATCTCGCCGCTAACCTCGCCTCACCTCGCTGCTGGCCCGGCATCGCCGCTCGCCTCACCTCGCCGCTCACCCGGCCTCGCCTCGCCGCTGGCCCGGCCTCACCTCGCCTCTCGCCACTGGCCTCGCTTCGCCCCTCGCCACTCCCCGACCTCACCGCTTGCCTCGCCGCTGGCCTATCCTTGCTGCGGAGCGTGAGGCCCGTTGATGTTGAGAGGGGATGGGGGAGGGATGTTGGGGTGTGGGGCAGGGGGGGCAGTAGAGTGGGAGGAGGGAGTGGATTTGGGGGGAAAGGGGAGGAGGGGTGGAGGGGAGAGGTGGGTGAGTAGGAGAGGTGGGTGAGTAGGAGAGGAGGGGGGGAGTAGGGAGGTGGGGGGAGTAGGGGGGGGGAGTAGGGGGGGTGGGGGGGAGTAGGGGGTGGGGAGAGTGGGGGGGAGTAGGGTTGGGGTGGGACATGGTCCGTTGTGATTTGCTGTTGAAGACCACTGGAGCAAGTATGTCTTCAATTAAATTAGGTGTGTGCAGTTTTTCAACTTAGTCATACATTTTATGACCATTGTTCTTTTATTCAATACCAAGAGAATTGGGATGTGTAAGGAAAAAGCAAAATAGAAAAAACAAAACAAAACAAATTTTTCTTTGTTCAATAACCTTTCTATAATAGTAGAATATACTCATGATAGGCCTGACATTGTACATGTAGTCCAAGAACTACAGATTGTTGGAAATAATAGTCATTTTTCACACGTGAATGTAGCGCAACGCGTACGCGTTTTTGCTGAAAAGTTGCATCACGCGCCATATTATGAATTTTGATGTAAAATTCTGAGTTTTGGACATCAAAATTCTGAATTTGTAAAATCAAATGTTGGGAGGTCTGGTTATGGGGCAAAAGCAGGAGAATTGGTTTGAGAGGAAAAGATAGATCAGCCATGATTGAAAGGTGGAGTAGACTGATGGGCTACATATGATCAATTTCCATTTGTTCCCTGCACATCCATGGACTTATCCAAAAGCCTCAAGTGCCACTATCCACCACCACTGCAAGAGAATTCTGGAAACATGTCACCTTTTAGTCAAGTGAATAACTGAAAGCTTCTCATTTGTCCTCATTCATTCACCATCCTTGAATCTAGATTGTTCTTTAGAACTCACAAAGTCTTGAAAATAACAAAATAATTTAGAGAAAGCTGTTGACAGCCAACATCAACTGTTGTGCATTACCATGGATCAATCTGCTTTTCTTTTGGTAACATTGAGTGAAGGAGCGGTCAGTCAGGATGCAAACTATCCTTAAAGGAACGGCATGTTGTTGAATTATTGCAGTAAGCAATTGAAATATAACATCTATACTCACTTGTGGATCTCAATCCATTCTCATCCAGAAACAGCTCCACATCACTGCAGAGCTATTTTATCAAATCTAGGGTGATTTTTCTTGACGATAACTGATACAAATATCTTGTCATTTCTCTTTCAGTAAGTTTGACTTGGGGACATGATCTCTCTTGTTCTCATCTCAAGTATGGCTACCCACATGTTGTAAGGAAGAAGAAAACTAGCAAAACTACCTAACTGCGTTCTTTTTATCTTTCTGCTGGCCGCCCCAATGAATTCCCTTCAAAGACAAAATGCATAATAATAATAATAATACTAATAATATATTCCTTTATTTGTCCCACACCGGGGAAATTTGCAGTGTTACAGCAGCAAAGTGGATAGCAAGAGACATTCATTATAAATAAAAATAAAGATAAGGATAATTGTCATCATTTACTGTGTTTTTTCTTTACTGTTACTGTTGACTGGTCAGTTGACCGGTCTGCTGGGAGTAGCGCTGGTTGTACAGTCTCACAGCAGTGGGAAGGAAGGACCTCCGATATCTCTCCTTCGCACACTTGGGGTGAAGGAGTCTGTCACTGAAGGAGCTACTCAGTGCAGTGACAGTGTCCTGCATGGGGTGGGAGTCATTGTCCAGCAGCGATGTTATCTTTGCCATCATCCTCCTCTCTCCTACTGCCTGTACTGAGTCGAGGGGGCAACCAAGGACAGAGCTGGCCTTCCTGATCAGCTTGTCAAGTCTCTTCCCCTCCGCTGCTGAGATGCTGCTGCTCAAGCAGACCACTCCATAGAAAATGGCTGATGCCACCACAGTGTTGTAGAAGGTCCTTAGGAGATCCCCCTGCACTCCAAAGGACCTGAGTCTCCTCAGCAGGTAAAGTTTGCTCTGGCCTTTTTTGTACAGTGCATTGATATTTTCGGTCCAGTCAAGTTTATTGTTAAGGTAAACACCCAGGTACTATGTTCACCGGTGTCGGGGGGACCTGGCTGCGCCTGCGGAAATCTACCACCATCTCCCTGGTTTTCCCCACGTTGATCCGGAGGCGGTTCCACTGGCACCAGTCCACAAAGTCCTTGATCAGTTCTCTGTATGCCCTGTCATCGTCGCCTGTGATGAGGCCGACGATGGCAGAGTCGTCAGAGAACTTCTGTAGATAGCAGTTTGCTGAGCTGTGCCTGAAGTCCGCGGTGTACAGAGTGAACAGGAAAGGAGCTAGCACTGTTCCCTGCGGAACCCCTGTGCTGCAGACCACCATGTCCGAAACTTAGTCCTTTGTTCTCACATACTGTGGTCTGTTGGTGAGGTAATCCAGAATCCAGGATGTGAGGTGGTGATCCACTCCTGCGCACTCCAGCTTGCCCCCCAGAAGCACAGGCTGGATGGTATTGAACGCACTGGAGAAATCAAAGAACATGATTCTCACAGTGCTATCTGGCTTCTCCGTGTGCGAAAGAGCTTTGTGTCGTAGTGAGATGATGGCGTCCTCCACCCGGATGCGAGTCTGGTAGGCGAACTGCAGCGGATCCATTGATGGTCTCACCAGGGGGCGTAGATGGACGAGGACCAGTCGCTCCAATGTCTTCATCAGGTGTGATGTCAGTGCCACCGGCCTGTAGCTGTTGAGTTCCTTCGGGCGCGGTGTCTTTGATACCGGTACCAGGCAGGATGTTTTCCACAGCTGTGGAACTTTCCCCAGTTTCAGGCTCAGATTGAAGACGTGCTCCACTATCCCTCACAGCTGGTCTGCACAGGACTTGAGGAGCCTCGAGCTGATGCTGTCCGGACCAGCCGCCTTCCTCGCATTGATTTTTCTGAGCTCATTTCTCACCTGGTCTGTAGAGAGAGACAGATTGGAGCACAGGGGCTGGGTGCTCGAGGGTGCGAGAGGAGTAGGGGGTGTAGGGGGGGATGGTGGGGGGGGGGGGAGGAGGTGGGGGTGGGGTGGTTGGGGCAGGAGAAGCAGAGGCAGTGGGTGGTTGCTGTGACCCAAGTGCTGTGGGAGGGGAGGTGGGGCAGTGTACTGGACGTGCAGACAAGGGGGGCTGCAGCAGTGGTGACTGGACCAGGGGAGGGGTAGGTGACTGATCGAACCTGTTGAAGATATTTATTCGCAAAATGCTGGAGTAACTCAGCAGGTCAGGCAGCATCTCAGGAGAGAAGGAATGGGTGACGTTTCGGGTCGAGACCCTTCTTCAAAAGGGTCTCGACCCGAAACGTCACCCGAACCTGTTGAAGAATAGGTTCAGATCATTTACCCACTTCTGGTCCCCCACGGCCTGGGAGTCGGGTTCCTTGTACCCAGAGATGGTTTTGAGGCCTCTCCAGACTCGGCTGATGTTGCTCTCCTATAGACACTTGGTGATATCATTGGGTAAGTGTATGGAGGGGGTATAGGAGGCTGGTTAATGTTTGTCTGGCCACTCTGAATATACCGTTTTGTAGCGACTGTGAAAGTATACTACATCAACATACTATGAAGATTGAAAAATCTTTGATATAGTCAGGTCATGAATTCTAGTCGCTCTCTGGCGAATTGAAGAGACAAATTAGGCTGATGCATCCCAACATCACTGAGAGTGGTGCACTGGCAGAGGTGCTGTCACACAGGTGTGGAATTTAAGCACCTGTAACCACTATTGTGAGGAAATGTACAGAGGAGATTAACCAGGAAATTCCCTAAATTTCAGTTATTAGGATAGACTGATCAAGGCTGAATGAAATCGTGGATTGGTGTGGCGCTGGTGCAGTGGGCAGGGATTCAGATTTTTAGACCATTGGGATGTTCTCTGGGGCAGTGGTGGCAAGAGGAATGGGTTACATCTGAACTGGAGGGGGACCACTTCCCTTGCTGTGAGGTTTGCAAGTGCTACTCGGCAGAGTTTAAATCAGGGGAGCATGGCGTTGGGAACTAGAGAAGTGGGTCTGATACGGGAAGGAGTGATGAAAAAGTGGATGTTCGGATCGGCAAGACTCATAGAAAGGACAGAAAGAGAGGTGAAGGAATATGGTGATGCTGATGGGCTGTAGTGTGTTTATTCCAACGCAAGGAGTATTGTGAAAAAAGCAGACATACAGGGAGCCTGGATTGGGACTGTGATAATGTGGCCATTGTGGAAACTTTGTTGTGAGAGGGATTCCACTGGCAGCTCAATGTTCCAGGGTTTTGTTGTTTCAGATGTGATTGGGAGGGAGGTAAAATAAATGGAGGAGGTGCGGGCTAATGAGGGAGACTGTCACAGCAGCACTCAGAGAGGACGTATTGGATGGTTTGTCTGCTGAGGTAATAGGAGTGGAGCTTAGAAATATTAAAGGCGCAAGTACTCATGTGGGATTGTACTATAGACCAGCCCCCCCCCCCCCCTCCCCCCCCTCTGTTTCCCAATAGCAAGCAGGAGATAGAGAAACAGATACATAGACAGATTTCCAACAGAGATGACTTAGTGGGTGACTTTCACTCCAACTTGCTCATTGCAAAAGCATTAGATGGGCAGAATTTGTGAGGTATATCCGTGAAGGTTTCTTGAACCAGTATGTGGATAGTCTAACCCTGGAAGGGAACATACTGGACCTTGTGTTGGGAAATGAGCCTGGCCAGGTGACTGGTGTTTCATGGTTATGTGATCACGACTCCTTCGGTTTTAATATTGTTTGGAATAGGGAGTAGACTGAACCTTATGGGAAAGTTCTAACCCAGGGTAAACCAAACTACAATTTAATTAGACAGGAGCTCGGGAGAGTACACTGGGAGAATTGTTAATGATAATTCTACATCTGTCATGTGGGAATTGTTTAAAGACCAGCTGATTGAAGTTCAGAACTGCCAAGTTCCAGTGAGGAGGAGGGATAAGGACAACAAAGTAATGGAACATTGGATAACTGAAGAGTTTGTAAATTTGATCAAAAAGAAAAAGGGAGTGCATGCAAGATTTGCGGATGGAATCAGACAGGGCCTTTCAAGAATATAAAGAACTCATGTGGGCAATTAGAAGGCTCAAAAGGAGCCACAACATTTCTTTGGTGAGTCAGATTAAAGAAGACCCCAAAGGATTTCTTACATACACTTCCTGATTGATGTAAGGGTTATATTCCATAAATACTTACATCAATCAGATTATATGCATGTTGAAATCACTTTAAAACTAGGTAGAAATAAAGAACTGCACATGCTGGTTAATGCACAAAATACACAAAGTGCTGGTGTAAGTCAGTGAGCCAGGCTACATCTCTGGAGAACATGGAGGTGACATTACGGATTGGACTCTTGTTAAGACTAATTTAGTCTGCTCAGTAATTTTCTGTTATTTCAACTTAAAATTAGGAGCTAGTGGTGCTGGTCAGCTGTCACTTTGTCCACACCCCCCTGCACTGTTGCCTCTTCCACCTTCTACTCCAGAGTCGCTGACATCTTCACATGTCGGCAACTCTGGGGGGTGAGGGAGGAGGCGGCGGTGGGAGCAGAACAGTTGAGTGGACTCAGTGATGGCCGACTGGAAGAAGCAGTAGATGGTGAGGTGGGGGGGGGGGGGGGGGTGGATGCCTACAGTGACTCCGCGTGTCATGTTGGTGGGGGCAGCCCAAAGAAAGCTCTGTCGGCCAGGGGCTACAATATGAGCCTCAACAACAGCCATGTCAACTAGACGGTGCGGCAGCCAGTGAAGGACTCACTGGCGCATCTTGTAGAAGATGACAGCAACTCGGCCAGGGGTTGCTCTCCACCGCCTCCCTCATTCTCGCTTGCCTTCCCAGTGTCATACCGACAGTGGCTGAAGCAAGAGGAACAGCAATCCCATTCAACGCTTTTATAAATATGAAGCTGACTGGAAGCACTTGCCATCCTGCCATTGCAATAGCACAGGTCTTTCAGAAATCAGGACCACCTATTGTAATTTTTTTACGTTAGGGTAAGTTTACGTAACTCATTTGCTACGTAAGTCGGGAAGTGCCAGTATTAAAAACAGGAGTAAACCAGGAAGAAGGTAGGACTGCTCAAGGATCAAGAAGGGAATTTGTGCTTGGAGTCTGGAGATGTACGAGAGGTACTAAGTGAGTACTTTGTATTTGTTGTCATCAAGGAGAAGGAAATGGAGGACAGTGAGATCATTGTGGAGAACACACTTTGAGGCGGCATAGTCGTGCAGCACCAGAGGCCCGGATTTGATTCTGACCACGAGTGCTGCCTGTACGGAGTATGTACGTTCTCCTTGTGACCACATGGGTGTTCTCCGGGTGCTCCGGTTCCCTCCCACATTCCAAAGATATGCAGATTTGGTGGTTATTTGGCTTCTGTAAATTATCCCGAGTGTGTAGGATAGAACTAGTGTATGGATAATCGATGGTCAATGTGGACTTGATGGGCCAAAAGGTCTTTTACATAGAAACATAGAAAATAGGTGCAGAGGTAGGCCATTCGGCCCTTTGAACCAGCACCGCCATTCAGTATTCCGTTCTGGCTTTTTCCCCATATCCCTTGATTACTTTAGCCCTAAGAGCTAAATCTAACTCTCTCTTGAAAATATCCAGTGAACTGTCCTCCACTGCCTTCTGTGGCCGAGAATTCCACAGATTCACAACTCTCTGGGTGAAAAAGTTTTTCTTCATCTCAGTCCTAAATGGCCTACCGCTTATTCTTAAATGGTGACCCCTAGTTCTGGATTCACCTAACATCGGGAACATTTTTCCTGCACCTACCCTGTCCAATCCTCTAAGAATTTTATATGTTTCTATAAGATCCCCTCTCATCCTTCTAAATTCCAGTGAATACAAGCCCAGTCGACCCATTCTTTCATCATATCTCAGTCCCGCCATCCCGGGAATTAACCTGGTGAACCTACGCTGCACTCCCTCAATAGCAATAATGTTCTTCCTCAGACCGAAACTGCACACAATACTCCAGGTGCGGCCTCACCAGGGTCCTGTACAACTGCAGTAGGACCTCCTTGCTCTTAAACTCAAACCCTCTCGTAATGAAGGCCAACATGCCATTTGCTTTCTTCACTGCCTGCTGCAGCTGCATGCTTACTTTCAGTGACTACTGTACAAGCACACCCAGGTCTCATTGCACCTCCCCTTCTCTTAATCTGCACCATTCAGATAATAATCTGCCTTCCTGTTCTTGCCACCAAAGCAGATAACATCACATTTATCCACATTATACTGCATCTGCCATGCATCTGCCCTCTCACTCAATCTATCCATGTCACCCTGCATCCTCTTCACAGTTCACACTGCCACCCAGCTTTGTGGGCATCTGCAAATTTGCTAACGTTATTTTTAATTCCTTCGTCTAAATGATTCATCTATATTGTAAATAGTTGTGGTCCCAGCACCGAGCCTTGCAGCACCCTACAAGTCACTGCCTGCCATTCCGAAAGGGACCCGTTAATTCCGACTCTTTGTTTCCCTGTCTGCCAATCAATTTTCTATGCATGCCAATACCCTACCCCCCAATACCATGTGCTCTATTTTTCCCCACTAATCTCCTGTGTGGGACCTTATCAAAGTCTTTCTGAAAGTCCAGATACACTACATCCACTGGCTTTCCCTTATCCATTTTACTTGTTACATCCTCAAAGAATTCCAGAAGATTAGTCAAGCAAGATTTTCCCTTCGTAAATCCATGCTGACTTGGACTGATCCTGTTACTGCTATCCAATTGTGCCACTATTACATATTTAATAATTGACTCAGAGCATCTTCCCCATCACCGATGTCAAGCTAACTGATCTATAATTCCCTGCTTTCTCTCTCCCTCCTTTCTTAAAAAGTGGGATAACATTAGCGACCCTCCAATCCACAGGAACTGAACCAGTATCTATAGAACATTGGAAAATGATCACAAATGTATCCACGATTTCTAAAGCCACTTCCTTGAGCATCATGGGATGCAGACCATTAGGCCTTGGGGATTTATCAGCCTTCATTCCCATCAGTCTACCCAACACCATTCCCTGACGAATGTGAATTTCCTTCAGTTCCTCCGTAACCCTAGATCCTCTGTCGCTTAGTAAATCTGGGAGATTGTTTGTGCCTTCCTTACTGAAGACAGAACCAAAGTACCTGTTCAACTCGTCTGCCATTTCCTTGTTCCCCATAATAAATTCACTTGTTTCTGTCTTCAAGGGACCGACATTTGTCTTAACTAATCTTTTCCTTTTCACATACCTAAATTCCTTACTATCCTACTTTATATTCTTGGCTAGCTTACCGTCGTACTTCATCTTTTCTCCCCGTATTGCCTTTTTCATTACCTTCTGTTGTTCTTTAAAAGTTTGCCAATCCTCTGGCTTCCCACTCATCTTTTCTATGTTATACGTCTCTTTTAGTTTGAAACTGTCCTTAACATCCCTTGTCAGCCATGGTTGCCTCTTACTTCCCTTAGAATCTTTCCTCCTCTTTGGAATGAAATGATCCTGCATCTTCTTGATTATCCCCAGAAATTCCTGCCATTGCTGTTGCACCGTCATCCCAGCTTGGGTCCCTTTCCAGTCACCTTTGGCCACCTCCTCCCTCATGCTTCCATCGTCCCCTTTGTTCAACTGCAATAAAGACACTTCTGATTTGACCTTCTCCCTCTCAAATTGCAGATTAAAACTTATCATATTATGGTCACTACGTCCTAATGGTTCCTTTACCTTGAGTTCCCTTATCAAATCCAGTTCATTACACAACATTAAATCCAGAATTGCCTTCTCCCTGGTTGGCTCCAGTACAAGCTGCTCTAAGAATCAATCTCGGAGGCACTCCACAAACCCTTTCTTGGAGTATAGCACCAAACTGATTTTCCCAGTCTACCTGCATATTGAAAATCTCCCATAACCACCTTTGAA
Organism: Rhinoraja longicauda; assembly: GCF_053455715.1. Classification (NCBI taxonomy): domain Eukaryota; kingdom Metazoa; phylum Chordata; class Chondrichthyes; order Rajiformes; family Arhynchobatidae; genus Rhinoraja; species Rhinoraja longicauda. The sequence continues at coordinate 2,416,445 of NC_135988.1, forward strand.
TTACCTTTGTTACATGTCAATTTTAACTCCTGATGCAACTTGCACCCTCTATCCAGGTTACTGTTTGGGGCTGTAGGTAATTCCCATTAGGTTCTTTTTGCCCTGTCAATTTCTCAGTTCTATCCACAATGACTCTGCATCTTCTGATTCTATGTCACCCCTCGCAAAGGACTGAATTGAATTCCTTACCAACAGAGCTACCCCGCCCCCTCTGCCCATCCATCTGTCTTTTCGATAGGACGTATAACCCCGCATATTCAGTTTCCAGCTCCGATCCTCTTGCTGCCATGTCTATAATTCCCACATACTTACCAATCTCTAACTGATCCCCAAGCTCATCCACTTTATTTCTTATACTTCGCGCAATCATATATAACACGTTTAATTCGGTATTCACCGCCCCTCTCACACCTATTTCACCTGTCATTACACTCTTATCCCTTGAACTTTCCGTCCCATTAATTTGGGTGTCTTTTGTAACTTTTCCTGAACTGTCTTTTCCTTTAACTCCATCATTATACTTCCAATTTGTCGACCCCTCCCCCCCACTATTTAGTTTAAACCCACCTGTGCAACGGTAGCAATCCTGCCTGCCAGAATGTTGGTCTCCCTCCCGTTAATAATAGACAATAGACAATAGGTGCAGGAGTAGGCCATTTGGCCCTTCGAGCCAACACTGCCATTCAATGTGATCATGGCTGATCAATCACAATCAGTACCCTGTTCCTGCCTTCTCCCCATACCCCCTGACTCCACTATCTTTAAGAGCTCTATCTAGCTCTCTCTTGAAATCATCCAGAAAATTGGCCTCTACTGCCTTCTGAGGCAGAGAATGCCACAGATTTACAACTCTCTGACTGAAAAAGATTTTCCTCATCTCCATTCTAAATGGCCTACCCCTTATTCTTAAACTGTGGCCCCTGGTTCTGGACTCCCCCAACATTGGGAACATGTTTCCTGCCTCTATTGTGTCCAATCCCTTAATAATCTTATATGTTTCAATAAGATCCCCTCTCATCCTTCTAAATTCCAGCGTATACAAGCCTAGTCGCTCCAGTCTTTCAACATACGACAGTCCCGTCATTCCAGGAATTAATCTAGTGAACCCACGCTGCACGCCCTCAATAGCAAGATTATCCTTCCTCAGATTTGGAGACCAAAACTGCACACAGTAATCCAGGTGCGGTCTCACTAGGGCCCTGTACAACTGCAGAAGGATCTCTTTGCTCCTATACTCAACTCCTCTTGTGATAAAGGCCAACATGCCATAAGCTTTATAAGAAAATAACTGCAGATGCTGGTACAAATCGATTTATTCACAAAATGCTGGAGTAACTCAGCAGGTCAGGCAGCATCTCGGGAGAGACGGAATAGGTGACGTTTCGGGTCGAGACCCTTCTTCAGACTGATGTCAGGGGGGAGGGACAAAGGAAGGATATAGGTGGAGACAGGAAGATAGATGCCATAAGCTTTCTTCACTGCCTGCTGTACCTGCATGCTAACTTTAAGTGACTGATGAACAAGGACACCCAGATCTCTTTGTACTTCCCCATTTCCTAACTTGACACCATTCAGATAATAATCTGCCTTCCTGTTCTTTCCACCAAAGTGGATAACCTCACATTTATCCACATTAAACTGCATCTGCCATGCATCTGACCACTCACACAACCTGTCCAAGTCACCCTGCATCCTCCTCACAGTTCACACTGCCACCCAGCTTTGTGTCATCCGCAAATTTGCTAAGGTTACTTTTAATCCCTTCATCTAAGTCATTAATGTATATTGTAAATAGCTGCAGTCCCAGCACCGAGCCTTGCGGTACCCCACTAGCCACTCCCTGCCATTCTGAAAGGGACCCGTTAATCCCTACTCTTTGTTTCCTGTCTGCCAACCAATTTTCTATCCATGTCAGCACCCTACTCCCAATACCATGTGCTCTAATCTTGCCCACTAATCTCCTATGTGGGACCTTATCAAAGGCTTTCTGAAAGTCCAGGTACACTACATCCACTGACTCTCCCTTGTCCATTTTCCTAGTTACATCTTCAGAAAATTCCAGAGCAACCCGTCCCTTTTGTACAGGTCACCCCTACCCCAGAAGATATTCCAGTGGTCTATAAATCTAAATCCCTGCCCCCTGCACCAGTTCCTCAGCCACACATTCAGATCCCCTATCTCCCTGTTCCTGCCCTCACCAGCACAAGGTATTATCATATCATCATATCATATCATATATATACAGCCGGAAACAGGCCTTTTCGGCCCACCAAGTCCGTGCCGCCCAGCGATCCCCGTACATTAACATTAAAGCAAACCAGAGATAATCACCCTAGAGGTCCTGCTTTTCAGCCTTCTTCCTAAATCTCTAAACTCACTTTGCAGAACCTCCTTCCTCTTCTTCCCGATTTTGTTTGTGCTTACATGCACAACAACTTCATCTAAGAGAAAGCTGGAAAGGAGGCGATGCAGGACAAATCCTGGTGAATTATAGGTGGAAGATAGAGAAAAAATGCGAGTGTAACTCAGGGGGACAGGCAGCATCTCTGGAAAGAAAGAATGGGTGAAGTTTCAGGTCGAGACCCTTCTTCAGACTGATGTCAGGGGAGAGGGAGATATAGAGATAAGGTGTGTAAGGTGTGAAAACAAAGGGAATGGAGATCAAGGAAAATGTAAATAGATCATTGTTAGCTGGGAGAAGGTAACAACAAAGCAAACAGAGATAAAATGTAGTTGGAGACAGTAAGACTGGGTAGGGGGAGGGATGGAGAGGGAAGGAAAGCAAGGGTTATTTGAAGTTAGAGAAGTCAGTGTTCATACCGCTGGGGTGTAAGCTGCCCAAGCGAAATATGAGATGCTGTTTCTCCAATTTGCGCTGGGTCTCACTCTGACAATGGAGGAGGCCCAGGACAGATCAGTCAGTATAGGAATGGGAGGGGGAGATAAAGTGTTTAGCAACCGGGAGATTAGGTAGGTTTAGGTGGACTGAGCAGAGATGTTCAGCGAAACGATCGCCGAGCCCACTCTTGGTCTCGCTGATATACAGGAGTCCATACCTGGAACAGAGGATACAGTAGATGAGGTTGGAGGAGGTGCAAGTGAATCTCTGCCTCACCTGAAAAGACCGTTGAAGTCCTTGGACAGATTCGAGGGGGGAGGTATAAGGACAGGTGTTGCATCTCCTGCAGTTGCAGGAGTAAGTACCTGGGGAGGGGATGGTTTGGATGTGAAGGATGCAGATACGTATAAGGGGGTATTTTGATATGCAGATGTTTGGGCACAGGCAAAAGATGAAAAATAAAGCTTTCTATTGCTTCCACAGCTGCTGCCTGACCTTATGAATTAATCTAGAACTCTGTTTTTGACTCGATTCCAGCATCTGCAGTTCCTTGTATTTCTATTCTACTACCTCACGATCTAACTTGGGTTTGATCTTATTGTTAAAATGGTGTACATTTTCTCTCCAACCTATGTAGTTGACACATGAATTGGCAGCAACATAATTTATTATCTCTATCTTACAAGTAATCAAATCTCTCTTTAACACTGAGATTTTGGTGGGAAGAATAAGGAGAGGTACAAATGAAATGGCATATCTTAAATGTGTAGGGATATCGATCCCAGAGTCTATGTATAAATATCCAATCTATACTCATCACCATGTTTTTTTTTCCTCATTATACTTAACCATATAACCATATAACCATATAACAACTACAGCACGGAAACAGGCCCGTTCGGCCCTACCAGTCCACGCCGACCACTCTCTCTGACCTAGTCTCATCTACCTGCTCTCAGACCATAACCCTCCAATCCCCTCTCATCCATATACCTATCCAATTTATTCTTAAATAATAAAATCGAGCCTGCCTCCACCACTTCCACCGGAAGCCCATTCCATACAGCCACCACCCTCTGAGTAAAGAAGTTACCCCTCATGTTACCCCTAAACTTTTGTCCCTCAATTCTAAAGTTATGTCCCCTTGTTGGAATCTTCCCCACTCTCAAGGGGAAAAGCCTACCCACGTCAACTCTGTCCGTCCCTCTTAAAATTTTAAAAACCTCTATCAAGTCCCCCCTCAACCTTCTACGCTCCAAAGAATAAAGACCCAACCTGTTCAACCTCTCTCTGTAGCTTAAGTGCTGAAACCCAGGCAACATTCTAGTAAATCTCCTCTGTACCCTCTCCATTTTGTCGACATCCTTCCTATAATTTGGCGACCAGAACTGCACACCATACTCCAGATTCGGCCTCACCAATGCCCTGTACAATTTTAACATTACATCCCAACTTCTATATTCGATGCTCTGATTTATAAAGGCAAGCATACCAAACGCCTTCTTCACCACCCTATCCACATGAGATTCCACCTTCAGGGAACAATGCACAGTTATTCCCAGATCCCTCTGTTCCACTGCATTCCTCAATTCCCTACCATTTACCCTGTACGTCCTATTTTGATTTGTCCTACCAAAATGCAGCACCTCACACTTATCAGCATTGAACTCCATCTGCCATCTTTCAGCCCACCCTTCCAAAAGGCCCAAGTCTCTCTGTAGACTTTGAAACTCTACTTCATTATTAACTACACCACCTATCTTAGTATCATCTGCATATTTACTAATCCAATTTGCCACACCATCATCCAGATCATTAATGTAAATGACAAACAACAGTGGACCCAACACAGATCCTTAGGGTACTCCACTAGACACTGGCCTCCAACCTGACGTACAGTTGTCAACCATCACCCTCTGGTATCTCCCATTCAGCCATTGTTGAATCCATCTTGCAACCTCACTATTAATACCCAACGATTTAACCTTCTTAATCAACCTTCATTGTGGAACTTTGTCATGGGGGGGGGGGGGGGGGGGGGCGTGTCCAATGTCTGGCTGAGTAGACATAACTTTTCAGCACTCCCGAAAACAAAGCCCTAAATTACCAAAAAAAGACGCACTAAAAGAATTCAAGTACTTTAATTTAAAGTTAAAAGTATACAGAACGTACTGATGACTCCCAAGAAAGAAAAGAAGGGAGCACAGCTGCCACAGAAGCAAAGAAATCCACCAAAGGAATCAAGAAAAAAAATCGAAGGTAGGCCTACAGCCCCGATGGAGCAGGGGCCTGGATTTGAGGAGCCCTCAGCAGGCGGACAGGCATGGCCCTCTGTTGGCCGAGAGGCTGAAGTTTCGGAAACGAGTGACGAGGAGGGAACTAGCAGTGGAAGTGGAAACAAGGAAGAAGGAGATCAAGAAGATTCAGAGATTAAAATTAAAGCGATGCTTGAAGAAATTATTAACAGGCTCAAGAAAATTGAAGGAGATCACAAAGTGATGGAAAATGAAGTGAAAGCATTGAGGAGAGATAATAAGGAACTGCATAAGGACAATATGGAAATATATAAGACTTTGAAAAAAATGGAGGAGAATTTTCAAACAGTGATAAACAGAGTGGATAATATAGAAATGGAAAATGAAATGTTAAAATCTAGAGTGGAAAAAAATGAAGATAGTATTACTGCTGCAACAATTGAAAGCAAAAAGATCGTGGAGAAGTTGGACGCCTTGGAAAACTACAGCAGGAGAAATAATGTTTAAATTGTTGGCTTGCCAGAGGGAGTTGAGGGGGAAGACCCAATCAATTTTTTTCAAGATTGGATAGTGACTAGTCTGGGAATAGATAAACAAGGACCGATGGAAATAGAAAGAGCACATAGGGCTCTAAGACCGAAACCTTCGACTAATCAAAAGCCAAGATCTGTGTTGATTAAATTCTTAAGATACCAAGATAGAGAATTGGTCCTCAAATCAGTCGGGATGAATATAAGACAGGGAAAACCAATAGAGTATGAAGGTACAAAAATAATTTTTTACCCAGATATTAGTAATGTCTTGTTGAGCAGGAAAAAAGAATTTAATAAGGCAAAAAAAAAATTATGGAAGAAAGGTTATCTTCATTTTACTGCATCCTGCTACTTTGAAGATCATGATCAACATTGGAGAAAATAAAATTTTCAAAGACTTTGTCAGAGCACAAGATTTTGCTGAAGAATTGCCATCGAGAATTGATTAAGAAGATCCATGAATGAATGATTATTAACAAGATCTGTATACTATAGAGGGGATCAATTGTATTAAGGATAGTTAATCTTTAGAAGTACTTGAAATATCGGGGGGGGGGGGTTGGAGAATATGCATGCTCTACCATAATCATGGGCACAAGTGTGGTGTGGACCACACCTCGTATAATATAGGGGGGTAATGTTGTTAATCTATTTATTAACAACATTAGAGGGATGGTTTACTTTTCTATCTTTCTTTTTTCTTTTCTGTTTTTGTATCTAGACGATGGAAGGGAGTACACTGAAATACGGCACAACGTAAATATTGGAAGAGGTATCAAGGTAAGGAAGAAGGGGAAAAAAAAAAAAAATGAATGGATAATAAATTAAATTTTCTAAGTTATAATGTGAATGGGTTAAATGGACCGATAAAAAGGAAGAGAATTTTAACACAGATGAAAAAATTGGAAGTGGATATAGCTTTCTTACAGGAACTTCTGACTTTTAGGAACACACTGTCTTCCGTACTTTGAACAACTTACAATTTGTATTCAATGTTAGCTTAATTCCAACCCTGAGATTTTTAAATGTTTTCCCCTGAGAGCTTGGGTTTCCTCCCATACCCAAAGGTGTCTGGCCTGGTAGATTATTTGGCCTGACCTAAGTGGGAGAATCTATGACGAGTTGATGGAAATGTAAGGAGAATTAAAAAAGGCAATAAATGTAAGATAGCCGCAAAATGAATGTTTGATAGTTGTTGCAGATTTAGTGAGCCAAAGGGCCTGTTTCCATATTGAATGTCTCTAAGACTTTTGATAGTAATGGATTTCAAATGTGACAGAGGAATAGTCAGCTAGATGGTGTATGAAATTCAATGTTGAGAAACAGGAAGTGTTGCACAATAATAGGAAGCATGAGAAGGGGCAATCCCAAAGAGTACAATTCTAGAAGATGAACAAGAATGGATGGACCCATGGCTATATGTAGAAATGACAGGGCAAGTGTGAGAAGTTGTTAAAATGCCCACAGTACTTGGCATTTCTAAATACAGACATGGAGTACAAGTACAAGGAAGTGACAATGAATCTTTTCAGGGTCATACTGATGAGAGCAAGCTTTTCAACCCACTTGTCCATGCAGATCCATGCCCATCTTAGCAAGTCCCATTTACCCTCTCCCTTGTACACACTTCGATAAAGTTAAAATCCCCTTTATGACAACCCTATTATTCCTGCAACTCCTCACAATCTCCATGAATATTTGTTCCTCTAATTTCCACAGTTTCTTGTGGGCCGATATACACTCCCAACTAGTTGATCGTCCCCGTTTCGCAGATCCACCCACGTTGCTTAACTGGATAATCCCGCAGTGATTTCATCTCAGACGACTGCTACGATGTTCACTTTCATCAAAAACAAAAATTTCTTTCCTCTCTTTTCTACACCTCTACGTCAGCTGTAGCTCCTGTATCCTAAAACATTAAGTTGCCATTCCTGTCCCTTTCTTAGCCATGATTCCGTAATGGCTATGATATCCCTGTCTCATGTTTCTGTACGTGCTCCAATTTCATCCGATTTACCTGTAAGAGTCTTGTATTGAAATAAATGCATGTTAATCCAATGGTCTTTCCTTGCTCCCTGCCATGCTCCTGGCTGCCTTGTATAATGAACATTCTGAAGCTAACCTGTATCAAATTCCACACCAAGCTTTGGATCCCACTTCCCTGCCAATCAAGATTAAACCATTCCAAGTGATACCAACAAAACTGCCCATTAGGATATTGGTCCCTTTTCAGTTCTGGTGGAACCTGTTCCTCTAGTACTGGTTACTTCTGCACCAGATAAGATCCCAATGGTCCAAATTGGAATCCCAGCACTCTCTTTTCAGCCACACACTCATCTATCCTAAACATCAATTCCGACCCTCAGTAATACGTGGCACTGAGCTAGCATCCACAGGTCACTACCCTCAAGACCCTGCTTTTGAACCTTTTGCCTAACCCTCACATTCACCCCTGTAAGGTGAAGGGAAGGGGAATGTAATGTGAAGGTGGAGGAAGGGATGGAGGTCAAGGGGGAGGTGGGGGAGGGTAGTGGGAGAAATGAGTGTGCTTCCTGCTGGGGCACAGGGCAGACAGAGAGGAAAAATGGGTGTGGTGGGTGTTATTTAAAATTGGAGCTAAGAATGGAACAAAAACAAAAATCTTCATGTGCTGGAAATCATAAACAGAAACGGAAAATACTGGTAAAACTCAGCACCTGTGGAAAGAGAAAAAGTCAACGTTTGAGGTTGATGCCCAGTCAACAGAATCAGTAACGAGAGAGATGCAAGGTTGTTTTCAGAGGAGGTGAGGGAAGGATGTATAAAGCAAAGGCAATGACTGCGATGTGATTAATTGAAATGGCTTCATGGCTGTTGTTACCAGCACTATAAGTCTCTGGGTCTGGGTAATGAATAGTCAATGTTGTGGTCAGGCCAGAACTAATGAGATAGAAAATAAAATTAACTTGACATGACCAAAAATATGAAAATTGAATATTCTGGACAATCTATGCAGGATAGGCAGATTCTGTGGATCCATGGTTAACTTTCCAGATGAGGGACATGCATCAATCATCACTCAGAGAGAAATATGAAGCATGCCACATTATACATCACACCATTCACCTGGCACTGAACCAGAAGTTGCAAATGAGGCATTTTGAATATGTGCCTGGAATAGAACTTGGATCCCAAATCTTCTGACAGAGAGCACAGTGTGCTGTGGAAATATGTACGTCAGCTGACCAATATTTTACAGAAGATAAATGAAGGATAAGCGCAGCAAACACTACTATACCAGGTGTTTCCTGCCAGCTCAACAGCAAAACATATTTTGCAGAGATATGCTGTGCTGTGCCCCTGCAGAATGTGGCCAGTACTTTTTACATGCAATGTTTAAAATATCAGGGGCAATGCTCAGTCACCGTTTCATAAGACCTTTCCTGATTGTGTGTAATGAACACAAGATACTCCTTATGAATATTGAGCATGATCATTTCTGCAAGAGAGTGTGTTATTAGAATACATATATTAAGATTCATCGCCAACTGCCTCAAGTCCTCGTGAAGGCCAATCATGGCCTTTGTTTTGAAGGAGTTCTAAATGTCAACGGTTGGATAAAATCCACTGAAGTGGTAAATTAGGACTTACTAGTTTTAGGATCCCCGAAAAGTTAATCTGCAAGTCGAATCAGTAGTAAACAAGACAAATGCATTGGTAGCATTTATTTTGAAAGGACTAGAATATAAAAACAGGGATGTAATGCTGTGGCTTTACAAGGCACAGGTCTGACTGCATTTGGAGTATTGTGAGCAGTTTGGGGCCCCGTATCTGAGGAAGGATGTGCTGGCTTTGGAGAAGGTCCAGAGGAGGTTTATACAAATGATCCCAGGAATGATTGGGTTAACATATGATGAGAGTTTGACAGCACTGGGCCTGTACTTGCTGTCTTGGAGTTTAGAAGGATGAAGAAGGACCTCATTGAAACTTACCGAATAGTGAAAAGCCTGGGTAGAGTGGATGTGGAGAGTATGTTTCCACTAGTGGGATAGTCGAGGACCAGAGGCTGTAGCCTCAGAAACAATGGACTTACCATTGGGAAAGGTGATGAGGAGGAATTTCTTTAGTCAATGAGTGGTGAATCTGTGGAATTAATTGCCATAGAAGGTTGTGAAGGACGTCAACGGATATTTTTAAGGTGGAGATTGACAGATTCTCAATTATTACGGGTGTCAGGGTTTATGGGGAGAGGTAGGAGAATGGGCTTGAGAGGGAAAGATAGATCAGCCATGATTAAATGACAGAGTAGACTTGATGTGCCGAATGGCCAAATTTTGCTCCGATAAATTGCGGGAGGCCTGGTTGAGTCATCCTTAAATACAGCAGAGGTGCCAGAAGACTGGAGGGTGGTAAATGTTGTACCTCTTTTCAAGAAGGGCTGCAGGGAAAATGCTGGGAACTATAGGCCGTTGAGCTTAACATCTGCAGTTGGTAAGTTACTGGAGAGTATTCTGAGGGATAGGATATAAAGGCATTTGGATGGGCAAGGGCTGATTAGGGACAGTCAGCATGGTTTTGTGCATGGGAGGTCGTGTCTCACAAATCTGATTGATTTCTTTGAAGACGTAACCAAAAAGGTTGATGAGAGCAGAGCTGTAGATGTTATGTGCATGGACTTCAGTAAGGCATTTGACAAGGTTCGACATGGTAGGCTGCTCTGGAAGTTCAGATCGCATGGGATCCAAGGAGAGATAGCTGAATGGATAGCAAATTGGCTCCATGGAAGGAAGCAGAAGGGAATGGTGGAAGGTTGCTTCTCAGACTGGATGCATGTGACTAGTGGTGTAATGTAATCTGCAAATTTACTCACCATACCTTGTTGGTTCACCATCTAAATTGTTGATTCAAACCACAAACAGCAGTGGATCGAGCACCAATCCTTGAGGCACACCATTAATCAGAGACCTCAAGTCCAAAAAACAATGTTCCACCATCATCCTCTGCTTCCATCCATGAAGCCAATTTTCTATCCAGGCCACTAGATATCCTTGGATCCCATGCGATCTAACCTTCCAGAACAGCCTACCATGCGGAACCTTGTCAAATGCCTTGTTGAAATCCATGCAGAAAATGTCTACACCTCTGCCATCAACCTTTTTGGTTACATCTACAAAAAACTCAGATTTAAGACAATCTCCCACGTAGAAATCCGTGCTGACTATCCCAATCAGCCCTTCTCAATCTAAATGCATGTATACGTTATTCCTCAGTATACTCTCCAGTAACTTTGGTTCTTGAGGGGCCTTATTCTTTCTCTCTTTACTCCTTTTTTCTCAATGTACATATAAAATCTATTTAGATTATCCTTAATATTATCCGTCAGCCCTATCTCCTGCTCCCTTTGTGCCCTCCTGATTTTGTGCCTGCTCTGCGGTTCATAAAACCCCTCCAAGGTACACTTGATCCCAGCTGCCGATATTTTCCCATGCCTACTTCTTGACTGGAGCCTCAATTTCTCTCTTCATCCAACTTCTCATGCCCACCTGCCTTGACATTCACAGGAACATGCATGGCCTAAAGACTATAGTGGCATCCAGTGCCATGCAGTAGTGGGAGTAGGAATAGGAAGATCGGATAAATGAATGTGGCTGAGGAGTTGGTTCAGGGAGCAAGATTTCAGAATTCTGGACCATTTGGGATCTCTTCTGGAGAAGAGGGGACCTGTACAAGAGGGATGGGTTGCACCTGAACTGGAAGGGAACAAATATCCAGGTAAGTAGGTTGGCTAGTACTATACGGATGGGTTTAAACTAAATAGGGTGACCCACAGAGGTCACCTGCACTCCCTGTCTATTTCCTTTCCTCATGCTCACCCACCTTCTCTCTTCCTGGACCATGGGCATGATGACTTCACTGTACATCTTATCAAACAATCTCTCATTCTCCTGGATAGTCCTAACGTCATCAAGATGCAGGTGTTGCTTCCTAATAGAGTCCTTAACAAGCTGTACCTGGACACAATAACTACAGGTATAACCTTCAGGGACACCAGCAGTTTTCCCACCTTCCTACATCCTGATTGAAGAGTATTGTACCAATTTACTTGCCACCAACACAGCATCATCCAAGAAAGAAAAAAATAATCACAAGACTCACACACAAGTGCAGACTGTACTTTTCCACTTAGTCACCTTGCCCCCCCACACACACAGCGCTTGCCCCTCTCCCCCACACAGCACCTGACCCACCACACCGCACTCCCTCTAGCAGTTGACACACAGCCCTTCCCATTAATGCACAATATTTTATTTAGGGTAGGGAAATCAATAACCATATGACAAAGGTTTAAGGTGACAGGGGATAATTTATCAGAAATCCGAGGGGCAACTTTTTTACTCAGAGAATGATGGGTTTTCTGGTATGAGCTGCCAGAGGAGATACAGTAGCTGTGGCAGGTACAATAACAGCTTTTAAAAGACACATGGGCAGATACATGGAAGGAAAGATTCAGAGCGATATGGGTCAAATGTGTGGAAATGAGACTAGCTTAGATGGGGCAATTTGGTGAGCGTGGACAATTGGGGCTTTCGAGCCTGTTTCCATGCTGTATGACTCTAGCACAGATGGATAACGCCCCATGTGTTGCTGCAAATCAAGATGCGAGCGCAAGGTATTAGAGGAACTGATACTAGCATGGATAGCAGATTGGCCGAATGGCAGAAGGCAAAGAGAGGGAATGAAGGGGACTTTTTGTGATTTGCGACTGTGACTAGTGGTAGTCCGTAGGGGTCGGTGTTGGGGCCGCTACTCTTCACATTGTTTTGTCAATGATTTGGATGAGGAAATTGATGGATATGTGGCCATTTGTAGATGATACAAAGCTAGGTGGAGGAGCAGGTAATGTAGATGAAGCAGGGTGTCCGCAGAAGGACTTGGACAGGTTGGAAGAAGTGGCAGATGGAATACAGCGGAACAATGTGTACAGTCATGCACTTTGATAGTAGGTCTAAAGGCGTAGAATATTTTGTAAATAGAGAGAGGATTCAGAAATCTGAGGTGCAAAGGGATTTGGGAGTGCTGGTGGAGGGTTCCCAAAAGATAAATTTGCAAGTTAAATCAGTAGTAAGGAAGGCAAATATGTTAGCAATAATATTTTTGAGAGGACTAGAATATAAAAGCTGGGATGCATTGCTGGCTTTATCGGATGCCAGTCAGACTGCATTTGGAGTTTTGTGGACAGTTTTGGTCCACATATCTGAGGAGGGATTTGCTAGCATTGGCGAGGTCAGACTCATCATGCAACGGTGAAAGCAACAGGTGTCCTAAATTTTCTGAGACCTAACTTTTATCATTGTTCAACTTCTATCAAGGAAAAGTTATACTTCACCCTTGTTAGACCGCATTTGGACTACGCAGTTGCAGCATGGGACCCATACACAATTAAAAACATTTCTTCCATCGATCGTGTCCAAAGACAGGCAGCTCGTTTTGTTACAAATACCTATGAGAGAGAAGCGAGTGTTACCGAACTTCTAAATTCATTGGGGTGGAACACTCTCCAAGACAGACGTAAAGCCCACCGTTTGACCTGTTTTTACAAAATGTTAAATGGTCAGCTCGACATAGATTACCACATCTACACCAAACCCAAACCTATCAGGAGTAGACGAGGGCATTCAATTCAATTTGAGATACCAGCTATCAAGACAGATGTGTTTAACAATTCATTCTTCCCTCGCACAATTAAAGCATGGAATAGTCTTCACCCTACTGTAGATATTCAACCAGACGCAACTAAATTTAAGGCAGCTCTTCTCCAAGAAGCCCTTCTTGCTTAAGTCCATACCGCCACCTCCAGTTTAAATTCCATTTGGAATATTTTGGAGGACCAAGAACCAAGAACCAAGAGGGCCCAGAAGAGATTGACGAGAATGATCCCAAGGAGGAGTGGGTTATCTTATGAGGAGCCTTTGAGGGCTTTGGGCCTGTACTTGTGTGTGTTTAGAAGGATGAATGGGAATCCCATTGAAACCTACTGAATAATGAAAGGACTAGATAGAGTGGATGTGGAGAGGATGTTTGCAGTAGGGGGGAAATCAACGACCAGAGGGCACAGCCTCAGAATAAAAGGACATAATTTTAGAATGAAGATGAGGAGGATATTATTTTGCCAGTGGTTAGTTTATCTGTGGAATTCATTGCCACGGATGACTGTGGAGGCCAAGGCATTGGGTATTTTTAAAGAATGATTGAAAGGTTATTAATGAACAAGGGTGTCAAATGTTAGCAAGAAGGTGGGAGAATGAGGTTGAGAGGGAAAGATCAACCATGATTGAATTGTGGAATAGAATCGATGGGCCAAATGGCCTAATTCTGCTCCTATGATTTATGACCATAAAAACACGAGAGTATGAAATATCTTTGTTCCCTTCTGCATTGGAGACTAATACAGGACACAATAGAAATGAATTAAAACTGCATTCAGCATGGTATGGTATTTTCAGGCTGCTGCTGAGAGTGGGGGTGGACAGGGTGCTCTGAACTGTTTGCAAATTGCCAAAGCACCTGGTGGTGGGACGATGGAAATAAGAAGAGCACCCACATGGTCTGGATCGCACTGTGGGCAATGGGATAAGCCACCTTCTCTCTGACGGTAAGCTTCTTCAACTGTATGCTTCTTGGTTGCAGGTGACGCGTTTCCCTTCCAGATTCAATGAGGCCGTTGGTTTTTCAAGAGAAGGCGGAAGAAATAAAATAGAACCGATGAAACCATTAATGGGCAGGTTCTTTCTCATTGGTGCATTAGAGCAGACTGCAGTTCACGCCTTACTTCGGTCAAAGCCTATTGGTTGTTTGGAGAGAAACATCAGTTACTATGAAAACAGTTATCAAAGAATTAACCCTCAGATACGTGAGTGTGTCAGAAGATTTTGGAGAGACCATTCTATGCCCGTAGTGGGGATTCAGTTGAAGTTCTGGTGTCATCGCTGCAATTGGCCGTTGGGAGAATGCTGCGGTCCTTCTTGATGTTGATTGTAGTGCAGATTTGGAACTGTGAGTCCATTGAGAATGTGGAAAGTATTCGGTGATCAATTAACGTGATATTATTATACTCTATATTCCCGTGTCTGTATAGCTACGTAATTGAACGTTGTGGTGTCTGGAGTGTGGGTAGTAGAATCCCCCCCCCCCCCCCCCCGCTGAATGGAGACGTAAGGGCCCGCAGATGCTGCTTTACGAAAGAAGACACAATTTGCTGGAATAACACAGCGGGACCGGCAGCATCTCTGGAGAACTTGGATCGATAACCTTTCGGGTCGGGATCCTTCTTCAAACTGTTGCTGTCTGATCCGCTGAGTTACTCCAGCACTTTGTGGCTTATCTCTAAATGTTGTGATGAAAAAATAGTGATCTATTAAATTGATGAAAAATATCTGTGCAATTTCCACCTGTCCAGATTAGATAATGGAGCAGATGAATGAGCAGAGTGAATGAGAAAATGTGCTCATTTACTTCAAATTTATAACGGGAGAAGTGGACTATTCAAGTGTGGTATTTATTTTTATAATTAATTAGTTGTTTTCTAATGTTTGCTAATTGAGCCCTTGGGTAACGCGTTGTGTATTCAGTCGGAGTAGTGTGTTGGATAATTTCGCCAAGATTAACACATTTAACTTCCCATTCCGATTTTGGTCAAACAGATTTGAACGTTAAATTTCATCCACGGGAATTTTCTTCCGTCACTGATCAGTCAACCCGCAAGACGCGGGTCTTGTGTACCGCAATTCAGAAAGCGATTATTAATCTGAATTCATCAGAGGTATCGGGCGGTCACTGTTGGGACAGAGTACATCGGAGTCCGGAGTATAAACTCCGTGAGGGTGAACAGCATCCAAAGCTGCAGCTGTTGCTGACTGAAGCCGCGCACAAATACCTGTCGCTGATCGTGATCAGTTGCAGCTTTTATTATCCACCATGTCATAGAGTGAGCGGAGCAAATGTATAAAATGCAGTTAGTATCGTGTTGTTGGAAAGCGTTTATTAATTTTTCATCATTAAAATTCATCCCGATGCAGAATGAACACTGCTAAAATTAACATTAATTTTGTCATTGATCTTAAACACTCACTTCGATGGACATTGACACCGACATTGCCACAGTGGTGGAGTTTAATTTGCTTTCAATTATCTTCAAACGTGTAATATTTAAACTGAGTTTTCAGTTTGCCCCTATGATAATAATAATAATAATAATAATAATAATAATAATAATACATTTAATTTATATAGCGCTTTTCTGGAAACTCAAAGATGCTTTATAGAGTAAATAAAACATAAAAATAAATAAATAAACGAAAGATTTATCCAGACGGATAAATGTGGGTCCGGCGATAAGCAGCAACACATTTTTCTCCGGGCATTTTTGCATTCTCCATTCTGTTTATGTGGAGAATCGCAGTTAGTAACATGTTGCAAACTTCTTTAAATTGCTTTTCACTTGTTCGATTCAGCTTAAAAGTTCAGTGCAGATTTCCGTGACAATTTTCAGCTTGATGTTTTATCTCCTTCATCTACCTCGTATAATGAAAGAGAGAGAGACAGATGTGTAAACAGAACCTTCGTCGGGGCAGCAGCTTCTGAGGAAAGAAAAACAGTTTACGTTGGGACTGATGGACAGAATGTGTGGAAAGAAAAGCAGAACACTAATCACCTGTTTCTTTTTCTACGGGTGCTGCCTACTCTGAGTGTTTCAGAGTTTTACCTCTGTTTTGAAGATTTCTCCCATTTGCTGCTTTCTAGATAAATTCAGGCATATATTCAGCTGTTGTTTCTCAATCCCCGTCCCTCTCGTTGACACTTCTATTTAATGCCACGTTCAATCGATCGTATAGTTTGTCAATGTTCACGTTTTGGTTAAGATTTATTTTATGAACTCCATCAGAGGGAAATGCGCATTGCCTGGCAGAGTAGACTTTCGGCAAACTTTACAATTTTTTTCCTTTGAAATCGATTCGCCTATATTGAATTTTCTGCAGAATATTCAGTAGCGTTTAATGAAATACCGATACTTTCTTCAGTGTGCTTCGACCTGCTCCATGTCCTGCCTTTTCTATGAACGGCTAACTTCAGTTTATCTGTTTGATTGTATTTATAGATGTCGGTCAGAAAATATTTATCTCCGAATGGAGACACGAGGGCCTGCAGATGGTGGTTTACACAAGATTAACACATTTAACTTCCCATTCAGATTTTTGTCAAACAGATTTAAATGTGAAATTGCATTCACGGGACTTTTCTTCAACCACATATCAGCCAACCCGCAAGCCACGGGTCTTGCGTACTGCCATTCTAAACAGATTATTAATCTAAATTTATCAGAGGTAGAGGGCAGTTACTGTTGGGACAGAGTACATCGGAGTCCGGAGAGTATAAACTCCTGAGGTGAACAGCGTCCAAAGCTGCAGCTGTTGCCGACTGAAGCCGCACACAGATTCCTATCGCTGAAAGTGATCAGTTGCAGCTTTTTTAATCCACCATGTCATACTGTGAACTGAGCTACTAACTACTATAAATGTAATAATAAACTAACTACTATAAATGTAGTTAGTATCGTGTTGTTGGAAAGGTTTTATTAATTTTCTATCATTAAATATCATCCTGATGTAGAATGAACACTGTTAAAATTAGCATTAATTTAGTAATTGAACACTCACTTCGATGGACATGGACGCTGACATTTCCACACAATGGTGGAGTTTAATTTTCTGTCAATGATCTTCAAATGCGTCACATTATATATTAACGGAGTTTTCAGTTTGCCCCTACGTGTATCCGGCTATTAGTGGCGACACATTTATTTCTCGGGGCATTTTTGCATTCTCCATGGTGTTTAGGTGAGATGTTGCAATTTTCTTTAAATTGCTTTTCACTTGCTCTATTTTGGTTAAAAGTTCAATGCAGATTTCCGTAACAAATTTCACCTTGATATTTTATCTCCTTCATTTACCTCGTGTTAAATGCATAATGAGAGAGAGAGAGGCGTGTAAACAGAACCTTCGGCGGGGCAGCAGCTTCTGAGGAAAGTAAAACAGTTTACGTTGGGACTGATGTACAGAATTTGTGGAAAGAAAAGCAGAACACAATTCACCTCTGTTTCTCTTTCCACGGATGCTACCTTCTCTGTTGAGTGTTTCAGAGTTTTACCTCTTTGTTTTGAAGATTTATCTCATTTGAAGCTTTAGCGATAAATTCAGGCATATATTCAGCTGTTGTTTCTCCATCCCCATCCACCTCATTGCCTGAAGAAGGGTCTCGACCCGAAACGTCACCTATTCCTTCTCTCCAGAGACGCTGCCTGTCCCGCTGAGTTACTCCAGCTGTTTGTGTCTATCTTCACCTCCTTGACACTTCTATTTAGTACCATGTTCAGTCGATCGTTCAGTTTCTCAGTGTTCACGGTTTTGGTTGTGATTTATTTTATAAACTCAATCAAAAAGAAAGCGTTAGCGGGAGACGGGGCCGGGGAAGTGAGTGAAGGAGCGGCGCAGATCTCGCAGGCTCTGGGAGAGAGGGAGAGGGGAGAGAGAGAGAGTGAGGGAGCAGCACCCGCAAGTGGCGCCCTGACCCTCCCCGCGCTCCCGCTCTCACCCGCTGCTCCCTCTACCCCGACTCTCTTCACCCCCCAACTCTCTCCCCCTCTCTCTCCCCCTACTCTCTCTCTCCCCCTACTCTCTCTCTCCCCTACTCTCTCTCTCGCCCCTCCACTCTCTTTCTCCCCCCTACTCTCTCCCCCCACTCTCTCCCCCCCACTATCTCCCCCCCCATTCTCTCTCCCCTCCATTCTCTCTCTCCCCCCCCCCCCCCACTTTCTCTTCCCCTCCCTCTCTCTCCTCTCTCTCTCCGCCAGTGGTGGTCACTGTATTTTTTCTGTTTTAAAAATAATTGTATACCTACGGTATATATATATTCCAATATTTCAAGCTCTTTTTAAAAATTGAATATTATTTATTTGTTGCCATATAAACCTAATGTAAAATAACCTAATCCAACCTAACCTAGTTTAACCTTTCCTAATCTAATTTAACGTTACCAAGTCTAAATTTTTGTTTTAGTTCATTAAATTTATAAAACTCACACTTCTTTATTTTTTCCTACGGCCCGCAAAAATGTGCCAAATATATAATGTGGCCCCCATGCTGAAAGGTTTAGAGGCCCCTGGTTTAGAGGAACGTGGGCAAAATGTGGGCAAATTGAACTTGCTTAGATGGGACAATCTGGTCGGCATGGACCAAATTTACCACATCGGTAAATTGTGCCCATATGTCTGTAGATCTAAAATTAAATTTAATTGCAAAAAAGACACGATAGGATTTTCGGACTGCTAATACTCTTTTACAGGAACATCGAAAAAAGCAGATGGGAAGGTGAAACAACGCTTCTGTAACGGTTCCGAACATTGCCCCTCATTATTTTTTCTGTGTTCGGCACATCTGACAGTTTAAAAACTCTCTTGACAGAGCTCCTGACAGTAGCGTTCATACTGTCGGGACATTTTCCGGTGATGGTTTCATTAATGTGCCCGTCTCCCCATTCGCTCCCACATCCCAACCCCATCACACAGCCAAATCTCATTCTTTATTTCTCATTTCAGGCCGCCCTGGGGATGGTCAGGCGGACCCTTCAGGTAACCTCGCTTAACTTTCACTGCGTTAAGAGTGCGGCTACTGACACAGATTGTTACTGAAGACCTTTAATGCTACTTGCGAGGTGACTGCCGTCTACAGACGGAGTGATGATCAGTAATTTATTTATTCACAAAATGCTGGAGTAACTCAGCAGGACAGGCAGTAATGTCCCTGAAGCGCGCAGTGTGGGGGATCGACTCTGTTGACATTGTTCCCGGTTCCAGGCATGTTCCCACTGCTCACCCCACCTTTGAGCACCGAGACACGTGTCGCGTGGAGACCCAGTCCGGATCTTTCACCTTTGGCGTCCAACTCCAAGAATGCCTTCAAACCTCGTACACGTTTTGGGTCCCACTGCCCGTCACATGAGCTTTGAGTCCAGCGGGGCACTGACCCTCGCAGCTCATCAGCCGCTCTCCCGAGAATGAAAACGAACCTGCCGCTGACCTTGGAGACACAAGGAACTGTAGATGCTAGTTTTTTTTTAAAACACAAAGTGTAATAACTCGGCGGGACAGGCAGCATCTCAGGAGAACATGGGTGGGTGCCCGCTGAGTTACTCCAGCACTTTGTGTCCGGAGCTCATCCTGTCTCCCGGGCGCCGCCATCTCCCCGGGAATGACCGGGTGAACCTGGTTCTCCGGACGGTTAGCAGCTTACTGCATATTGTTGACATTGTTAACAGTTCATTCGGGGTCTGCCACAACCTACCGCTCCCGTTGATTATTCCGTGGTACATGTGGACTTTGAATGGTTGGAGCTCGGGGTGGCTGGGAGCGTAGTGTGTGACTGACCCGCGGCTCAAACCGGCGGTCACGTTTGTTCTTCTGTTTTATGATTTTTTCTTTCAGAAACCGTGAAGTTGAGGCTGGTGAACGGGGGCAGTCCATGCGCCGGGAGAGTGGAGGTTTACTACAAATGGAACTGGGGGACTGTGTTTGATGAGGGCTGGGACCTGCAGGACGCGGCTGTGGTGTGTCGGGAGCTGGGCTGCGGCGCCGCGGTGGGAGCTCCGGGCGGAGCTCACTTTGGACCGGGGTCCGGACCCGTCGTGACGTATAATGTTCGGTGCAGCGGGAGCGAGGCCGCTCTGCGGGAGTGTGAATCTGCGGAATGGGGGGACTATGACTTCCCACACGTCTACGATGCCGGCGTTATCTGCGAAGGTAAACATCAGCATTTTCTGTCTTCGTTCCGCGGTTGGTGACTTTCCGCGATGCCCCGGGAGTACATTATTCGCACTGACCGCCCGCGGCGAGTGGTGTGAAATTAAATCCAGTGTCTGTCGGTTTTATCCCTTTGCGATTGGAATCAAATTTCAGTTCTGGACATCACACTGGTTTTAATTAAACACGCACAACCGGGAGCATTAAATACTCTCACCCGTTACAATTACCGGGGCCAAGAAACACCGAGCGGTGCCTGTTCCAGGCAAGTCCCAGGCTGTTACTGGCCTCCAGACGTCTCCTTCCTTGGACGCCACGCCACTCTCTTCACTCGTCCTTTGTTCCCCGGGTGCCTCCCTCCCGCAGCCGATCACGAGGGCGGGGTAGGACAGACCCTGGTCCCCTCTCCTTTCCAACTGGCCTCACTCCTTGCCCGAACATCACTGGCTCCTCTCGATCTCTGCTCTCCGGCAGACGAGCAGGGGCCAGCACAGCAGCTCCCCCTTCCCGGCCTGCGGTCCCCTGTGTCCGACGAACAGGGGCAGGCTAGATGCAAGAAAAATGTTCCCTATGTTGGGAGAGTCCAGAACCATGGGTCACAGTTTAAGAATAAGGGGGAGGCAATTTAGGACTGTAATGAGGAAAAACCTTTTCACCCAGAGTGTTGTGAATCTGTGGAATTCTCTGCCTCAGAAGGCAGTGGAGGCCAATTCACTGGATGTTTTTCAAGAGAAAGTTAGATTTAGCTCTTAGGGCTAACAGAATCAAGGGATATGGGGGAAAAGCAGGAATGGGATACTGATTTTGGATGATCGGCCATGATCATATTGAATGGCGGCGCTGGCTCGAATGGCAAAATAACCTACTGTTGCACCTATTTTCTATGTTTCTATGGAAGGTCTGCGCCTTCAGTAACTCAGCAGAGAAAGTGCAATGCAATTCGTTCAGGCTGAGTACCGCAATAAAATGTCGCGGTCACAGAGAGAATGAACGAATAATGTGCTGGAGGAAATGGTTATGGTGCTGGATATGGAGTCAGTAAGTGAACTGCTTTCGCCTGATTATTCTCAAACTTCCTGAGTATTATCAGAGTTGACCCATGGAAGCCTTGCTGGACATTCCTGAACGCTGCCTTTTAGATGATAGAAAGATGTTGAGAAGTCAACAGATGAGTCATTTGAATATCACACAAAAAGCTGGAGTAACAGCAGGACAGGCAGCATCTCTGGAGAGAAGGAATGGGTGACCTTTCGGGTCACGACCCTTGGTCATCCATTCCTTCTCTCCAAGATGCTGCCTGTCCTGCTAAGTTACTCCAGCTTTTTGTGTCAATCTGCAGTTCTTTGTTGAGTCATTTGGCTCCATTGAAGTAAATTCTCACCCGGACCTCACTTGAACCCTGCCGGTACCAGGGTCCTGGGGAAGCACATAACTAGGCCGTAAATAATGGGAGTAAGGGGAGGAGTTAACAAATTGGAAATGTATGGATGAAGCTAAAGGGAGGGAAATTGTAGGAGGAAATGCTGAAGAGTCTAGAAGTAAGAGGGCAGAAAGTTTAAGAAGGGATCAGAGTCCAAGGTCAGACAAAATGGGGACCAATCTGAGAAGAAGGGTAGTGAATGCCACATTATATGGAACAAAGTGGATGAGCTTCTAGCTCAGATAGAAGTTGATAGGTACGACATTGTGGGCATCATATAGATGTGGATGAAAGAGGATCAGAGCTGGGAATGGAATATCCAATGTTACACATCCTATCCAAATGACAGACAGGTGGGCAGAGGGTGTGGGGTAGCTCTTCTGGGAAGGAATGAAATTCAGTCCTCAGCAAGGGAGGACATAGGATCAGAAGATGTAGAATCCTTGTGGGTAGAGCTAACAAACTGCAAGGGTAACAGGAGCCTGATGGGGGTTATATCGACTCTGGACAATAGCCAGGATTGAGGGTACAAATGACATCAGGTGATACAAGAAAGACAGTGTTACAATGGTAGACACAAAGTGCGGGAGTAACTCAGCGCGACAGGCAGCATCTCTGGAGAGAAGGAATGGGTGACTTCGGGTCGAGACCCTTCTTCAGACTGATGTCAGGGGAGTGGGCAGCACAAAGATAAAATGAAGTCAGAGACAGTAAGACTGGTCGGTGAACTGGGAAGGGGAAGGGATGGAGAGAGAAGGAAAGCAAAGGCTGATTGAAGTTAGAGAAGCCAATGTTGATACCGTTGGGGAGTAAGCTGCCCAAGCAAAACATGAGATGCTGTTCCTCCAATTTGCGCTGGGCCTCACTCTGACAATCAAGGAGGCCAAGGACAGAAAAATCAGTGTGGGTGGAGTGGGAGTTAAAGTGTTGAGCAGCTGGGAGATCAGGTAGGTTTAGGCGGACTGAGCGGAGGTATTCAGCGAAACAATCGCCTAGCCTGCACTTGGTCCCGCCGAAGGTAGACACAAAATGCTGGAGTAACTCAGCAGGGCAGGCAGCATCTCTGGAGAGAAAGAATAGGCGACGTTTCGGGTCGAGACCCTTCTTCAGACTGATTTCAGGGGAGTGGGCGGAACAGAGACAGAATGTAGTCGGAAACAGTAAGACTGGTGGGAGAACTGGGGAGGGGTTGGAGAGTGAGGGAAAGCAAGGGCTATTTGAAGGTAGAGAAGTCAATGTTCATACTGCTGGGGTGTAAGCTACCCAAGCGAAATATGAGGTGCTGTTCCTCCAATTTGCGCTGGGCCTCACTCTGACAATGGAGGAAGCCCAGGACAGAAAGGTCAGATTGGGAATGGGAGGGCGAGTTGAAGTGCTGAGCAACCTGGAGATCTGGGAGGTTCAGGCGGACTGAGCAGAGGTGTTGAGCGAAACGATCGCCAAGCCTGCACGTGGTCTCGCCGAAGTACAGAAGTTGATACCTGGAACAGTGGATGCAGTAGGTGAGGTTGGAGGAGGTGCAGGTGAACTTCTGCCTCACCTGGAAAGACTGTTGGGGTCCTTGGATGGAGTCAAGGGGGGAGGTAAAGGGACAGGTATTGCATCTCCTGTGGTTGCTGGGGAAAGTACCTGGGGGGTGGGTGGTTTGGGTGGGAAGGATCAAGTTGATCAGGGAGCTGCAGAGGGAATGGTCTCTGCGGAAGGCAGAAAGGAGTGGAGATGGGAAGATGTGGCCAGTAGCTGGATCCCGTTGGAGGTGGCGAAAGTGTTGGAGGATGATATGCTGTATGCGACGGCTGATGGGGTGGAAGGTGAGGACAATGGGGACTCTGTCCTTGTTACGAATAGGAGGAGGGGGAGCCTCATCTATAATTGAAGAATGGAACTCCCCTATTTCCTAGTATGGAAAACCTCATCCTGGGTGCAGATGCGACACAGATGGTGGAATTGGGAGTAGGGGATAGAGTCTTTACAGGAACCAGGGTGGGAAGAAGTGGATTCTCGATAGCTATGGGAGTCAGTAGGTTTGTTGTAGATGTTGGTCAATAGTCTGTCTCCTGTGATGGAGACGGTGAGACCCAGCAATGGTAGGGAGATGGCGGCGATGGTCCAAGTGAATTTGAGAGCAGGATGGAAATTAGTCATGAAATTGATGAAGTCAGTGAGTTCTGCATGGATGCAGGAGGCAGCACCGATGCAGTCATCAATGTAGCGGTAGTAGAGTTCGGGGATAGGGCCAGTCTACACCTGGGACAGTGATTGTTCGATGTACCCTACAACGAGGCAGGCATAGCTGAGGCCCATGCGGGTGCCCATAGCTATGCCTTGGATTTGGAGAGTGTGAAGAGTCAAAGGAGAAGTTGTTGAGGGTAAGGACGAGCTCTGCTAGGCGGAGAGTATTAGTGGACGGGAATTAGCTAATTCTGCGATTGTGGAAGAAACGGAGGGCTTTAAGACCTTCCTGGTGGGAGGTGGCGGTGTAGAGTGACTGGACATCCATGGTAAAGATGAGGGAGTGGGGGCCTGGAAAACAGAAGTCACTGAAGAGACGAAGAGCATGTGAGGTGTCTTGGAAATAGGTACGGATGGATTGGGGAGATGGAGTTGAGGTATGTGGAAATTAATTCGGTGGGACATGAAAAAGCAGAAATGTTCTGGTCTGCCAGAACATTCTATTTGTGGATTTTGGGGAGAAGATAAAATCGGGCCATGCAGGCCGGGGGATCGATTAGGTTGGAGGCTTTAAGGGCCAAAGAGTCTCGCCGATATACAGGAGTCCACACCTGGAGCAGCAAACGTTACAGTGGTCATGGGGGATGCAATATGCAGGTAGACTGGGAAATCAGGTTGGTACTGCACCTCAAGGGAGGGAGTTTGTGGAGAGCCTTTGAGATAGCTTCATTGAGCAGCTTGTAGTGGAAAGTAAAGGCAATTCTGTATTTGGTGTTGTGTAATGAGCCAGATTAGATCAGAGAGTTTAAGGTAAAGTTATCCTTTGAAGATCATGAGCACAATATGATAAAATTCAACCTGCAGTTTCAGAAGTGGAGGATGAAATCCGATGTATCTGTATTATCACCGGTATGTGTCGGTAGCGCAATCAAGTGGGCGGCACAGTAGCATAGTTGCTGCCTGACGGTGAGATCCAGCAACGGTCTCAGCACCAGAGACCCGGGTTCGATCCCGACTATGGGTGCTGTCTATGGAGTTTGTATGTTCTCCCTGTGACCGTGTAGGTTTTGTCCGAGATCTTCGGTTTCCTCCCACGCTCCAAAGATGTACAGGTTTGTAGGTTAATTGGCTTGGTAAATGTAAATTGTCCCTAGTATGTGTACGGCAGTGTTAATATGCGGGGATCGCTGTTGGCGAGGACTCGGTGGGCCGAAAGGCCTGTTTCTGCACTGTATCTCTAAACTAAACCAAATTAATGTTGTGTAAACGTAACTTTGGAGGCATGAGGGAGGAGCTGGCTAAAGTTGAAAGGGATCCTAGCAGGATAGTTAGTGGAGCAACAATGGTGGGAGTTTCTGGGATAATTTGGAAGACACAGGATCTTTCCATCCCAAAGAAGAAGAAAGATTTTAAGGAAAGAGTGAGGCGACAACGGAAGTCAAAAGCAGCATAAAACTAAAAGCGAAGGCATACAATTACGCCAAGATTACGTGGAAGCATGAAGAATGGTTAGTTTTTAAAGACCAACAGAAGGTAACTAAAAAGGCAATATTATATAAAGATGAAATATGAAGGTATGGTAGCCAATAATATAAAAGAGGAAGCAAAGGTCTCTTTAAATATATCTATATACTAAAACTCTTATTTGTTTGTTTGTTTGTTTGTTTGTTCCTGATCTACAGCCAAAACGGTACACGATAGCACAACAATTTTAGGCCCACCTTACGCACCATTGTCCTTTGGTGCTATGGATGAAGTTTCATTCAAATTGGTGTTATATTGTTAAAGTTATTCACATTTTAAAGTTTAAAAAACTGCATGCGCAGTTGGGGCCATGTTGATCTGGTACTTACGTAAGATGGCCGCTGCATCCGCGCATGCGCAGAACAAACGCATCCATGCCAGTGCAGCTGGGGCCCATTGATCTCGGGTGCGAGCAGGGCTCAGCTGCCTGTCTCTTGGGGGCAGGAGAGCCAGGCCCGGTGCTGGGGGAAGCAGCCGGAGCCTGGGCCTGGGCCTGGGCCTGGACGTGACCGAGTAACCTCGAACCTCAGGTGGAAAGGTGGCAGCAGCGGCGGTGAGGCCGGGCGTTGGTGGAGGCCGAGGCCTGGGCCTGCCCTCGGCTCCCCCGTCGCCTCTACTCTCTGTCCGGCTTAGCGCCTTCCCCAGCGGCATCGGGGCAGCAATAGTGGGGGACACACCGCACTGAACATCCCCACACCGGGACAGGACAGGACTCTTTCCCCCCCCTCCCCCCCGCTCTCCACCAATGACGGCCGCCTGGGCTGGTAGGCGGGAGGGAAGGAGGAGAGGGGAAGAGAGAGGGGGGAGAGGGGGAGGGAGGAATAAGGAGGTTTGAGGGGGATGGAGTGGGTGAGTGGGGGGAAGGGGAGGGGGAATGGAGGGAGGGGGTGGAGAGAGGGGGGCAGGGGATGGATGGGAGAGGGGGAAGGGGAGGGAGGAGGGAGAGAGGGTGGGGAGGAAGGGAGGGGGAGAGGGGGAGGAGAGGGTGCTGCACCAATGCAGGAGTTTGGGCCCAACGGGTCCACTTGGTCTAGTTAGGAATAAAATAAATGCAAGGGAGGACATTGGACATTTGGAAAATGATGCTGAAGAAGTAGTAATGGGAAATGAAGAAATGGCAGATGAACTAAATAAATATTTTGCATCTGTCTTCACAGCTGAAGACACCAGCAATGTGCCTGAAATTCAAGAGAGTTAGGGGACAGAAGTTAGTGGAGTTGCTATTGCTGAAGAGAATATGCTTGGGAAGCTGAAAGGTCTGATGTAGATACGTCACCTGTACCTGGTGGACGACATCCCAGGGTTCTGAATGGGGTAGTTTCGGGGATTGTGGAGGCATTAGTGGTAATCTTTCAAGAATCACTGGAGTCGGGAGTCATCCCAGAGGACTGGGAAATTGCAAATGTATCTCACTATTCAGGAAGGAAGCAAAGTGAAAGACTCAGTGTTTAGTAGGATTTTAGAGTCCTTTAGTTAGGATTAAATTTCTGAGTACTTAGAGGCATATGATAAAATTGGCATTATTCAGCATGGGTTTGTGAAAGAGAGGTCTTGCCTGCTGAATCTGTTGGAATTCTTTGAGGAATTAAATAACAGAATAGACAAAGGAGGTCAGTGGATGTTGTTTACCTGGATTTTCAGAAGGCCTTTGAGGATGAGAGGGTGAGAGCCCATGGTATTAGAGGGAAGATACTAGGCATGGATAGAAGGTTGGCTGAATGGCAGAAGGTAAAGAGTGTGAATAAAGTGGGCTTTCTGGTTGGCAGAAGCTAAGTAGTGGTGTTCCGCATGGGCAGGTGTTCGGGCCACTGCTCTTCATGTTGTATATCAATGATTTGTATGAGGGAATTAAAGGCTTGGTGACCACGTTTGCAGATGACTGGTGGAGGGACAGGTAGTGTAGAGGAAGCAGAGGGTCTGCAGAAGGACTTTGACAAGTTGGAAGAATGGGCAAAGAAGTGGCAGATGGAATACAGTATCGCAAAATGTGCAGTCATGCACTTTGTTAGTGAGAATAAAGGCGTAGACTATTTTCTAAGTTGGGAGAGGATTCAGAACTCGGAGGTGCAGAGGGACTTGTGAGTGCTGGTGCAAGTTTCCCAAAAGATTAATTTGCAAATTGAATCAATAGTAAGGAAGGTAAAAAGAATATTCGCATTTATTTTGAGGATCAGAGTATAAAATCAAGGATGTAATGCTTATGCTTTATAAAGCACTGGTCAGACCCCATTTGGGAATGGTGAACCGTTTTGGGACCCATAACTGAGGAGGGATATTCTGGCTTTGGTGATGGTCCAGGGAAGGTTTTAGAGAATGATTGGGTTAAAATATGATTGGGTTAAAATATGATGAGCGTTTGATGGCATTGTGCCTATACTCGCTGGAGTTTAGAAGGAGGAGGGGGACCTCAGTGAAGCTTGAAAGACCAGGATAGAGTGGATATGTAGAGGATGTTTCCGTTACTGGGAGTGCACAGGACTAGAGGGTGCAACCTCAGAACAAGCAAATGCATCTTTTACAAGCTCACAAGTTATAAGAGTAAAATTAGGCCATTTGGCCCATCGAGTCCACTCCGCCATTCAATCATGGCTGATCTCTGTCTCCTAATCCTATTTTCCTGCCTTCTCCCCATAACCCTTGACACCCATTCTAATCAAGAATTTTATATCTCTGCCTTAGAAATATCCACTGACTTGGCCTCCACAGCCCTCTGTGGCAATAGGTTCCACAGATTAACTAGCTTCTAACTAAAAAAGTTCCTCTTCACCTTTCTAAAAGAACACCCTTTAATTCTGAGACTATGATCCCTAATCCTAGATTCTCCCACCAGTGAAAACATCCTTTCCACATCCACTCTATCTATGCTTTTCATTATTCTGTAAGTTTCAATGAGGTTTCCCCTCAACCGTCTAAACTCCAGCGAGTTGAGTCCAGTAATGCCAAACGCTGATCATATGCTAACCCACTCATTCCTGGAATCATTCTTGTAAACCTCTGGACCCTCTCCAGAGCCAGCACATTCCTCAGATATGGGGCCCAAATTTACTCACAAGAGCATTAGCTTAGAAAGGAGATGAAGAGGAATTGTTTTGGTCGGTGTGGAGAACCTGTGGAATGCATCGCCACAGAAGGCTATGGAGGACAAGTGATTGTGTTTCTTTAAAGCGGAAATTGATAGATTCTTGATTAGTAAGGATGTCAATGTTTATGGGAAGAAGGCAGGAGATTGGCGTTGAGATAGAAAGATAAACCAGCCATGATTGAGTGGTGGAATAGACTCGATGGGCTTAATGGCCTAATTCTGCTCCTGTGACTAATGAACTCGTGAAATGTCACCATCCATGTTCTCCAGAGATGCTGCTTGACCTGCTGAGTTACGCCAGCACTCTTGTGTGTTTTTGTACAAACCATCATCTGCAATTCCTTGTATCTCCTGGCATGATTTGCTCGCGCTCCCAAACTTCACTCTGACAGAGGAGTCCACATGCACTCTAGCAGCGATGCACAGGTGATTTCAGGCCAAATCTCTTCTGCCCTCAATCTGAAATTTTAAACGGATTATTTTCTCTTCTTCTCAGACCTGAAGAAGAGAATTCAACCTGAAATGTGAACATTATTGCTGAATCTCGGCAGGGTGCCTGACATTCTGAGTGTTTCTGGCACTTTTCTGTTTATTTCGTACCTCCATGATCTGCAGTTTTGTTTTGATTCTCAACCATTTCGAATGAGCATTTAGAATGTTTTCAATTGTCTTCGAAACTAGCGAGAGAACTGAGAATAATTGGGAAATAATCGACAAAATGCAGTATTAATTTATTAATTAATTTACAAGTATTTGTTAAATTCTGTTTTCCAATGGTCAGTTGGATGTGATATTGTGTATACTGACAGCCTCTGCTTCCTTCCATGAAGCCAATTTTCTATTCATTCAGCTGTCGCATGGGATCTAACCTTCCACAGCAGCCTACCATGTGGAACCTTCTTGAATGCCTTACTGAAAGCCATGTATACAACGCGTACAGCTCTGCCTTCATCGACTGTTTTGGTCATGTCCTCAAAAAACAGAATCAGATTTGTGAGCCACAACCTCACTCGTACAGAACCAAGTCACACGAGCAGAATTAGGCGATATGGCCCATCGAGTCTACTCTGCCATTCAATCGTGGCGGATCTATCCCTCTCAACCCTACAATCTTGCCTTTTGAGAGGGTGAACACCGGGGAAGACAGAGGGGATAGGCAGAGAGATCAGGATTCTTCTGTGATGATTCCCCTCATTAACAAGTATATTGGTTCACAAAAAAGACACAAAATGCTGGAGTAACTTAGCTGGTCAGGCAGCACCTCTGGAGAACATGAATAGGTGATGTTTTAGGTGACATAGGTGGGTCAAATTAGTCTGTCTGGGCTATGGGACACAAATCAGTGGTGAGGCAGATAAGAAGGTTGAGCCTAGTACACGTTCAGGCAAACAGGTTTGCAGACAGTTCTTGCAGGTACATGGCAGGGAACGAGAATGGTCTGTGCGGAAAGGAATTGCAGGTGCTAGTTTAAACCGAACATAGACACAAGATGCTGGAGTAACTCACACGACAGGCAGCATCTCTGGAGAGAAGGTCTCGAAGGAGAATGGTTTAATGGTTTAACCTGCATTTATTTCAATGCCGGACTGACAGGGGAATTCGGGAATTGGGTTGAAACATGGGAATGGCATACAATAGCTCATTGCGTGGTTCATGGCGTCAGGACACGTAGCTCAATGTTCCGGGATAAAAATGATGCAGGAGGATGGACCTGGTAGTAAATTTAAAGGGGAACTTTTACCGCGGGACCAAGGTGATAATGCCAATGAGTATGATCAGTAACTTCGAAGATGACACTGAAATTGGTAGTATAGTGTGCAGTTAAAAAGGATATCTAGGATTTCAACGGAATTTTATAAACTGGGTCAATAGGCTAAGAACGGCAGATGGACTTCAATTCCGATAATTGTGAGATGGTGCATTTTGCAGAGAAGGACCTATGCAGTGAGATCCTGGACTGTTGTCGAACAGAGAGACAAAGGGGTGCAGGTACAAAGTTCCATGAAGGTGGCCACACAGGTGGACAGGACGGATTTTTCCATAAATATGAATTTTTCCAATCCGTGAAATGGGACAGAAAGGGAAAATGAATTGTTTTAACGAAGAATGTTCCTTTGGTAAACTCTGGACACTTTAACAAAAGCACTCTTCGTGCGAGCCCAGGGATTGGTCAAACCAATTCTTTCTCATGCAATGTTCAGATGTTAATGAGTGAGAGGAGACCAATCCTTCGGTTGGTAATCGGTTCTGCACTTCTGCAGCCACTCACGCGGAATCACTGACTTTGTGCCATTATGTGAGCGGGTGGACATGGAAATGAAGGCAGAGAAATGGTGAATCCGAGAGAACAAAATAGTGGAGCAAGGGAATGACTGTTGTAGAGGTCCAATAGACGTATAAGTGGAAACAAAGAGGAATGTCAGAGAACTTTGATTTGACTTCCAGAGAAAGGATGCTTTCAGCACAGTTCCGATATTCAGCAGTGAAAACGCACAAAGTCCACAAAAGGGCAATGTGACAATAAGCATATCTGCGTGAGAGATTGTTTGACTTTGCTTTAACAAACTTCTCTTATCGACGTTGTGCCAGTTATGTACTGCGTGTACAATGCAATTTGCAATACTGGAGCGAACATTGTAGTGTCTGCTGCCAAAAGCACTCCACCGACATTGAATAAATATGGCGGGGAGGGAGGTGGAGAAGAAATAACATCGGTGGAGACCAGACTGGAACCCTGCTCATTATAGCTCCATGTTTGAGTTCCACCACAGAGGAATCTTCTTCTTCTTAAGCCCTTGGCTTCTCTAGGGAGCATAGGCCATTGACAAATGTCCTCCACCTCACTCAGTTGTTGGCGGTTCTTTCGAGATCTCCCCAGTTGAGCCCACTCCCAGACATTTCTGTCTGGACACCTCTTCTCCAGCTGATCCTGGGGCGACGTCTTTTCCTTTTTCCTTGGGGGTTCCATTTCAGGGCTTGCCCCATGATGTTTGTGGCAGGTTTTCTGAGGGTGTGTCCAATCCAACTCCATTTTCTCTTTCGAATTTGTAAGTCAATGTGATCCTGGCTTGTTCTTTTCCACAGGTTCACATTGCTTACTTTGTCTCTCCTCCAGATGTTTAGTATTCTTCTGAGCCAGTTGTTAATGAATGTTTGCAGCCTGTTTGTTGTGTGTTTTGTTGTTTTCCATGTCTCTGATCCATACAGCATTACCTGCTACACATTTGAGTTAAAGATGCGTATTTTGGTGTTTATTGAGATGTATTTTGAACTCCAGATCTTCCTGAGCATGTTAAACACCACCCGAGCCTTATTGATTCTGCTTTTTATGTCTGCATCTTCCCCTCCAGTCCACAACACTGCCTAGGTATGTGAATGTTTCTACCTCCTCCAGGGCTGTGCTGTGCATGAGGATAGGGTTGCTGGTTTTGGAATGGAACTTCATCACCTGTGTCTTTGCTGTATTGGGTGTAAGACCAAGTTTTGTTGCAGCTTGTAAGAGTCTGTCCGTCTTCTCCTGCATTTGTATCTGTGTGTGAAAGGAGAGCTATGTCGTCAGCAAAGTCAAGGTCATCTAGCTGTTCCCACATTGTCCACTGAATTCCATTTCTTTTCCCTTTAGTTGTTTCCATCATGATCCAGTCAATTACCAGGAGGAACAGGAATGGTGACAGTAGACGTCCCTGCTTGATGCTCATCTTGACACTAAAGCTCTGGGAGAGCTGGCCTGCATGCATAACTTTGCATGAGGTTCCATCATAAGAGTTCTTGATTAAGTTTATGATCTTGGTGGGAATTCCATAGTGGTCCATTAGGCGCCATAGTGTTGTCCTGTCAATGTACCATTCAATAGACTATTCAATGACGATGCGTAGTGTTGCTATGTGGTCTGTGCATGAGCGATCCTTCCTGAATCCTGCTTGCTGGTCCCGTAGCCTCTCTTCTACAGCTTCCTGAAGACGGTTGAGGATGACCCGGTTGAGAATTTTACTAGTTACAGAAAGTAGGGTGATCCCTCGGTAGTTGTTACATTTTCTTAGGTCACCTTTTTTTGGCAGTTTCACAATGTGTCCCTCTGCCCATTCTGTGGGTGTCTTTTCCTCCTCCTAAATTCTTCTAAAGAAGCCATAGAGCATGTCTGTTGATAAGTCTATATCTACTTTAAGGGCTTCAGGTGGAATATTGTCAAGGCCAGCAGCCTTGCCAGTTTTCAGTTGCTTGATTGCAGCCTTTATTTCTGATTTTGTTGGTCTATCACACGTAATATGTAGTGGTATCCTGGTTGTGGGAATATGTGGCTGCGCTGCTGGTGGTGGCCTTCGAAATCTCTACCCATCTGTCGAGCTGCGCCTCCTGGGTTGAGAGCAGTTGGCCGTTTTTGTCTATAATTGGTTTATTACTGTGCAGGTATGTCCCGGACAATTTCCTTGTGATGGTACACAACTCCCTCATGTTCCTATGAGTCACTGCAATTACTGCCTCGTTGGCTACCCTCTCCACCAGTGTTCTCTTGTCCCTCCTGATGTTCTTTCGCACTTCTTTGTGGCATCTGTTGTACTTTTGGGCCAAAGCCTTTTCAGCTCTTGTTCTTGAGTTGTTCACCTTCTCTTTGAACTTTCTCCTCTGTTGCATTGTGTTGAGGGTTTCATCTTTAGATTATCATGAGAATCAGAGGAATCATCTTTAGATTATTCTTACAGTTGCTTCTAATACGACCGTGCTTCATATCTTTCTCAGATCACAAAGTGCCAAGATTGGTATCCGGAGGTGACCAGTGCACGGGAAGACTGGAGGTGCTATATATTGATATCTGGGGAACCGTGTGCGACCTGCACTGGGATATAGATGATGCCAACGTGGTGTGCAATGAACTTCAATGCGGGGTCGCTGTATTTGTGCCGGGAGCGGCCTATTTCGGAGAGGGAACTGGGCTTGTGCGGAACGAAGTTTTTGGATGTCAGGGTAATGAGTCAAGCCTTCGGCACTGCCCCCGTTCTTCAGGAACTCGTCATTGCAACCACGGGAATGATGTGGGTGTGATCTGTTCTGGTGAGTGCCGCCTTTGGGGAAAATAATTTTAAACCTCAATTGCACTTGGAATACAGAGATCAGTTGTTGACATTTATTTTGAGAAGGGTTCAATGTGGAGTAAGGAAGGGGGAAATTAAGAATACCCACATTAGGTGAATTCCATGCCCGTAAACAGCAATCCGCCAGCAAATCCGGACAGGTCTGCTAATTGATAAAATTAATGTAGAACAATTCAAGATGATTGTGAACAAATTTACCCCTGCATTGAATCTCTGTGTTGTGAGTGGAGAGTTTGATGTTGAAAAAGCAGTCATGAC
Organism: Rhinoraja longicauda; assembly: GCF_053455715.1. Taxonomy (NCBI): domain Eukaryota; kingdom Metazoa; phylum Chordata; class Chondrichthyes; order Rajiformes; family Arhynchobatidae; genus Rhinoraja; species Rhinoraja longicauda. The sequence goes on from NC_135988.1 coordinate 2,450,448, forward strand.
TGGCTGAAGAGGTGAGGGAGTCGCGCGTAAACCCAGGGCCGTCTTAACGCATGGGCCAGATGGGCACTTGCCCGGGGCCCACGAGCATAGGGGCCCCATGCTGATCTGTGTATGTTAAGTGACTTGCAATAAATAAATACTACTTTAAAAATGTAGGTTCAATAAGTGCTTTTTTCGCAACATTTTCCATCACTGTGCTTATCACAGCGATCTGTAAGTGCTTTTCGCAACAATGTAGCATCCTAAGTCCATCGCTAAGTGCTTTTCGGTAAGTGCTTTTCGCCGGCACGACAGGGGGGGGGCTGGTAGGGAAAGGGGGGTGGGGGAGAGTAACGGTAGGGGCCCCAGTACACTGCTTTGCCCGGGGGCCCATAATGCTGTAAAAACGGCCCTGCGTAAACCTAACGATGATGCTGGCGACGAGGTGCAGGAGTAGGCCATTCAGCCCTTCGAGCCAGCACCGCCATTCAATGCGATCATGGCTGATCACTCTCAATCAGTACCCCGTTCCTGCCTTCTCCCCATACCCCATCACTCCGCTATCCTTAAGAGCTCTATCCAGCTCTCTCTTGAAAGCATCCAACAAACTGGCCTCCACTGCCTTCTGAGGCAGAGAATTCCACACCTTCACCACTCTCTGACTGAAAAAGTTCTTCCTCATCTCCGTTCTAAATGGCCTACCCCTTATTCTTAAACTGTGGCCCCTTGTTCTGGACTCCCCCAACATTGGGAACATGTTTCCTGCCTCTAATGTGTCCAATCCCCTAATTATCTTATATGTTTCAATAAGATCCCCCCTCATCCTTCTAAATTCCAGTGTATACAAGCCTAATTGCTCCAGCCTTTCAACATACGACAGTCCCGCCATTCCGGGAATCAACCTAGTGAACCTATGCTGCACGCCCTCAATAGCAAGAATATCCTTCCTCAAATTTGGAGACCAAAACTGCACACAGTACTCCAGGTGCGGTCTCACCAGGGCCCGGTACAACTGTAGAAGGACCTCTTTGCTCCTATACTCAACTCCTCTTGTTACGAAGGCCAACATTCCATTGGCTTTCTTCACTGCCTGCTGTACCTGCATGCTTCCTTTCAGTGACTGATGCACTAGGACACCCAGATCTCGTTGAACATCCCCTCTTCCTAACTTGACACCATTCAGATAATAATCTGCCTTTCTATTCTTACTTCCAAAGTGAATAACCTCACACTTATCTACATTAAACTGCATCTGCCATGTATCCGCCCACTCACACAACCTGTCCAAGTCACCCTGCAGCCTTATTGCATCTTCCTCACAATTCACACTACCCCCCAGCTTAGTATCATCTGCAAATTTGCTAATGGTACTTTTAATCCCTTCATCTAAGTCATTAATATATATTGTAAATAGCTGGGGTCCCAGCACCGAACCTTGCGGTACCCCACTGGTCACTGCCTGCCATTCCGAAAGGGACCCATTTATCCCCACTCTTCGCTTTCTGTCTGCCAACCAATTTTCTATCCATGTCAGTACCCTTCCCCCAATACCATGTGCTCTAATTTTGCCCACTAATCTCCTATGTGGGACCTTGTCGAAGGCTTTCTGAAAGTCGAGGTACACCACATCCACTGACTCTCCCCTGTCAATTTTCCTAGTTACATCCTCAAAAAATTCCAGTAGATTTGTCAAACATGATTTCCCCTTCGTAAATCCATGCTGACTCGGAATGAACCTGTTACTGCTGTCCAAATGCTCAGCAATTTCGTCTTTTATAATTGACTCCAGCATCTTCCCCACCACTGATGTCAGACTAACTGGTCTATAATTACCCGTTTTCTCTCTCCCTCCTTTCTTAAAAAGTGGGAGATGAAACCCTCTGTAAAACACATAGAAAGAGATGCAAGAACGATGCATGATAATTAAAAATCGGATATATCCTGAGATTTCATAATTTGGTTCGGAATTAATTTTGGTCATGCAGCATTTTTTTTAAACTTAAGGGGTTCGTACAGGAAACGTCGCCGATCAGTTCCCTTCACAGATGCTGCTCGACCCGCTTAGTCACTCCAGCATGATAGCGAAACATCCAAAGCCATCAGTATTCCAGACGGAATCTCAACAGACTTCATCGAAACAAGGAACTGTGGATGCTGATTTTTTTTAAAGTCACAAAGTGCTGGAGTAACTCAACGGGGTTGGCAGCATCCCTGAAGAACATGGATAGGTTACGTTTCCGGTCCGGACCCTTCTTCAGTGATTATAGGGTGGGAGGGGGGACGAGAGTTAAAGGGCGGGAATTCTTTGGATCGCTGATCGAGGAAACCCCGGAGAGCCTTGAGACCTTCCTGGTGAGGGAAATGTAAAGGGGCCTGACCTGCACGGTAAACATGAGCCAATTGAAAGTCATTGAGTTGAATGGCGTTTGAGATGCCTTGGGTGGATGTGGCGAGGGAGGGGCCACGGGGAAAGGGGGTGGGGGGTTAGAATAGAATTATATGTGGAGGTGAATTCTCTGGAGCATGAGCAGGCAGAAACAATTTTCCGGAGAGTAATTAACTGCCTTCATGTTTGTTTTTTACTAAAACAGGGAACCATGGGCCACGACTGGTGGGTGGGAAGACCAGATGTTCTGGCCGGGTGGAAGTTCTACACGGAGACAAGTGGGGGACAGTTTGTGATCAGTACTTTAGCTTGGATGCTGCCGGCGTGGTCTGTGAACACCTACTGTGCGGTGCAGTGGCCGCAACGCCCGGAGGTGCTCACTTTGGCCAAGGAACCGGCCCTGTGTGGAAGGAGAACTACCGTTGTCGGGGGAACGAGTCCCGATTAGCTGATTGTCCAGTCTCAGCCTGGGATCAGATTAGCTGTTCACACAGAAACGACGCCAGTCTCATCTGCTCAGGTGAGTCACCGAAGTCCTTTGTACGGAAAAGAAAAGGTTCTCCGGTCGCTGAGATGTTCACAGGAGTGACTTTTCTTAACAATTGAATGAATCTGCCATTTCGTGGCAACCATCTTTGTTTTCTTTTCAGAGGGCGTCAGTTGTCCTTCATCTCCCCCACTGGGAGGTAACGGGGTCATTTTAGTGCTTTGACCTGTCGCTGGACTGAACTTGAGTGTGTAGTGCAGAATTCTGAAGTTTAGCAATAAAGATCTTCCTAATGGTCTTACAGTGGGCGACTAAGAGGAGAGATTGGCACAGTTTCGCGGGTTTTCAATGTAGAATTGGAAACGGAAAATCCATTATTTAACGAGTTTATTTGACTCACTGAACACTTTACTGCTTTCCTTTACTGATAGAGAACAAAAGTAAACGGAGACTTCCAAAAGAGTCCGCCCACTTTCTGGAAAAGCGACGTGCGGGTCTCGCCGAGCGCATTGCATTCAGTTCTGATCAGTATAGACAATAGGAGTAAGGCATTCGGCCCTTCGAGCCAGCACCGCCATTCAATGTGATCATGGCTCATCATTCACAATCAGTACCCCGTTCCTGCCTTCTCTCCATACCCCCTGACTCCGCTATCTTTAAGAGCTCTATCTTGCTCTCTCTTGAAAACATCCAGAGAATCGGTCTCCACTGCCTTCGGAGGCAGAGAATTCCACAGATTCACAACTCTTTGAGTGAAAATGTTTTTCCTCATCTCCGTTCTAAATGGCCTACCCCTTATTCTTAAACTGTGGCCTCTGGTTCTGGACTCCCCCAACAATGGGAACATGTTTCCTGCCTCTAATGTGTCCAACCCCTTAATAATCGTGTACGTTTCGATAAGATCCCCTCTCATCCTTCTAAATTCCAACTTATACAAGCCTCGTCGCTCCAGTCTTTCAACATACGACAGTCCCGCCATTCCGGGAATTAACCTAGTGAACCAACGCCCTCAATAGCAAGAATATCCTTCCTCAAGTTTGGAGACCAAAATTGCACACAGTACTCCAGGTGCGGTCTCACTGGGGCCCTGTACATTATATTAGTATATTAGCTTTTTGATGAATGGGTGACTATCGTTTACTAGTGTTTCTTCAATAGACAGTTTTTCCTTGTTGCTGGGCCCGTCTCTCTAGGTTCGACACGTATATTACTCGGTGTGCTTTTCAGTCAACATATTTCGTTTTGTAGATGAGAGTTGGTCTCTGAGACTGAGCAATGGGGGCAGCCGCTGCGACGGCCGAGTGGAGGTTTACCACAATGGCCGCTGGGGGAGAGTACATGATCGCTCCTGGAACATCAATGATTCTAACGTGGTCTGCAGAGAGTTGGGCTGCGGCTCCGCCATATTCGCCTACAACTCCTCCAGGTACGGAGAGAGTGAGCTGCCCGTGTGGGTGACTGACGTTCAGTGTGAAGGGGACGAGGCGCGACTCCGAAATTGCAGCACATTTACCATGAATCCGTTTCCCACTGACAGCATTGGCGTTGGGGTCCTGTGTTCAGGTGAATACTGTTACCAAGTTTAAAATTTAAATATGATAAACTTTGTGAAAGATGAATTTCGAGTTGCAGAGCTTTGTAGATCGGCGGTAGACACAAAATACTGGAGCGACTCAGCGGGACAGGCAGCATCTCTGGAGAGAAGGAATGGGTGACGTTTCGGGTCGAGACCTTTCTTCCACCTTCGATTTAAACCAGCATCTGCAGTTCTTTCTTACACATATGTAGATCGGCATCTGGCTCTTGGGATCATAATTTACGCGCCAATAACCAAATCCCTTTTTACACGATTTCCATTGTGTTCTCCCGACAACTGCCACCCCAGACTCTACAACCCAGTGACACACTGGGGACAATATACAATGGCAGGCGATGGTGAGGAGTGGACCGTGTGAAGGAGAAGTCTACACACGAGAAACGCCCTGGTGTGGCGTGGAACAACACCGGCGGCATTTCCGAGGAACAGCTCGTGGTTTTGCCGGGCTGGCTCCAGACGGGGATTTCGGGGCCTGTTTCTAATGAGCAATTCTAGGCAAGCGGGGTTTACCCGGGCGTCATCACCCCGATCTCACCGAGTTCTCCTGACCCCCATTGTGAACAGACAGTCGGACGCTTTGACAACAAGCTACAGCGCCACGTTGGTCGCTGCCCCGCGTCTGGTCCACCCCGTCGCCTGACAGCCCTGAGGCTGAGCGAGAGAGTGGAGAGAGAGCGCACTGACATGAAGAGCCCATGGCCCAGACCCTGAAAACATCCGGTTCTATGTGAATAGTCTACAACCACCGAGTGGCATGGCCGATGATTGCCACTGTGAGCCGAGTGTGGTCCTGAGGGCGGTTCCTCGAACAAAGGAATCGGTCGCCAGGGTCACCCAGCTGGGATGATCGTGATGTCCATGTATGTATCTCTGCAGGGTTTGAAGTCGGAGAGCCAGTCTGTGGGTTCAGACGGAGTCTTCCAGCATTTTATGTTTCAAATTCTCCTCTAGATCTTCTCAGAGCTAAATGTAAAATTCCTTTAAAATATAATTGTAGAAGCAGATTCAGAAATTCTGACCAACACATAATGTATAATGCTACATATGCGACCCCCTATTTTGTTGTTCTTCCCCTCCGTTATGGGGCTTATGAACGGTCTTTCCGTAAGCTAGGATACTGTCCGATTCACCTCTACCCCATTGCGGAAATTGGACTTTGTTGATAGAACTGGTGCGCTACGATGCGGAAAAGTATATTCTGCACGCTGTATTTCCCCCGTTGCTCGAACTGTTGTACTTGAGTTTGACTTGTTTGCATTAATGTATAGTATTAATTGATTCGACCAAATAGCATGCAAAAGTTTTTCATTGTACCTCGGTACACGTGACAATAATAACCTTAACCTTTGATCAACTCCCTTGTTGTTATTCAACAGACCACCGCCGATTACGACTGACCGGGGGTGGAAGTGCATGTGCTGGACGACTGGAGCTTTATTACCACGGGTCTTGGGGCACAGTTTGTGATGACCTCTGGGATCTGCTTGACGATAACGTGGTCTGCAGGCAGCTGGGGTGTGGATATGCTTTGGAAGATAAACCTCTTGCATACTGTGGAGGAAGTCGTGGTCCTATTTGGTTGGATGATGTAAGATGCTCGGGAAATGAATCGTATCTCTGGGAATGTCCCTCCGCGCCGCTGGGTGAACACGATTGCAGTCATAAAGAAGACGTGACAGTGAAGTGTTCTGGTAAGGGTACCTTCAATCTGCTGATTCTCTGCAGCATGGGATGGGAAGATTCATTCCAGAGATGTAATAAATAATTTACAGCATCCAAGGGGAGCATTGACTGCGGGTAACGGTGCAGAGGCTTCACTCAGAGTAAGTTGTCACCCACTAAACCACATCAAACTCATTCCGCGCGCAGCTCTGTTGATTTCTCCATCAGCAGTTTCCTAGGTTCACGGAAGATAGAACAAACAACAGTGCGGCGCACAAACAGCCCTTTCTGCCCACAATATCGTGCCGCACATAATGCCAAGTTGAACTAATCTGCGCTGCCTGTCCTTGTTATTCCTTTCCACTCCCCGCATGTGCATATGCCGATGGAAATGCCTTCCAAATGTCAATATCCGATCTCCCTCCACTACCAGCCCTGGCAGAATGTTCCAGGCACCCGCCACTCCCTGTGTTAGAAACTTGGCACGAACATCTTCTTTAATCTTTGTCTCTCTCACCGTCTGCCCTCTCGTCATTAAAAATTGCACCTCTAGTAAAGCTGTTCTGCGCCCACATTCTTCTTGGAACGGGGCGACCAGAACTGCACAAAGAACAGCAAATGCGCCCTCACCAAATTAAGCTGAAACGTGACTTCCCCCACAGAGGAAGGCAAGCAGACCTAACGCCCTCTTACAACTCCATCTCCTTGTGTGCCGACAGTCGTCTACAATTCCAGAAACGTATTTCGTAAAACGCACGTTGGCATTGAATAGCAACTCTCTCACATTATAACCTGCAATGTAAGCATCTATCAATGAGGAACATATCCCTTTCATACATTCAAATGCGTTTGGATATACAAATAATTTAGATTTGGATTTAAATTTTATTTGGATATACAAATAATTGTAGTTACAAGCTCAAGTTCACGCATTTTTATCTTTCGGGGAACGGAAAGGTAAACGATCCAGATTCCCCGATAATGCACTTGATGCTATACACTTTTATTTGGGATTATGAGTGCGAATCGTCATTTCGACGTGCTGGAAGATTATTTTTTCTCATGAAATTCTGCCAATTTCACTTTCAGCCTTTAACTCTCGAAATTGCCCTACATATCTTCACGAATGGATTTCTCATAATGCGTGCTGTAATTTTAATCGTGATTCTACATAACCTACCCATTGAAACCGACAGATCCGAATTATCTACCATGCAGCTTCTAAACGTCCATGTGTACACGCATGTTTCAAGAACATTTCCTAGCGCGCAAAACAATTTGAAACTACCATGGAATGTGCGCAGTTGGACTGGTTAATCTCCGAAAACAAAACTGACCACAAAATACTGACGGATAGGAACGACAGTTCTCATACATTCAGAGAAACATCGAAACACCTAAAGATAGGAAATTCGTTCTTGAGTGCGGTGGAACTTAAGATGCCCAGGCCCATGTATCTGGAGATGAAACGTGGTCCCTCAAGCTTCTATTGTGATGAATTTTACAATGAAGGAGGTCACAGAGAGAAGGGACAGAGTGTGAGTGGGAATTTGGTCGGCGGATCAGAAGGAAGGACCGACGGGTCGCGAAGTGAGCATTCCCTTTGAAGTGTTAAACCGCGGGGATTCCAGAATCACTTACCAATTATTGGCGTTCAGTTATTTCTGGAATCTCTGCTCGCGTCCCCTCATCATGGACAAGAACAATGTGTCCTTGTTCCTTTAACTTCCATCCCGCCAGTATCCACTTTCAAAGTTTGATCTTTCGCAATTTCACAAAACCTCAACAACGTTTCACCACCAGATACATACTCCCCTCGCCACCACTTTCGTCAATTTGACTGAACAGCTCACTTTGTGATTCCCCGACGCAGTTATTTTTCGCAACTAACCCTCGCTGATGACAGTTCCAGCGATTTGTTGTTTTGTTAATCTAGATACGGCTTTATGTTCAGCGACAAAGAATCTTTGCTGGCTATTGATGGGAACATTGTGATGCTTCGTTCACAGAGCACAAAGAGATGCGCCTGGTGAACGGAAAGCATCGATGTGAAGGGAGAGTGGAGGTGCGGTACAACGGGACATGGGGGACAGTGTGCTCCGAGAAGCTTGACGGAAAGGATGCGGAAGTGATCTGCAAACAAGTAAAATGTGGACCTCTCAAATCTATTTATGTTCACGACGCCGGGAAATATGTAGCGAGCACTGGGCCCATATGGCTCGATGAGATGGATTGTAATTCGCACGAGGCGACCCTTTGGCAATGTCAATCAGACCCTTGGGGGAAACACAACTGTCGGCACATGGAGGATGCAGTTGTTGAATGTGAAGGTAACACAAGAAAGACATCATATGGCAGCTGACATATTAAACCTGAATGTATCAAACTGTCAGCATTCACCTCTTCTCCACAGATGCCGAAATGCCAGAGGGATCCAGTGGCAAGGCCTGCGATGGAGGAAATGAATCACAATCTCGCCGTTTACCAGGCGAGTCAAAATATTAATTATAGCACCAGCCTGACGTCAATTCCGGATGTGTATTTAACGCATAAGTGATTATTTTAAACTTTACTCAGAACTACCACTGCGGCTTGATGGCGGCAGCAACAATTGCTCCGGAAGGGTTCAGTTATTGTTCAACAGCAGCTGGGGCACGGTGTGTGATGACTCGTGGGATCTTGCCGATGCTAATGTGGTCTGCAGGCAGTTGGGATGTGGCACTGCTCGTTGGAGTCCAGGAGCGGTTAGCATTGCCCCGGTCTCCGGGGAGATCTGGCTGGATGAAGTCAAATGCACAGGAGCTGAATTATTCCTGTCCAGTTGTCTGTCTTCACCGCTCGGTCAACATGACTGTGATCACAAGGAAGATGTCATTGTAATATGTTCCGGTACGTCCTGTTCGGAAGATTCCTGGATCATTATAACACTTTAAAATCAAAATTAAATGTAATTTTTGTTTCTTTAATGGAGAAAACCTAAATAGATGAAATTGACAGAATGTCTTTGCAATAATGTTCACAGATCCAGTTTTGATTCCCACTGGCTCCAGCATTTCAGGTATTTATTATTCACTCGATGTTGACTGTCAGAATTCCAATCTTTGCTGTCAGTGCTGATATTCGCTTGGTAAGATTTGCTAATTACTAAGGATGCGATGGATGGTTTACACATTGTCAAGCCCAGTGTTCGAACCAGACTTGCAAACAGTGTGTCCAACTCCAGCTAACATGTCTTCGCGACGGCACAGAATGCGGACGTCCGCATTGCTGTCCGCCCTCGACACCCCCAATAAAGTGGCGATCAGCTGCCCCAATGACAGGTGGCAGTTGGCAGAATTTATATGCATTTTTCGGTTAGGATTACTGATTTTTGAGTAACGGCTTTTAATGAATTCGTATTATGTGTTGGAATCAAGATAGGTTGTGACTTTGAGAAGAATTTGCAGGTGTCAGTATTCCCTACTGCCGGTTGCATTTCGCGTCAGTGGAGAAAATGGTTCGCTCTATTACATAGAAACATACAAAATAGGTGCTGGAGGAGGCCACTTGGCCCTTCGAGCCAGCACCGACATTCATTGTGATTATGGCTGATCCTCCACAATCAGTAACCAGTGCCTGCCTTCTCCCCATCTCCCTTGATTCCACTAGCCCCTAGAGCTCTATCTAACTCTCCCTTAAATTCATCGAGTGAATTGGCCTCCACTGCCTTCTGTGAGCTACAATTTCACAACTCTCTGGGTGAAAACGTTTTTCCTCATCTCAGTTTTAAATGGCCTCCCCTTTATTCTTAGACTCTGGCCCCTGGTTCTGGACTCCCCCAACATTGGGGAAAAAATTCCTGCATCTAGCTGTCCAGTCCTTTTATAATTTTATACGTTTCTATAAGATCCCTTCTCATCCTTCTAAATTCCAGTGAATACAAGCCCCTTTCCAATCTTTCCTCATATGAAAGTCCCGCCATCCTGGGATTAAACTCGTGACCCTACACTGCACTGCCTCAATAGCAATAATATCCTTCCTAAAATTAGGAGACCAAAACTGCACACAATACTCCAGATGTGGTCTCACCAGGACCCTGTAGAACTCCAGAAGGACCTCTTTACTCCAATACTCAAATCCTCTCGTTCTGAAGGCCATCATGCCATTAGCTTTCTTCACTGCCTGCTGTACCTGCATGTTTACTTTCAGTGACTGGTGTCGTTGCACTTCCCTTTTACCCAATCTGACACCATTGAGATAATAATTTATGTCTCCTTGTTTTTGCCGCCAAAGTGGATGACCTCACATTTATCTACATTATACTGCATCTGCCATGCATCTGCCCACTCACTCAAGTTGACCATGTCACCCTATACCCTCCTAACATCCTCTTGGCAGTTCACACTGCCACCCAGCTTTGTGTCATTTGCAAATACTACTTGTAATTCCATCATCCAAATCATTAATATATATTGTAAATAGTTGCGGCCGAATCCTCGTAGCACTCCACTCACCACTGCCAACCATTCTGAAATGGATCCGTTTATTCCTACTCTTTGCTTCCTGTGTGCCAACCAATTCTCTATCCATGTCAATACCCTACGCCCAATACCATGTGCTCTAATTTTGCCCACTATTCTCTTGTGTGGGACCTTATCAGCTGCTTTCTGAAAGTCCAGATACACTACATCCACTGGCTCTCCTTCATCCATTTTACTTGTCACATCCTCAAAAAATTCCAGAAGATTCGTCAAGCATGATTTCCCCTTCATAAATCCATGCTTACTTGGATTTATCCTTTTACTGCTATCCAAATATGCCATTCGTACTTCCTTAATAATTGACTCCAGCATCTTCCCCACCACCGAAGTCGGGCTAACTGGTCTATAATTCCCCGTTTTCTCTCTATTGCTCCTTTCTTGAAAAGTAGGATAACATTTGCTATCCTCCAATCCACAGGAACTGATGCGGAATCAATAGAACATTGGAAAATGATCACCATTACGTCCATGATTTCTAGAGCCACCTCCTCAAGTACCCTGGGATGCAGACCATCACATCCTGGGGATTTATCGCCCTTCAGTCCCATCAGTCTACCCAATACTATTTCTCACCTAATGCACATTTCTTTCAGTTCTTCTGTCTCCCTAGTTCCCCCGCCCCCTATACATTGGGGAGATTGTTTATGTATTCTTTAGTGAAGACAATAGACAATAGACAATAGGTGCAGGAGTAGGCCATTTGGCCCTTCGAGCCAGCACCGCCATTCAATGTGATCATGGCTGATCATTCTCAATCAGTACTCCGTTCCTGCTTTCTCCCCATGCCCCCTGACTCCGCTATCCTTAAGAGCTCTATCTAGCTCTCTCTTGAATGTATTCAGAGAATTGGCCTCCACTGCCTTCTGAGGCAGAGAATTCCACAGATTCACAACTCTCTGACTAAAAAGGTTTTTCCTCATCTCTGTTCTAAATGGCCTACCCCTTATTCTTAAACTGTGGCCCCTGGTTCTGGACTCCCCCAACATTGGGAACATGTTTCCTGCCTCTAACGTGTCCAACCCCTTAATAATCTTATACGTTTCTATAAGATCCCCTCTCATCCTTCTAAATTCCAGTGTATACAAACCTAGTCGCTCCAGTCTTTCAACATATGACAGTCCCGCCATTCCAGGAATTAACCTAGTAAACCTACGTTGCACGCCCTCAATAGCAAGAATATCCTTCCTCAAATTTGGAGACCAAAACTGCACACAGTACTCCAGGTGCGGCCTCACTAGGGCCCTGTACAACTGCAGAAGGACCTCTTTGCTCCTATACTCAACTCCTCTTGTTATGGATGTCAACATTCCATTGGCTTTCTTCACTGCCTGCTGTACCTGCATGCTTCCTTTCAGTGACTGATGCACTAAGACACCCAGATCACGTTGTACGTCCCCTTTTCCTAACTTGACACCATTCAAATAATAATCTGCCTTCCTATTCTTACCACCAAAGTGGATAACCTCACACTTATCCACATTAAACTGCATCTGCCATGCATCCGCCCACTCACACAACCTGTCCAAGTCACCCTGCAACCTCATAGCATCTTCCTCACAGTTCACACTGCCACCTAGCTTTGTATCATCGGCAAATTTGCTAATGGTACTTTAAATCGCTTCATCCAAGTCATTGATGTATATTGTAAATAGCTGCGGTCCCAACACCGAGCCTTGCGGTACCCCTCTAGTCACTGCCTGCCATTCTGAAAGGGACCCATTTATCCCCACTTTTGCTTTCTGTCTGTCAACCAACTTTCTATCCATGTCAGTACCCTACCTCCAATACCATGTGCTCTAATTTTGCCCATCAATCTCCTATGTGGGACCTTGTCGAAGGCTTTCTGAAAGTCGAGGTACACCACATCCACCGGTTCTCCCCTGTCAATTTTCCTAGTTACATCCTCAAAAAATTCCAGTAGATTAGTCAAGCACGATTTCCCCTTCGTAAATCCATGCTGACTCGGAACGATCCTGTTACTGTGATCCAAATGCTCCGCAATTTCGTCTTTTATAATTGACTCCAGCATCTTCCCCACCACTGATGTCAGACTAACTGGTCTATAATTTCCCGTTTTCTCTCTCCCTCCTTTCTTGAAAAGTGGGATAACATTAGCTACCCTCCAATCCACTGGAACTGACCCGGAATCTATAGAACATTGGAAAATAATTACTAATGCGTCCACAATTTCTTGAGCCACCTCCATAAGCACCCTGGGATGCAGACCATCAGACCCTGGGGATTTATCAGCCTTGAGTCCCATTAGTCTACCCAAAACTTTTTCCTGCCTAATGTGGATTTCCTCCAGTTCCTCTGTCACCCTAGGATCTCTGGCCACTAGAACATCTGGGAGATTTTTTGTATCCTCCTCAGTGAAGACAGATCCAAAGTACCGGTTCAACTCTTCTGCCATTTCCTTGTTCCCCATAATAAATTCCCCTGCTTCTGTCTTCAAGGGACCCACATTTGCCTTGACTATTTTTTTCCTCTTCACATACCTAAAAAAGCTTTTACTATCCTCCTTTATATTATTGGCTAGTTTACCCTCGTACCTCATCTTTTCTCCCCGTATTGCCTTTTTAGTTATCTTCTGTTGCTCTTTAAAAGAGTCCCAATCCTCTGGCTTCCCACTCTTCTTTGCTATGTTATACTTCTTCCCTTTTATTTTTATGCTGTCCTTGACTTCCCTTGTCAGCCACGGGTGCCTCTTACTCCCCTTAGAATCTTTCCTCCTCTTTGGGATAAATTGATCCTGCAACTTCTGCATTATTCCCAGGAATACCTGCCATTGCTGTTCCACAGTCTTTCCTGCTAGGGCCTCCTTCCAGTCAATTTTGACCAACTCCTGCCTCATGCCTCTGTAATCCCCTTTGCTATACTGTAATACTGACACCTCCGATTTTCCCTTCTCCCTCTCCATTTCTAGAGTAAAACTTATCATATTGTGGTCACTGCCTCCTAATGGCTCATTTACCTCGAGTCCCCTTATCAGGTCAGGTTCATTACATAACACTAAATCCAGAATTGCCTTCTCCCTGGTAGGCTCCAGTACAAGCTGTTCTAAGAATCCATCTCGGAGGCACTCCACAAACTCTCTTTCCTGGGGTCCATTACCAACCTGATTTTCCCAGTCTACCTGCATGTTGAAATCTCCCATGACCACCGTAGCATTACATTTGTGACATGCCAATTTTAGCTCCTGATTCAACTTGCACCCTATGTCGAGGCTACTGTTTGGGGGCCTGTAGATGACTCCCATTAGGGTCTTTTTACCCTTACAATTCCTCATCTCTATCCATACTGATTCTACATCTCCTGATTCTATGTCACTCCTTGCAAGGGAGCGAATATTATTCCTTACCAACAGAGCTACACCGCCCCCTCTCCCCACCTACCTGTTTTTTCTGTACGTTGTGTACCCCTGAATATTCAGCTCCCAGCCCTGGTCCTCTTGTAGCCATGTCTCAGTGATTCCCACAACATCATACTTGCCAATGTCTAACTGAGCCTCAAGCTCATCCACTTTATTTCTTATACTTCGCGCATTTAAATACAACACTTTAACTTCGGTATTTACCTCCCCTCTCACAACGGTCACAATTGGCCCTGAGCTTACTCTCATATCCCTTCTAGAACTTCCCTTCCCATTCATACGAGAGTCCTTTACAGTTTCTCCTGTATTCGCTTCCCCTTTAACTCCATCTTCATATTCCCAGTTTGTCAACCCCTCCCCCCCCACTACCTAGTTTAAAGCAACGCTTGTAGCACTAGCAAACCTGCCTGCCAGAATGTTGGTCCCCCTGCTGTTAAGATGTAACCCATCCCTTTTGTACAGTTCCCCCCTACCCCAGAAGAGATCCCAGTGGTCCAGAAATCTAAATCCCTGCTCCCTGCACCAGCCCCTCAGCCATACATTCTAATCCACGATCTCTCTGTTCCTGCCCTCACCAGCACGATGTACAGGCAGCAGTCCAGAGATAACCACCCTCGATGTCCTACTTCTCAGTCTTCTTCCTAACTCCCTAAACTCATGCTGCAGTATCTCCTTCCTCTTCCTCCCGACGTCATTTGTGCCCACATGCACAACTACTTCTGGTTGATCACCTTCCCTGGCTAGGATGTTCTGAAGCAGCTCCGTGATGTCTTGAACCCTGGCACCAGGGAGGCAACAAACCATCCTCGACTCCCGCCTGTCGCCACAGAATCTACTGTCCGTACCTCGGACAATGGAGTCACCGACTACTATGGCTCTTCCTGACTTCGGTCTCCCCCGGTCGAGTTTCCTTGCCTGGGATTGAACCGCCAACGCGACTGCCGCTCGGACTGGAAGCGTCTTCTGCCCCAACAGTTCCCAATAGGTGTACCTGTTTGCAATAGGCACAGCCACCGGGGTCTCCTGTAGTCCACGTTCGCTCCCCCTGAAACGGTCTCCCACCTTCGCTCGACCTGGACCCTTGGCATGACAGCCTCACAGTAGGTCCTGTCCAGGAAACTCTCGCATTCCCGGATGGCCCTGAGGTCAACCAGCTGCTTTTCCAACTCTGTCACACGTCCAGTCAGGAGCTGCACCTCCAGTCAAGACAGAACCATAGTACCTGTTCGACTCTTCTGTCATTTCCTTGTTCCCGATAATAATTTCACCTGTGTCTGCCTTCAAGGGACCCAAATTTATCTTTACTAATCTTTTTCTCTTTACATACCCAAAGAAGGTTTTACTATCCGTCTTTATATTCGTGGCCAGCTTACACTCGTACTTCATCTTTTCACCCCATATTGCCCTTTTTGTTACCTTTTGTTGTCCTTTGAAAGTTGCCCAATCCTCTGGATTCCCGCTACTCTTTAGCTGTGTTGTACATCTTTTCTTTTAGTTTATTCCATCCTTAACTTCCCTTGTCAGCCACGTATGCCTCTTGCTCCCCTTAGAATCTTTCTTCCTCTTTGGAATGAAATAATCCACCATCTTCTGTATTATGCCCAGAAATTCCTGCCATTGCTGTGCCACCTCATTGCTGCTAGGGCCCTTTTCCAGTCGACCTTGACCAGCTCCTATCTCATGCCTTCATAGTCCCCTTTGTTCAACTGCAACACTGACACTTCTGATTTAACCTTCTCCCTCTCAAATGGCAGATTAAAGCTGGTCATTACCTCCGAGCGGTTCATTTTCCTTGAGTTCCCTTATTAAACAAAACTATAAAGTATAGTCGAAATACCCGCGATGACTTACTTTTAGTGCGCATGATAGATGTTCGGCCTTTTCTAACAAGCATCATGGGCTTGTATACACTGGAATTTAGAAGGATGAGGGGGGATCTTATTGAAACATATAAGATAATTAGGGGATTGGACACATTAGAGGCAGGAAACATGTTCCCAATGTTGGGGGAGTCCAGAACAAGGGGCCACAATTTAAGAATATGGGGTAGGCCATTTAGAACGGAGATGAGGAAGAACTTTTTCAGTCAGAGTGGTGAAGGTGTGGAATTCTCTGCCTCAGAAGGCAGTGGAGGCCAGTTCGTTGGATGCTTTCAAGAGAGAGCTGGATATAGCTCTTAAGGATAGCGGAGTGAGGGGGTATGGGGAGAAGGCAGGAACAGGGTACTGATTGAGAGTGATCAGCCATGATCGCATTGAATGGCGGTGCTGGCTCGAAGGGCTGAATGGCTTCCTCCTGCACCTATTGTCTATTGTCTATCATCCTGAGCAAAATGACGTTAACATTTAGGACATGCACTTCTTGGTGTCCGTATTCCTCTGATTTGGATTTTATGATACCGGGTGTGCGCCGAGCTCTGCAGATGCACATTATGTTTGAATATAACTATGCATCAGCTAGTTGGATAGGGCGGCACTGGTTAGGAATCAGGACTTTCCGATATGTTCTGTATTAATTCCGTTCCGCCCAGCACGACAGAGAATTCCATTGATATCATTCTACATCTCTTTGCCGTCATAACCTCTGTGTCGTGGTCATAGGCAGAAAAATGTAAAACAAGACGTCAACAGCAGAGCCCCAATTATGAGTGTTATAGCTCATCTTGTTTTCATTAAGCAAGTTCAGACTCGACTCTGAAAATGTATCCTTCTATTCGAGTTCCTCTATCGCCAGACCCTTGGTGTTGACCATTGAAGTCACACAGCCTATTTGCAGACACGGTTATTCTGGGGATATTTTAACGTATTCTTGAACCGGCAATTGTTCCAAATCCAGAACCGTGAGTGGAAATATGAGTGGAAATCAAAATAACTTGCTTCGGGCTAGTTTGCCCTCCCTGCCATGAGATATCACGCGGCCTGTATCCAATGGGGACCACTGCAGGGGATAGTACTGCTAAACGAGGCCTGAATGAAAATTAGTCTTTTTATTGGTTTCCACTCACCTGTTAATCCGCTGCAATGCCCCAGAGGATTATTGGGAAAATTCATGGCGAAGGAAGATGCACAATCAGAGGTTAAAATTAATCAAAGCACGCTGCACCTGCTTTAACTATGGAGCTATAACGACTGTTTTGAAGTTATTCTTGAATTTGTATTTTAGTGTTGGGGAATAAGATGCCCTCTATGATTGTTGTCGCCTGCATAACCCTTGGAATCCTCCTCATCTGTGAATTACTCGCACTGATGCTGATAACACGGAGACGGGCAGCAAAAAGAGGTGAGGGGCAACTTGACGCAATTATTGTTCCAGATAGTATCTCATAAGTCAATGAGACTCCGGTTCCAACCAGTTTTCCCAATGTTCTTGCATTATTAAATGTGTATTTTGTAACTCTTTAAGCAGTTCTATTGGAACTGTCCATTTGTAGTAACAGAATGGAAAAGTTAATTGTTGGATGGCTGCTCGGTTGTTCACGTGAACGTCGTTCATATATCTGTCCAACATTTGGCTCGTTTCACTTCTGCGGACCCGCTGCATAACCTTGAACATTCTGATTAGATTCTATTCATCACATCGAGATGTCGCACTTTCCTCACGTTTAATGAACTAGGACATCCTTATTCCCCATCTCTTAACATTCATTTGATGCAACACAATCCTTATCTATCACTTCCTAAATTGACAAACCTGCGAAACTTTCATTTCCTCGTCACACTGCTGCTATCTACAAATACCTAATATCGCCTCCAGAATGTAATCAGCGCCAGCGTGAGGGAGTAGATATCAGGAACTGTTCCCACTGTGCTTTCGATGTTCCTGGTGTTAATATTAATAGCTCGTTTTTGCAATAAGACATTAGTCCGTGCAGCGGGACTCTTCCATGTTTATGCTCACCAACACTTTCCCTTAATTGACAACACGTTACCATTTTGCATCTTGTTCACAAAGGTTTACCTGTAACTGTTAAATTCACGTCTTGCATGTCAGTAAGTTAAACCCAACTGTTCTCTGGCAGGTGCAGGTATTAGTGGCAGGGGCTCACCGATCGGCTTTTACCAGGCAATTTATGAAGAGATTGAGGATATTCCCGCTGGCAAGAGTTTCAGTCAGACACATGATTCAGGTGGGTATTTGCACCTGGCATCCACTTTTCAAAGCATAAATATCGCCTCAATTCCAACAATTGCATTAATGATCAATTAGTAAAAAGAAAACAAAAGAACAACATATACATCAAGCAATAAAAACAATCTGATGGAGGATCTCAGCGGGTCAGGCAGAATCTATGATGGGAAATGGGCAGCAGAGCTTTCGTGTCGGGACCCTTCTTCAGGAGGACCACGGGGGAGGGAGATCATTGGAAGAAGTGAGGGGAAGAGGTGGGGCAAGATCTGAGAAATGACAGGTAGATCTATATGGGAAGGGTTTAATGTGCAGATAAGTTAATTTGATGGAGAAGAGTGGAGGTCGTCACGAAGGCTGGAGGTGATAAGCTACAAATGGAGGTCAAAGGGCGGCAGAAGGTCGAATCTGAAGAGAAAGAAACGTGCAAGTCAAATATGGAACCATTGAGTGGGATGGTGGGGATTTGGGGAAAAAGGGATGAAAAGAGTGGACCCGGTGCGGGTCGGGATTGGTGATCAGTTGGTTGAGAATGTGGGGGAGACGAAATGGAATGAGAGACGAAGGGTGGCCGCAGTGGAAAGAAAGGGTGTTTGAGGGTGCCTGGGATGATCAGAGGAGGGGGGGGGGAGGTAGTGTTCACGTGAAATTGGAGAATTTAATAACTCTCGCTTGCGCTTGTGTTGAATTCTAGACTCTGGTTCCAATGAATCCATCAGTCACCTCGAATATTACACCAGCGTCCCTCTGGATGGGTCTCTTCTTGCACAAGAATGTCCAGAAGGAAACTCCTCCAGTGTTCGCGGTTGGTACAACTTTTGCTTTTTCAGTTTCTCTTATTTTATTTTATTTTGCCTGTGATCAGAAACGAACATCGAAATGTGCGCGAACATGTCCGCCGAGGAATGAGTGGGACCTGTCTCATTCTGGCTCATGCTTCCTCCTAGACCTGGTTCCGGACGCCCATGACGATGCTGAGAGTGAAACCATTGCTTCTCCGGGCTGTCAGTTCCGGATTGGCGCTGGCGACGATGACCTTCTGAAGATCACAGCTGCCGGCGGTGATGTCGACAATGACAGTGAGTTCAGTCTCTTCCAATCTTCTTTGTGGAAAAACATTCCGCAGATTTTATTTTTCTATTTTCACTTCCGTGCTTAAAAGGTTTCCTGAAACAAAACAAAAAACAATGTTCCGAGAAAGTGGCCCACGGGCAGTTCTGTCCTCACTCCAACAAGGTGCCACTGCCGACTGTAATGTGGACAACACGACTATCTGATATTGCATGTTCATGTCGGCTTTTGTTTTCCTTATACTGTGTTGTGAACCTGCACTTGAATGGCGGGGATAAACAGAACCCATTTCCAGTCACAGTGCGCCAACAGTCCTTTCACAAAACAGAATTATGTACAATCCGCACTGATGATTATTCCGATGTCGCTGTTCTTCCATAATTGGACAAACCTCGCCGTGCGATGCCGTCTCTCACGCACTGAGATGCCTGTCATTCTGTATCACTCCCACAGAACGGACTTCGCAGATTGTCACTGATCCTGCATTCCCGCCTGCCGGCTCTACAAACAGCAACGACAAACTTCACTGCGGCACATTCACAGTCCCAGCCCTTGCAGCACCCATTGGCGTCGATGGCTCGTTTCCATCTTTTACATCAGAGCCATGAAGGCAGTAATGAAAACGTTTCATTGTTTGCTTCCACTCTCTGTATCACGATACCAGTGATGTACGGATGAGGAGTTGTGTAATTCACGTGGATTTCCCACCGAATGAAAAATGACTGAGTTTATATATCTGTGATACTAAATCGGATTAAAGTTATCAGGGAGAAAATTCCATATATTTGCGTTGAAATGAAAACATTGTTACTTTTAAATTGCCTGCACATTATTTCATGACGCCCAGTATCGATTAATGGACAGGAGAGTAATACTTTCGGTGTGATTACACTGTGCATCTCTAATTAAGAGACTAAAACAAATTAAAGGGAATAATATTATCCCCACTATTTGTATTTAATTCCATTCTGCATTTTACCCGCCCCAATGTTTTAACTTGTTTTTTTCCCCAGATACGTTGTTCCAACGCGAGTCTTGAAGTGATGAAAAAAGTTCTGTGTTTGATCGGACAGCACATGCCTCTTACCTTTCCAGCAACATGAACAAGCAAATGTCCACTGCATTGTCTTCACTCGCTGTATTATCGCAAACACTGTATTATCGATATGATTTGCTTTCAGATCAATGCGCTTGATGTTTGTCCAAAAGCTTGCATGAAAACATCTTTATTTAGCTTAATGCGTGCGTGCTGGAATGTGACTGGATAAATATTTCTGTGGAAGAGAGATCAAAGTGACATTCTTTAAATGATAATCTAATTATCGGAAGTTCTTTTTATGGTGCCTATTTTTCAAATCCTGTATAAATGCCTAAGAGAGTGCGGGAGATTAACTTAATGCAATCTCGATTTTGCCGAGCCTTGCATTGCTTTGGTTATGGTCAGTAATATATTTTTTTCATTCTGTGTTTAATGGACATACCCGGAAAACAATAAATATTTCAGAGGATGTTTGATCGTGTTCTTATTTTGTCCGAAAACGAGTGTCCGTCTCGGGCACACTGAAACAACAGCCATTAGATTGCTTGTAATCTTAAAGTGAGAGCGAAAGATGCAGCCTAAAAACCCATAAACATAGTTCTCGCACTAGATATTTAGCAGCAGCAGAGTAGAGTCTGAAGAAGGGCCTCGACCCGAGACGTCACCCATTCCTTCCCTCTAGAGATGCTGCCTGTCCCACTGCGTTACTCCAGCTTCTTGTGTCTATCTTTACACTGCCAGAGTTGGAAGTATACATTGCGGAAGCGTTCGCAACCTCAGCTCCCATCAGCACATGCAGATATCAGAAGTGAAATTAGAAATTCGTGAACCGCTCGCCAAATGGTCATAAAAAGGAGAGAGAAAGCGAGCAAACTGTAAAGTCAGGAGGCGCAAGAGACTTGCAAATGCTGGAAACCAGCAAATAAATAGTGCAGGAGGATCTCAGCGGGCCAGTCAGCATCTGTGGAGGGAAATAGATAATGTTTTCTCTTCGGGACTCCATTCAGACAGATGTAGGGGATGAGGAGCTGGAAACGAGAGGTCGGGACGGTGGAAAGACTGCACAGTGACAGGTAGGAGCAGTCGAGGGGGTAATTGGGGAAATAGACTAGAGGTGAAATGGAGACAAATGGGTGCCAGATAAGGAGAAGGGGAATGAAGTGTAAAGACGCAGGGTGGGAAGGCGTCTGGCGTTAGGAAAGTGGGGCAATAAAATGGAAATATGTGGTCGGAGTAAAGAGGGATGGACAATGTGAGACAGAAGGAGAGGAGCGTACGCGGTGATGGGGATGGTGGGACAACGTTGTGCTATCCCGAGGGTGGGGGGGGCTCAGGTATTTCACTAGAAATGAGAGAATTCAATGTTCCTGCATTGGCTGGTAGGCTGTCCAAGCGGAAGATGAGGTGCTGGTCTAACAGTTTGCGCATGTTCTCCCTCTAGCCCCGGAGGAGCCTGAGAACAGAAACACCATGAGAGGAATGGGAAGGGATGTTAAAATAGTCTCAACCGGGAGCTCTAGCTAATCCTTGCAAATAGAGCGGGTTTAAGTACACTTTCTGATCTGCTAAGTGGTTTAGGGGAAGTGTCAGTTGTGGTTCTGAATGAGTCAAGTTCAGGATCATTAACCTTTGTCTCCACTTTCTTTGGAGAGTCTGATCTTACATCTGAACTTGGAATAATACCAAAGTCTGACAGATCTGATTGGTCTGTGCTTTGCTCTCGTACCGGTCCATCCCTTGTGGGGGTCGTCTGGATGATGTGCACACTTTTAACACGTCCTCCAATTTCTACCAAGTAGCTCCCGGTACCACACACTTCACCTACTGTCCCCACCTCCCATTTGTTTACTTTGTAAGAGGGTTGGGAACACGAACCTGATCTATACACCCCCCCCCCCTCCCCTGACATCAGTCTGAAGAAGGGTCTCAACCCGAAACGTCACCCATTCCTTCGCTCCAAAGATGCTGCCTGACCTGCTGAGTTACTCCAGCATTTTGTGTTGATGTCGGCGGCCTTCTGCGGTTGCTGCTGCCCTCTGTTGGGAAAACGTGGTAAAGCAGTTTGGTTCACAGACAGCAAAATACTTAACCATTTTTTAAAGACTTTCAATTTTCCCACAATAACCACCTGGACAGTTAAATACAATTGTCCAGTTGAAATTCCTCCAGGTCAATGTCCTTCAGACTGAAAGTAGGGGCTGGGGGTTTCTGTGGTGTTTTCTTTCTTCCTTGGGGTTATTGGTGAAACCACATGGTGAAACCAAAATGTATAAAAATATCCTTTAATAAAATCTACCAGTGTGCACTTTAACCGAATGTGATTTTTTTTCTATTACAAATCTCAAATTGTGGAGTACAGAGGCAAATAAATAAACGATTGTTCTTAGTCCCAAACATTATGGAGGGCACTGTATGTTCGTTCTCAAGGAAAAATGCTAGAATGGAATTAAGGACAGGAGGAAATCACAAATGGAAGGGAATGGAAATATCCAGCAATCTGTGTGCTTGGGTGGTGAGGGAGAAGAAATGAGATAATGCTCATGATGCATGGCAGCTTGATGTTTGTGAGCATTTAATTAGTTGGGTTTGAGGACACCTGTACAAAAACAATATTTACAGACCTGTGAGTAAATGAATTTATTCTGAATTGCTGATTCACTGCTAATGTTGCTTTACACTTCGTTATCCTTGCCTGCAGTGAGCAGTCACATCCAGTTAAAGCAGGCTGCTGCATTCTAATGTAGCCAGAGTTGAACGAGTCATAGGTGATATGGTTTGCAATGGTGATTATTTAAGATTATGTTTAAGAAATCGGGTAAATCGTAGTACCTAATCTTCCTCTTGTCGGCGCCTCCAGTCCACTCCAGTCGGTCGCACAGCTCCGCTCCGCCACACCCAGCCCCGCTCCAGCCACCGACTCGCAGCTCTCGTCGCCGAGCCGGATGGGACCAAAGTATCTTTGGATGGGACTGCGACTGGCACTGCGCCCGCCCGCCCGCACCCTCCCTCCCTCCCGTCGCGCTGCCCGCCGGGAAATGTAGTCCGCCACCTTTCTCTCGGCGACCACTCACGCGTGCCACTAACTACAACCCCGACATGCCGCAATAAATGCCGCCCGCCCTCCACACGACCATTGACAACGCAGCTCCCCCCCCCCAAAAAAAATCATCCCGCGGGCTGGATTGGACCCCTTCGCGGGCAGGTACTTTGACACCCCTGCAAGTGTAAATCAATGGTCCAAAACTTCACAAAAAGTTATTATTAGATCAATATCAATGTTGGTTATCTTTAATCAGCTACATCAAATATTCTCATAGGCACAGTTGGATGTAAGATGACAACTGATGGATAATTAAT
Organism: Rhinoraja longicauda; assembly: GCF_053455715.1. NCBI lineage: Eukaryota > Metazoa > Chordata > Chondrichthyes > Rajiformes > Arhynchobatidae > Rhinoraja > Rhinoraja longicauda. The sequence continues at coordinate 2,474,044 of NC_135988.1, forward strand.
GTCACAGAGGTGTGAATACAGATTTAATACAAACTGTTAACCAAAACTGTTTAATGCTTTGAACCTACTGTGTAAATGCTGCTAGAGAAACATTTATTCTTGGAGCCTTAGCTGAAACTGAGTGTTAATGCATTGAGCCACCCACGTTCACATTTTATCCATGTTCACATTGTATATCACCTGTCCTGTAAAATAAATGCACAGAACTACAGGTTTACAGAATGCATCTGTTGCTGAAATGTGATCTTGCTGAAATAAAATTTTGCTGCATCTCACATAATATCAATATAGCCAACATCTTATCTGGTGGTAATAATTTTATAAACCACCATCTAGTGTGATGTTGGGAGCTTGGAAACAGAGCATTTAAAGTAGATAGCGCGCTCTGGTGGTGATTTGTGGAAGGCAGTTTGGTTCAGGAATTGCAATGCTTACAGAGTGTGAACGAAAAGAGTTGCTTTGTGAGGAACAGCAACCTGTTGATTGGGTAGCTGTTTAGCCTGTTGTTCTATATTAGAATTAATTGGAAAAACATGAAGAATAAGAAAGAATCGAAGTGCCAGAAATCAAAACAAAACGTAGATAGCGTGAAGGGCGATGAAAGCAAATATCTCATGTAACAACTTGACCTGGGAAAACCAAGGAAGATGCAAATAAATCAAGTTGCAGATAGAGTCAGAGAGTAATTCAACATGGGAAAAGGCCCTTCTTCAGCCCAACTTGCCCACACCGGCCAAAATGTCCCAGCTTGACTTGTCCCACCTGCCTGTGTTTGGCCTATATCCCTCTCAATCTGTCCTATCCATGTACCTGTCTAACTATTTCTTAAATATTGCGATGGTCCCTGCCTCATCTACCTCCTCTGGCAGCTTGTTCCATACACCTACCACCCTTTGTGTGAAAAAGTTACTCCTCAGATTCCTATTAAATCTGCTCCCTTAAACACCTTAAACACATGTCCTCTGGTCCTCGATTCCCCTACTCTGAGCAAGAGACTCTGTGCATCTACCCAATCTATTCCTCTCATGATTTTACGCACCTCTATAAGATCACCCCTCATCCTCCTGCGCTGCAAGGAATAGAGTCCCATCCTGCTCAACCTCTCCCTGTAGCTCAGACCTTCAAGTCCTGGATACATCCTCGTAAATCTTCTCTGTCCCATTTCTAGCTTTAGAACATCTTTCCTATAACAAGGAGCCCAGAACTGAACACTATACTCTAAATGCAGCCTCACAAACGCAACATGATCACCCAACATACAGTATACTCAATAGGTAGACACAAAATGCTGGAGCATCTCTGGAGAGAAGGAATGGGTGATGATTCGGGTCGAATCCCTTCTTCAGACTGATGTTAGGGGGGGCGGGACAAAGAAAGGGAACATCAGGGGAATGTAGGATGGCATTAAGAAGGCACCAGCACCAATCCGGAGCAAGACAGCCCCCCTCAAATCCTCCACTAGGGAAGTAATCACAAATGCCAGCAGATGGAGAGATGGGTGGAACACTACTCCGACCTCTATTGAAGAGAGAACACTGTGCCCTCATCAGCCCTTGCTGCCATCGAGAGACCATGGATGAGTTAGATGGAGAGCCGACGGTAGAAGAGCTCAGCAAGGCCATTGACAGCCTGGCCTCAGGCAAGGCCCCAGGCAGCGTCGGGATTCCCCCTGACTGATCAAGCACTGCAAGACTACCTTACTGCTTCCTCTGCATGAAGTCCTCTGCCAGTGCTGGCAAGAAGGAGCTGTACCACAGGACATGAGGGATGCTACGATCATTACTCTCTACAAGAACAAGGGCGATAGAAGTGACTGCAACAACTACAGAGGCATCTCCCTCCTCAACATCGTCGGCAAGGTCTTTGCTCGGGTCATCTTGATCCGCCTGCAGAAGCTGGCAGAACGTGTCTACCCAGAGTCACAGTGCGGTTTCCGAGCTGGAAGGTCAACAGTAGACATGGTCTTCTCCCTTCGCCTGCTGCAGGAGAAGTGCAGAGAACAGCGGATGCCCCTGTATATTGCTTTCATTGACCTCACCAAGGCGTTCGACTTTGTCAGCAGTGATGGCCTATTCAAGGCTCTCCCAAAGATCGGCTGCCCACCAAAACTGCAGAGCATGATAGAATCCTTCCACATCAACACGAAGGGGACAGTGCAGCTCAATGGCATTCTCGGAGCCCTTCGACATCCGCAGTGCGTCAAACAAGGCTGCGTCCTCGCTCCCACACACTTTGGGATTTTCTTCACTCTGCTCCTGAAACATGCCTTCGGCACCGCAACAGAGGGGATCTACCTGCGTACTAGATCAGACGGCAAGCTCTTCAACCTCACCCGCCTCCGAGCCAAGACAAAAGTACGAGAAGCTTTCATCAGAGACATGTTGTTCGCCGATGACACAGCAGTTGTGTCCCACACCCAGCAGGAACTACAGTCACTGATTGACCACTTCTATCGGGCTTGCAAGGACTTTGGGCTGACCATCAGCCTGAAGAAGATGAATGTCCTGGGACAGGATACAGAGGCACCGCCTGTCATCACCATCGACGACTATGAACTCGATGCCGTTCACGTACCTCGGCTCCACCATCACCGACAAACTCTCCTTGGACACACAGATTGACAAGAGGATCGGGAAGGCAGCTACAACTCTCGCTCGCCTCACAACTCGAGTGTGGACCAATCCAAAGCTGACAGTGAAGCCAAAGATAGCAGTCTACAATGCCTGTGCCAACAGCACGCTGCTGTACAGCAGTGAGACATGGACTACATATGCCAGATTGGAGAGAAGACTCAACACCTTCCACCTTAGAAGCATCCGCCGTATCCTGGGTATATCCTGGCAAGACAGAGTGTCCAATGCCGAGATTCTGTCTGGCGCTGGCCTTCCGAGTGTGTACACTCTACTCAGGCAGCACAGGCTGCGGTGGCTGGGCCATGTCCACCGCATGGAGGATGGCCGTATTCCAAAAGACATCCTCTATGGAGAGCTGACATCTGGGAGGAGAACCATCGGCCGCTCCCAGCTACGTTACAAGGATGTCTGCAAGAGAGATTTCAAGGCGCTCAACATCGATGTGGAGTCCTGGGAGAGCCTTGCAGCTGACCGCACGAGGTGGAAAGGTACCCTGAACCAACATCTCAAAACGGGGGAAGAGAAACTGATGAACGCAGCGGCAGACAAGTGGGCACGCAGAAAGGAGCGCAGCAACTTCAACAGACCAGAGACCACACACAAATGTGACCTTTGCCACAGAGACTGTCACTCCCGCATTGGTCTCTTCAGCCACAAGCAACGATGCTCTAGCCGAGATGTGGAGCAAGCAGCCAACTAGGATGCATCATCCAATACAAAATAAACTGCTGGAGGACCTCAGCATGTCAAACATCATCTATGGAGCCAAAGGGGTAGTTGATGTTTTGGGTCGATATCCTGCATTAATACGGAGAATGTCGAGAGATAGTTAACATTTAATATGGTATCTCTAAATTTATTCCCTAAAGTTCCTTGAGTCATATAAGAAATCTTTGTTTCATTTGTGTGATACCATCAAATATAAACTGAAAATGTTGCTATCTGAGTTCCGTGATGGTCTGTAGGTAAATAGTGAAATAACCTGGTGTTTCATGAAATATGAAAGTGAATGCATTTAAATGACTAATTGTTTCCTGTCCCGGACCCAGCACATTGATACAACCATAAAGAACACCCATTAACGCCTCTACTTCCTAAAAAGATTGTGGAGATCCGGCATATCGATGAATACGCTCTTGAACTGTTAAGGAGAGGAGAGGTTGTTCTCCTCTTCGCAGAGTATGAATTTGCAAAGAGGGTCTGGTGAACAAGGAGGGGCGCAGTGCTGCCAGAGTTCACTGGAGCGCCGCTCCGGCACCTCAGTAAAATAAAGCCAAAATAAACAGTGGGGAATTTAACAGCGGCCGCTGTTAGGATGAGGGGGGATCTTATCGAAACATATAAGATTAATAAGGGGTAGGACACGTTAGAGGCAGGAAACATGTTCCCAATGTTGGGGGAGTCCAGAACAAGGGGCCACAGTTTAAGAATAAGGGCTAGGCTATTTAGAACTGAGATGAGGAAAAACTTTTTCAGTCAGAGTTGTGAATCTGTGGAATTCTCTGCCTCAGAAGGCAGTGGAGGCCAATTCTCTGAATGCATTTAAGAGAGAGCTAGATAGAGTTCTTAAGGATAGCGGAGTCAAGGGGTATGGGGAGAAGGCAGGAACGGGGTACTGATTGAGAATGATCAGCCATGATCACATTGAATGGGGGTGCTGGCTCGAAGGGCCGAATGGCCTACTCCTGCAACTATTGTCTATTGTCTATTGTCACTCGTGACAGCTCCGGCACATAAAAAATCAGCACTGCAACACTGCTGGTGAACCATGCAAAAATCATTGCCATGGTTCATCCCCAACAGTTCTGATTTGTGGGCTGTTCGCATTGATGTTCCCAGACAGGCATCCAATGCTGCTGAAATTCCATCAACTCTCTTTGGTCTGCCCAAAACTCCCAGCACAGCGATTTGTTCATCAGGGAATGTTGCCGACTGGCCCATTTCAAGCTTCTTATATGCTGAGCGATGCACTGAAGCTTGGTGCAGCCAACACCAAGGGTCTGTGGGGGAGGACCACTTTCCAGGGTCGTTTCACTGTTGGGTATGGAAGGGCAGAACCCAGTGGGGACACCCCTCAAACTGAGGAAGGGAGATCACCTCAAGAGTCCAACGGTGTAATGTTCAAAGACAGAAAGATCACTGAGCATGGCACTATTGAATGGACAGACACTGAGAATATATGAAGAATTTTCGCACAATTTTTCTGTTGTATACATTTTTTATTCTGAATAAAGTTTATTTTTGAAGAAAAATCTATTAAATGTATTCTTTTAGTTTATTCTTGATATTTTAAAAAATCTATTGATTTTATTCTTAATAGTAATGTAAATATTACATATCTTAAATAATTCTGGTCCCAACCAGGGAGCGAAGCCTCAAGATTTCAGTATCTACGTTTCCTGTTGTCTACTGGGAACAAGTACAATGTTTTCAATCAGCTGGCTGTATAATTTTTAATGCACTCCATCATTAACGGACACATGTCCCTTAATATTTTCTGATACTCCATCAGTGCCTGACTGTAAGAATCACGTTCTATTACAAATGACCGGAAGAGGTTTATAGGCTCTGCTTTTAGAAGCATTTCTGGAATTTCAATTTGCTTAAGAAGTGATTGATTTCCAATCATAAATCTCCGTAGCCTTTTCTCATCCAAGCATTTTCCGAGATATTTTAACATATCTCTCAGCCGATGTTCGAGGTGACTTTCATGCCAGTTTGAAAATGGCTGACTTAACAGCAGATGCACAAGGACAGTCTTAAAGACATAGGAACCAAGAACATGTCGCTGGTTTGGAGAACTGCGCTGTTTTTCCATTAAAAAGATCAGTATTTGAAGGCATTTGAGATGACATGAACTTTTGGGGGTATTTTTGGCAATGATTTGTAGAAACTCACAAACTGCACAGGAAATGTTCCTGTAGGTCGTGGATGCTGGAGTATTCATCGAGCAATCTAAAAAACTAGGTACAAGTTGGACATCTGAATTCTTCAGCCGCACAGCAGGAAAGACTTGTATGCAAATGGTTCGCCCAGACTGATAATGTACTTTTAAACCACAGCAACCTGTAATATTGCAAACGGTAAGTTCAAAATCATATTTATGGCAAATTTTGTTCCAAGATTTGGCTAATAAATCCCTGAACCATTTTACTACCTTCTTATAATCCAAATACCAATCGGAACACATGACAGAAGCAAGGCAATTGGCACGAACATCAGGTTCAAATCTCTTGCTGTGAATAAGGCAAAGAATATCCCCTTCAAATTGTGTGGTTTTACTATGGCAGCCCAAGTCAGCATTGTTTGGTGTAACCATGAGAATCCTGCCATAACTCTGTTTTTCTGGTGGGATGTCACAGGAACAAACCTCTGGTTTAAAACAATATCCATCCTGGAGAAAAACTGGAACCAAAATATCACATATTTACAGCCCCATTTTTCAAACTGACTCCCAATAACCACACAGTCTTCAAGGATCAGCTCAGAGTTCCACTGACAAAGATTCCTACTAGCCTCCAAAAGATTGTCCACAAAGCTTTCTACAAATTCACAGGTCTGATTTGGCTCTTGGCTCACATTCTGAATGGAGATGTTGTAAAACTGATCCAGGACACTTTGATCAGGAATATTCAAAATGCTGCTGTAAATTCTTCGGGGAAATCCATTTTCATTTTCTTCTTCCTCTTCTTCCTCGCTATTATAGTCCTGGGGAATGCGTGGCAAAGTGTCACCTAGCCAGAATCCCAAGAAATGAATTGTGAGCAGCAGGAGAATAAGGATGGAGTTAAAGGGAAAGAGAGTATAGGAATAATTAAGAAACACCCCAGAATTAACAGGACAGAAAGCTCACAAAGCAATAGTAGAATATCGCCAAGTATAATAGGAATCGATGTGGAAGCTGAGATGAGCAAAGGATTAAAAGTACTGTGTATGAATGCGCAAAGTATAAGAAGTAAAGTGGATGAGCTTGAGGCTCAGTTAGAGATTGGTAGGTATGACATTGTGGGGATTACAGAGATCTGTCTGCAGAAGGATCAGGACTGGAAACTGAATATTCAGGGTTATACGTCCTATAGAAAGGACAGGCAGATGGGCAGAGGACGTGGGGTAGCACTGTTGGTGAGGGATGGAATTCAGTCCCTTGTGAGGGGTGACATTGGAACTGACGATGTAGAGTCACCGTGGATAGAGTTGAGAAATTGTAAAGGTAAGAAGACACTAATAGGAGTTATCTACAGGCCCCCAAACAGTAGCCTGGATATAGGGTGTAAGTTGCAGCAGGAGTTAAAATTGGCATGTAACAAAGGTAATGCTACTGTAGTTATGGGGGATTTCAATATGTAGGTAGGCTGGGAAAATCAGGTTGGTTCTGGACCCCAAGAAAGGGAGTTTGTTGAGTGCCTCCGAGATGGATTCTTAGAGCAGCTTGTACTGGAGCCTACCAGAGAAAAGGCAATTCTGGATTTAGTGTTGTCCAATGAACCAGATTTAATAAGGGAACTCAAGGTAAAGGAACCACTTGGAGGTCGTGACCATAATATGATTAGTTTTAATCTGCACTTTCAGAGGGAGAAGGTTAAACCAGAAATAACAGTGTTGTAGTTGAACAAAGGAGACTATTATAGATTACCATATTAGATCACCTCACTTATTATGCATGCTGCACATTCCACATGTGATCCAGTCTGGATCTTCATCCCTACCTAGACTATGTAAGCTTCCTTATGCTGTCTCACAGCACACTAGATGCTGACTGCGGAGACGATAGCATGTAATGTTTCCTCCACTTGTGTTACAATAAAACTATGAGTTGTTACTCCTGTGTATGGGTTTGATACCAACAACACGGTGTCAGAAGTTTTGAACCTTTTAATCGCCTAGTTTGGTTCCGGTTTATTTTACCTCGTTTTCTTTTTCTGTTTGGTTTGTTATCTCGATATGGCTGCTACGTTTCGGAAGCCCAATCCGCTCGTATTTGATGGCGACCTCGCTGAGTGCTGGCGCATCTTCGAAGAGGACTTCAACGTATATATCCATGCAGCCCATCGTGCTACACCACCAGAAATTCGTGCATCTATCCTCATCAACTTGGCTGGTACAGAAGCCGTTTGACGTGCACACTGGTTCCACTACGCTCCAGCCCAGTTAGATGACACGGGCGCGGAGGTCGTCCCGGCAGAATTTATAGACGATCCAGCCTGCCTCCTTAAGAAGTTCAGACAGCTGTGTGAGCTACGCACCAATCTCGTAATGGAGCACCACAGAATTTTAGCGTGCAGCCAGATGCAAGGTGAGCCAGTCGAAGCCTATATCAGCTCTTTAAAACATATTGCTAGCCGATGCACATTCGGAAACTTGTGTGATAGTCTCATTCGTGACAGACTGGTATATGGTATTCTTAGTGACAAGGTGCAGGATGAACTTATGCTGACCTCACACTGGAAAGGGCTGAGAATCGCTGTCGCCGACCTGCAGAGATTCCTTGGAATGGTAAACTACCTGGGGAAATTCATTCCGAATTTCAGCGAAATATCAGCCCCATTGCGCCAGCTGACTCGTAAAGATACTGTATGGTCTTGGCATGAACAGAGAGCGTTCGACACTCTTAAACACCAGATGTCCTGGCAGAGTGGGGGCAGGTGAGGGGCAAGTGGGGGTGGTGTGGGGGGATGGAGTGGGTCAGTGGGGGGAGGAGGGGGGATAAGGAGGTTTTAGTGGGGGGAGGGGGAATTGAGGGTGCTACACCAATAGAGGAGATGCTTTGGGTCCAGGGCTCACTCAGTCACACCCTCTCCCCTTCCCTGTTCCCCCTCTACGAGGAATGGACCCAACGGGTCCACTTGGTCTAGTTATAGATAAATGTGAGGTTATCCACTTTGGCGGCAAAAACAAGGAGACAGATTATTATCTCAATGGTGTCATGTTAGGCAAGGGGGAAGTGCAACGAGACCTGGGTGTCCTTGAACACCAGTCACTGAAAGTTAGCGTGCAGGTACAGCAGGCAGTGAAGAAAGCTAATGGAATGTTGGCCTTCATAACGAGAGGATTTCAGTATAGGAGTAAAGAGGGTCTTCTGCAGTTGTATATGGCCCTGGTAAGACCTCATCTGGAGTATTGTGTACAGTTTTGGTCTCCTAATTTGAGGAAGGACATCCTTGTATTTAAGGCAGTGCACCAAAGGTTCACGAGATTGATCCCTGGGATGGCGGGACTGCCATGTGAGGAAAGATTGAAAAGACTAGGCTTGTTTTCACTGGAGCTTAGAAGGATGAGAGGGGATCGTATAGAGACATATATGGAGAAGCTCATGTTGTCCTTCTATCGCTGCTCCATCGAGAGTGTGCTGGCATACTGTATAACCACATGGTATGCCAGCTGCTCAGAAAAGGACAGGAAGGCCCTTCAGAGGGTCATCACGACGGCCCAGAAGATCATCGGCTGCTCACTGCCCTCCCTGGAGCACCTGTTCAGCCTACGCTGCCTCAGTAGAGCAGGCAAAATAATAAAAGATCCATCCCACCCCGGCCACCGTCTGTTTGTTCATCTGCCCTCTGGTCAACGTTTCAGGTCGATCAAATCCCGAACAAACAGACTTAAGAACAGTTTTTACCCCAGGGCCATACGAGAACTGAACACTACCTTTGCACTAGGCAACACCGTTAAAAAATCTTGTACTTAATATAATTGTATTTAATTGTATTTATGTATTTATTTGTTTTTGCATTTATTGCATATATGTTTGTACGCACCGTCAGGATTGGCTATTTTTTAATTTCGTTGTACTCGTTGCAATGACAATAAATGAATATTATTATTATTAGATAAAATTATAAAAGGACTGGACAAGCTAGATGCAGGAAAAATGTTCCCAATGTTGGGGGAGTCCAGAACCAGGGGCCACAGTCCTAGAATAAAGGGGAGGTCATTTAAAACTAAGGTGAGAAGAAACTTTTTCACCCAGAGAGGTGTGAATTTGTGGAATTCTCTGCCAGAGAGGGCAGTGGAGGCCAAATCACTGGATAGATTTAAGAGATAGTTAGATACAGCTCTGGGGGCCAGTGGAATCAAGGGAGATGGGGAGAAGTTGGGCACAGGTTACTGATTGTGGATGATCAGCCATGTAAGATTTGAGAAGTTTTCCCTCATTCTGAAAGCAACACAAAACCAAAGAGCTGCAGTTTGGACATTTTAAACGGGAGACTGGGGCTGATAGCGGAGAAAGGCTGCGGTCGTTTTTTTCCAAGGGACCAGCCACAAAAGCAAAAACCTTACAGCCCAGTCTCTAGGTTTCTGCAAAGCCACGGCCAGAACAATGGATGGGTATTGGCCATGCAGAAGCTTGCGAAACCAGGTCGAAGTCCAGACACTGGGGCACTGACATCAGCATACTCACAATGCCCCAAGCCGACCTACCCAGTTAATCTCGTTAAGGGGGCACAATAGCCCATAGAACACTACCTGGTAGGTGATGGGAAACCAGTTAAACCCATCACCTCGCAACGAAATACCAATTAACACCGTCTGGCCATCCCCGATATCCCCGGACATAAGCGCAGATCAGAGAGAAAACTCATACATATCTTTTTAAACAAAGAGATTCCAAGATCTGGCGGGAGATAGGACGGGTCAGAATAGTATAACTGGCCATGACTTTTGGGTTTTAAACTCAAGAAGAAAACCTGCAAGGAACGCAAGCAGGCAAGAAAACGGATGCAAGGAAGCAAGTCAAACGGATGCAGGAGGAAGAAAAGACAGGCAAGAAGAAGCGAAGTGCAAGTAAGAGGAACCGGCACGCAACTCGAAAAGAAGTACTGCAAGACGAACAGCCAGTAACCCCTGTAATAGCCCCATGGTGAGCAGATACCCCAATTCTGCATATCCTGGACATAGTTTAGTGTAGAGGGGAGGGTGGTTTGAATAAACGTGGGTGTGTAAAGGAATGTGTGTTGGTCAATTTTGCGATGTGTCGTACGTTCCCCATCTTACAGTCGTGTATATGTCTTGTAGAACTGTGTGTGTTTTATGATTCATAGTTATAAGTATTCATGTGATTCGGTATGTGTTTTATAGACATGTCTTATAGAACTGTATAAGTATTCATGGACAATAGTCCCAAGCGCTCAATAAAAGCCTTTTTCCATTTAAACCCTGTCTTCAAATCTGGTCTGGTTGAGTTTTTCTGCATTATAAACGCTCCTGCATCTAAGTCCAGTGTCTAGAACCGTTGGGGGTGAGTGGGTCGAACCACTCACGGGGAACCAGTGTGCGCGGCCTGGTCAAGGGATCAGAGCAAGGCACGGGGACCTTAGGTCGGGCGAATGCTCGGCGCAGAAACCCCTTACAGATATGATCAAAATGAATGGCGGTGCTGGCTCGAAGAGCCGAATGGCCAGCTCCCGCACCTATTTTCTCTGTTTCCATGACGCACCCGGAAGACGCGGCTCGCCCACCGCAGATTCCGAATCTGCCCCATGCCGGAGCGAGGAAGGACTGAGAACGAGGTGCACCGGCAAGAGTAATGAGGGGACCTGGCGGAGGGCCGCCCAGAACAATAGGCGGACCTGGCATGGGGCCATCGAGAACAAAGGGGGAAGTGACGGGGACAGAGTGGGTGCTGCGCAGTGGCAAGCAGTAGATGGAGCTAGTCAGTATTCTGTAACATTGTCATCGACAACACGTGGCGACACTTATGTACTGCATAGTGTTTATGCAAAACAAACTATTTCACTGTACCTATGTACCGTAACAATAAAGTATAATTCATTCACATTTATCTCATCCAAGGCGAACTCCATCCTAGCTCGAAATAGACCCGGATTATTCTTGATAAACTATTATTCTCCAGGGGAAAATATACCGATGCATTCCTTTCACAGATGCTGCCTAACCCGTTGAAATACCCCAGAACTTTGTGTTTTTCTGAAGATGTATGCGACTAGTTCCTTGTTCCAAATGGCCTACCCCTTATTCTTAAACTGTGGCCCCTGGTTCTGGACTCCCCCAACATTGGGAACATGTTTCCTGCCTCTAACGTGTCCAACCCCTTAATAATCTTATACGTTTCGATAAGATCCCCTCTCATCCTTCTAAATTCCAGTGTATACAAGCCTAGTCGCTCCAGTCTTTCAACATATGACAGTCCCAACATTCTGGGAATTAACCTAGTAAACCTACGCTGCACGCCCTCAATAGCAAGAATTTCCTTCCTCAAATTTGGAGACCAAAACTGCACACAGTACTCCAGGTGCGGTCTCACTAGGGCCCTGTACAACTGCAGAAGGACCTCTTTGCTCCTATACTCAACTCCTCTTGTTATGAAGGCCAACATTCCATTGGCTTTCTTCACTGCCTGCTGTACGTGCATGCTTCCTTTCAGTGACTGATGTACTAGGACACCCAGACCTCGTTGTACGTCCCCATTTCCTAACTTGACACCATTCAAATAATAATCTGCCTTCCTATTCTTACCACCAAAGTGGATAACCTCACACTTATCCACATTAAACTGCATCTGCCATGCATCCGCCCACTCACACAACCTGTCCAAGTCACCCTGCAACCTCATAGCATCTTCCTCACAGTTCACACTACCACCCAGCTTTGTATCATCTGCAAATTTGCTAATGGTACTTTTAATCCCTTCATCCAAGTCATTAATGTATATTGTAAATAGCTTCGGTCCCAGCACCGAGCCTTGCGGTACCCCACTAGTCACTGCCTGCTCGGCTCGGCCCTGGGACTTTTCATCGCCCAGTGGGAGCTCAGGACTTTCATCGGCCTGCTCGGCTCGGCCCTGGGACTTTCCATCGCCCGGTGGGGGCTTCAAAAAGTTGGGACTAGTTCCTTGTCTCCATTGTGCCACCTCACATGGTTCTGATCTGGTGATGACAATTGTGACACTTCTCTCTCCAAACTGTGTAGTTGAAACAAATACCGGCATAAACATATTATCAACTGTCTTTTTACTTGTAGAATTTTGTGACATTGATGTATAATATATTTTGGTGCACGTCTTACTCTGTGTGCTTGTGATGCTGCCGCAAACAAGGATTTTTGACTGTATTTGTGCATCACCATTGCTGTGCAGATGAGAATAAATGTGACAATTTGAAGTGCCTAAAAAGGAACATAACAGACACTTCACAAAATGACCACCCCGGGCGAAAGAACACTAGAATGTACGATGCAACCGAGTTAAAATTGCTACTCCGATGGAAATCAGTAAACCTTTGAGCGGAGAGGAGAATGCGAAAATATTCCGGGAGAAAATTTGATTAGAGCTCGGTTTGGTGTACTTGTAATGCAGTAAAACTTGAGTGACTGAGAGATAACAAGCAATATATTTAATAAAACATGCTTTAGTGAGCCTGACTGAGGCAAGAGTTTGAAACTGATGTGGAAGAGGCGCCAAACTGGTATCAATTATAAAATTAAAAAAATTAAGAAAGAAGACCGACACCCATGGAGGTGTGCGGCGACCGCGAGAGCCCTGGAGGAGACAGACACCCATGGAGGTGTGCGGCGACCGGAGGGGGTCGGCGACCGGAGGGACCGACCACCCGCGGAAGTGTGGCGGCCGGTAAGGCCGAGGCACTACATACTTACCCAGGCGCGTCGACGGTAGAGTCGGGATGGCCCTGGGCCCGAGGCAGCGGAGGCAGCGGCAGCACGTTCGAATTGCGCGGCAGCTGCCGGGAGCACCTGTGGGCGGGGCCGGGGAGCAACTGTGGGCGGGGCCAGCGCGCACTGCAGAGGAGGCGTGATCGCACCGCGATTACAGCAGTGGGAGCCCAGCTGTGCCAGCCCAGCAGTGGGAGCCCAGCAGTGGGAGCCCAGCAGTGGGAGCCCAGCAGTGGGAGCCCAGCAGTGCCAACCCAGCAGTGGGAGCCCAGTAGTGCCAGCCCAGCAGTGGGAGCCCAGCAGTGCCAGCCCAGCAGTGGGAGCCCAGCAGTGCCAACCCAGCAGTGGGAGGCCAGCAGTGGCAAGCAAATCATGGTGGTGGAGTATCTAGAGCCTACACTACGTTTGATCTACACAGCACGTCTTCTTGAGGGGAAGATACGGAACAAAATGAATATTTTGTGTTTAATGACCTGTGTAGTGATCTGTGTACTGAAAGCTTAATGTATTATATTTGATGCTTTTGTATATATGTGTATATCTGTGGAGTGACCACACAGAGTGAGTGACCACACGGAGATGAGTGACCACACGGAGATGAGTGACCACACAGAGTGAGTGACCACACGGAGATGAGTGACCACCCGGCGATGAGTGAAATTCCGCAGAGGAGTGACCACCATGATGGCGAAAAAAGCAATTGTGTTTAATTGTGTTTAGTTGTGCTATTGGTTTTGTTTGCAAAAAGTAATGGTGTTTTGGTTTTGTTTGTTAAATATATTTTAGCCCTCGAATGGTAAAGAAAACAATTTTATATAAGACAAGGGGGATGTTGTAATATATAAGACAAGGGGGATGTTGTGATATTGCTGGGACTACTTTGTGTATCCAAGAACTACTTTGTATGGCTGTGTATATAAGTGATGGGTGTGATTAGGCAGTCACTCTGGATCCAGGCAGCCTTGGAATAAACAGCCTGGAGTACAAGCTGCACCATGATAACATCTTAAACACGTGTAGTCGTTGTCCGTCCAGAGTCACCAAAGGTACCGGACCACGAAGTACAACAGGCTCCAGTACAAGCTGTTCTAAGAATCCATCTCGGAGGCACTCCACAAACCCTCTTTCCTGGGGTCCATTACCAACCTGATTTTCCCAGTCAACCTCCAAGTTGAAATCTCCCATAACCACCGTAGCATTACATTTGTGCCATGCCAATTTTAGCTCTTGAATCAACTTGCACCCTCCAAAATGAATGTATGGAGGCTACTGTTTGGGGGCCTGCAGATAACTCCCATTAGGGTCTTTTTACCTCTACAATTCCTCATTTCTATCCATACTGATTCTACATCTCCTGATTCTATGTCACCCCTTGCAAGGGAGTGAATATCATTCCTTACCAACAGTGCGACCCCACCCCCTGTCAGTCTTTTCTATACGTTGTGTACCCCTGAATATTCAGTTCCCAGCCCTGGTCCTCTTGTAGATATAGTTGTTTTGTAGATATAGTTGTTTTGACAAACATGGACTTCCAAAAAGCCATCTGAGAAAGGTGGACTTGCCCCCTTAGTATTGAAGGCCTCGGAATAAGACGGCCTTCCTAGATGGTGAATTAACTGAGTTACATGAAGATTTTTTTACAGAATTGAAGAATGTGTGACATGGGCTTCCCTAGAAATTGGTATCAGACTTTTCTCAAGGTGAATTAATTGTACAAAGATTCCAAAATCACAAATATGTAATCTAGAAGCATAACAAATATGTAATCTAGATCACATAATGTAATCTCGCCGCTAACCTCGCCTCACCTCGCCGCTGGCCCGGCATCACCGCTCGCCTCACCTCGCCGCTCACCTGGCCTCGCCTCGCCGCTGGCCCGGCCTCACCTCGCCTCTCGCCACTGGCCTCGCTTCGCCCCTCGCCACTCCCCGGGCTCACCGCTTGCCTCGCCGCTGGCCTATCCTTGCTGCGGAGCGTGAGGCCCGTTGATGTTGAGAGGGGATGGGGAGGGATGTTGGGGTGTGGGGCAGGGGGGGCAGTAGAGTGGGAGGAGGGAGTGGATTTGGGGGGAAAGGGGAGGAGGGGTGGAGGGGAGAGGTGGGTGAGTAGGAGAGGTGGGGGGGAGTAGGGGGGTGGGGGGAGTGGGGGGAGTAGGGGGGTGGGGGGAGTAGGGGGGGTGGGGGGGAGGAGGGGGTGGGGAGAGTGGGGGGGGAGTAGGGTTGGGGTGGGACATGGTCCGTTGTGATTTGCTGTTGAAGACCACTGGAGCAAGTATGTCTTCAATTAAATTAGGTGTGTGCAGTTTTTCAACTTAGTCATACATTTTATGACCATTGTTCTTTTATTCAATACCAAGAGAATTGGGATGTGTAAGGAAAAAGCAAAATAGAAAAAACAAAACAAAACAAATTTTTCTTTGTTCAATAACCTTTCTATAATAGTAGAATATACTCATGATAGGCGTGACATTGTACATGTAGTCCAAGAATGACAGATTGTTGGAAATAATAGTCGTTTTTCACACGTGAATGTAACGCAACGCGTACGCGTTTTTGCTGAAAAGTTGCATCACGCGCCATATTATGAATTTTGATGTAAAATTCTGAGTTTTGGACATCAAAATTCTGAATTTGTAAAATCAAATGTTGGGAGGTCTGGTTATGGGGCAAAAGCAGGAGAATTGGTTTGTGAGGAAAAGATTGATCAGCCATGATTGAAAGGTGGAGTAGACTGATGGACTACATATGATCAATTTCCATTTGTTCCCTGCACATCCATGGACTTATCCAAAAGCCTCAAGTGCCACTATCCACCACCACTGCTAGAGAATTCTGGAAACATGTCACCTTTTAGTCAAGTGAATAACTGAAAGCTTCTCATTTGTCCTCATTCATTCACCATCCTTGAATCTAGATTGTTCTTTAGAACTCACAAAGTCTTGAAAATAACAAAATAATTTAGAGAAAGCTGTTGACAGCCAACATCAACTGTTGTGCATTACCATGGATCAATCTGCTTTTCTTTTGGTAACATTGAGTGAAGGAGCGGTCAGTCAGGATGCAAACTATCCTTAAAGGAACGGCATGTTGTTGAATTATTGCAGTAAGCAATTGAAATATAACATCTATACTCACTTGTGGATCTCAATCCATTCTCATCCAGAAACAGCTCCACATCACTGCAGAGCTATTTTATCAAATCTAGGGTGATTTTTCTTGACGATAACTGATACAAATATCTTGTCATTTCTCTTTCAGTAAGTTTGACTTGGGGACATGATCTCTCTTGTTCTCATCTCAAGTATGGCTACCCACATGTTGCAGGGAAGAAGAAAACTAGCAAAGCTACCTAACTGCATAATAGTAAGTTACGTTCTTTTTATCTTTCTGCTGGCCGCCCCAATGAATTCCCTTCAAAGACAAAATGCATAATAATAATAATAATACTAATAATATATTCCTTTATTTGTCCCACACCGGGGAAATTTGCAGTGTTACAGCAGCAAAGTGGATAGCAAGAGACATTCATTATAAATAAAAATAAAGATAAGGATAATTGTCATCATTTACTGTGTTTTTTCTTTACTGTTACTGTTGACTGGTCAGTTGACCGGTCTGCTGGGAGTAGCGCTGGTTGTACAGTCTCACAGCAGTGGGAAGGAAGGACCTCCGATATCTCTCCTTCGCACACTTGGGGTGAAGGAGTCTGTCACTGAAGGAGCTACTCAGTGCAGTGACAGTGTCCTGCATGGGGTGGGAGTCGTTGTCCAGCAGCGATGTTATCTTTGCCATCATCCTCCTCTCTCCTACTGCCTGTACTGAGTCGAGGGGGCAACCGAGGACAGAGCTGGCCTTCCTGATCAGCTTGTCAAGTCTCTTCCCCTCCGCTGCTGAGATGCTGCTGCTCCAGCAGACGACTCCATAGAAAATGGCTGATGCCACCACAGTGTTGTAGAAGGTCCTTAGGAGATCCTCCTGCACTCCAAAGGACCTGAGTCTCCTCAGCAGGTAAAGTCTGCTCTGGCCCTTTTTGTACAGTGCATTGATATTTTTGGTCCAGTCAAGTTTATTGTTAAGGTAAACACCCAGGTACTATGTTCACCGGTGTCGGGGGGACATGGCTGCGCCTGCGGAAATCTACCACCATCTCCCTGGTTTTCCCCACGTTGATCCGGAGGCAGTTCCACTGGCACCAGTCCACAAAGTCCTTGATCAGTTCTCTGTATGCCCTGTCATCGTCGCCTGTGATGAGGCCGACGATGGCAGAGTCGTCAGAGAACTTCTGTAGATAGCAGTTTGCTGAGCTGTGCCTGAAGTCCGCGGTGTACAGAGTGAACAGGAAAGGAGCTAGCACTGTTCCCTGCGGAACCCCTGTGCTGCAGACCACCATGTCCGAAACATAGTCCTTTGTCCTCACATACTGTGGTCTGTTGGTGAGGTAATCCAGAATCCAGGATGTGAGGTGGTGATTCACTCCTGCGCACTCCAGCTTGCCCCCCAGAAGCCCAGGCTGGATGGTATTGAACGCACTGGAGAAATCAAAGAACATGATTCTCACAGTGCTATCTGGCTTCTCCAGGTGCGAAAGAGCTTTGTGTCGTAGTGAGATGATGGCGTCCTCCACCCGGATGCGAGTCTGGTAGGCGAACTGCAGCGGATCCATTGATGGTCTCACCAGGGGGCGGAGATGGACGAGGACCAGTCGCTCCAATGTCTTCATCAGGTGTGATGTCAGTGCCACCGGCCTGTAGCTGTTGAGTTCCTTCAGGCGCGGTGTCTTTGGTACCGGTACCAGGCAGGATGTTTTCCACATCTGTGGAACTTTCCCCAGTTTCAGGCTCAGATTGAAGACGTGCTCCACTATCCTGCACAGCTGGTCTTCACAGGACTTGAGGAGCCTCGAGCTGATGCTGTCCGGACCAGCCGCCTTCCTCGCATTGATTTTTCTGAGCTCATTTCTCACCTGGTCTGTAGAGAGAGACAGATTGGAGCACAGAGGCTGGGTGCTCGAGGGTGTGAGAGGAGGAGGGGATGTGGGGGGGGGATGGTGGGGGGGGGGAGGAGGTGGGGGTGGGGTGGTTGGGGCAGGAGAAGCAGAGGCATTGGGTGGTTGCTGTGACCCAAGTGCTGTGGGAGGGGAGGTGGGGCAGTGTACTGGACGTGCAGACAAGGGGGGCTGCAGCAGTGGTGACTGGACCAGGGGAGGGGTAGGTGACTGATCGAACCTGTTGAAGATATTTATTCACAAAATGCTGGAGTAACTCAGCAGGTCAGGCAGCATCTCAGGAGAGAAGGAATGGGTGACGTTTCGAGTCGAGACCCTTCAGAAGGGTCTCGACCCGAAACGTCACCCGAACCTGTTGAAGAATAGGTTCAGATCATTTACCCACTTCTGGTCCCCCACGGCCTGGGAGTCGGGTTCCTTGCACCCAGAGATGGTTTTGAGGCCTCTCCAGACTCGGCTGATGTTGCTCTCCTATAGACACTTGGTGATATCATTGGGTACGTGTATGGAGGGGGTATAGGAGGCTGGTTAATGTTTGTCTGGCCACTCTGAATATACCGTTTTGTAGCGACTGTGAAAGTATACTACATCAACATACTATGAAGATTGAAAAATCTTTGATATAGTCAGGTCATGAATTCTAGTTGCTCTCTGGCGAATTGAAGAGACAAATTAGGCAGATGCATCCCTACATCACTGAGAGTGGTGCACTGGCAGAGGTGCTATCACACAGGTGTGGAATTTAAGCACCTGTGACCACTATTGTAAGGAAATGTACAGAGGAGATTAACCAGGAAATTCCCTAAATTTCAGTTATTAGGATAGACTGATCAAGGCTGAATGAAATCGTGGATTGGTGTGGTGCTGGTGCAGCGGGCAGGGATTCAGATTTTTAGACCATTGGGATGTTCTCTGGGGCAGAGGTGGCAAGAGGAATGGGTTACATCTGAACTGGAGGGGGACCACTTCCCTTGCTGTGAGGTTTGCTAGTGCTACTCGGCAGGGTTTAAAACAGGGGAGCATGGCGTTGGGAACTAGAGAAGTGGGTCTGATACGGGAAGGAGTGATGGAAAAGTGGATGTTCGGATCGGCAAGACTCATAGAAAGGACAGAAAGAGAGGTGAAGGAATATGGTGATGCTGATGGGCTGTAGTGTGTTTATTCCAACGCAAGGAGTATTGTGAAAAAAGCAGACATACAGGGAGCCTGGATTGGGACTGTGATAATGTGGCCATTGTGGAAACCTTGTTGTGAGAGGGACTCCACTGGCAGCTCAATGTTCCAGGGTTTTGTTGTTTCAGATGTGATTGGGAGAGAGGTAAAATAAGTGGAGGAGGTGCGGGCTAATGAGGGAGACTGTCACAGCAGCACTCAGAGAGGACGTATTGGATGGTTTGTCTGCTGAGGTAATAGGAGTGGAGCTTAGAAATATTAAAGGTGCAAGCACTCACGTGGGATTGTACTATAGACCAGCCCCCCCCCCCCCCCCTCCCCCCTTCTGTTTCCCAATAGCAAGCAGGAGATAGAGAAACAGATACATAGACAGATTTCCAACAGAGATGACTTAGTGGGTGACTTTCACTCCAACTTGCTCATTGCAAAAGCCTTAGATGGGCAGAATTTGTGAGGTATATCCGTGAAGGTTTCTTGAACCAGTATGTGGATAGTCTAACCGTGGAAGGGAACATACTGGACCTTGTGTTGGGAAATGAGCCTGGCCAGGTGACTGGTGTTTCATGGTTATGTGATCACGACTCCTTCGGTTTTAATATTGTTTGGAGTAGGGAGTAGACTGAACCTTATGGGAAAGTTCTAAACCAGGGTAAGGCAAACTACAATTTAATTAGACAGGAGCACACTGGGAGAATTGTTAATGATAATTCTACATCTGTCATGTGGGAATTGTTTAAAGACCAGCTGATTGAAGTTCAGAACTGCCATGTTCCAGTGAGGAGGAGGGATAAGGACAGCAATGTAATGGAACATTGGATAACCGAAGAGTTTGTAAATTTGATCGAAAAGAAAAAGGGAGTGCATGCAAGATTTGTGGATGGAATCAGACAGGGCCTTTCAAGAATATAAAGAACTCATGTGGGCAATTAGAAGGCTCAAAAGGAGCCACAACATTTCTTTGGTGAGTCAGATTAAAGAAGACCCCAAAGGATTTCTTACATACACTTCCTGATTGATGTAAGGGTTATATTCCATAAATACTTACATCAATCAGATTATATGCATGTTGAAATCACTTTAAAACTAGGTAGAAATAAAGAACTGCACATGCTGGTTAATGCACAAAATACACAAAGTGCTGGTGTAAGTCAGTGAGCCAGGCTACATCTCTGGAGAACATGGAGGTGACATTACGGGTTGGACTCTTGTTAAGACTAATTTAGTCTGCTCAGTTATTTTCTGTTATTTCAACTTAAAACTAGGAGCCAGTGGTGCTGGTCAGCTGTCACTTTGTCCACACCCCCCTGCACTGTTGCCTCTTCCACCTTCTACTTCAGAGCAGCTGACATCTTCACATGTCGGCAACTCTGGGGGTGAGGGAGGAGGCGGCGGTGGGAGCAGAACAATTGAGTGGACTCAGTGATGGCCGACTGGAAGAAGCAGTAGATGGTGAGGGGGGGGGGGGGGGGTGGATGCCTACAGTGACTCCGCGTGTCATGTTGGTGGGGGCAGCCCAAAGAAAGCTCTGTCGGCCAGAGGCTACAATATGAGCCTCAACAACAGCCATGTCAACTAGACGGTGCGGCAGCCAGTGAAGGACTCACTGGCGCATCTTGTAGAAGATGACAGCAACTCGGCCAGGGGTTGCTCTCCACCGCCTCCCTCATTCTCGCTTGCCTTCCCAGTGTCATACCGACAGTGGCTGAAGCAAGAGGAACAGCAATCCCATTCAACGCTTTTATAAATATGAAGCTGACGGGAAGCACTTGCCATCCTGCCATTGCAATAGCACAGGTCTTTCAGAAATCAGGACCACCTATTGTAATTTTTTAACGTTAGGCTGAGTTTACGTAACTCATTTGCTACGTAAGTCGGGAAGTGCCAGTATTAAAAACAGGAGGAAACCAGGAAGAAGGTAGGACTGCTCAAGGATCAAGAAGGGAATTTGTGCTTGGAGTCTGGAGATGTACGAGAGGTACTAAGTGAGTACTTTGTATTTGTTGTCATCAAGGAGAAGGAAATGGAGGACAGTGAGATCATTGTGGAGAACACACTTTGAGGCGGCATAGTCGCACAGCACCAGAGGCCCGGATTTGATTCTGACCACGAGTGCTGCCTGTACGGAGTATGTGCGTTCTCCTTGTGACCACATGGGTGTTCTCCGGGTGCTCCGGTTCCCTCCCACATTCCAAAGATATGCAGATTTGGTGGTTATTTGGCTTCTGTAAATTATCCCGAGTGTGTAGGATGGAACTAGTGTATGGATAATCGATGGTCAATGTGGACTTGATGGGCCAAAAGGTCTTTTACATAGAAACATAGAAAATAGGTGCAGAGGTAGGCCATTCGGCCCTTTGAACCAGCACCGCCATTCAGTATTCCGTTCTGGCTTTTTCCCCATATCCCTTGATTACTTTAGCCCTAAGAGCTAAATCTAACTCTCTCTTGAAAATATCCAGTGAACTGTCCTCCACTGCCTTCTGTGGCCGAGAATTCCACAGATTCACAACTCTCTGGGTGAAAAAGTTTTTCTTCATCTCAGTCCTAAATGGCCTACCGCTTATTCTTAAATGGTGACCCCTAGTTCTGGATTCACCTAACATCGGGAACATTTTTCCTGCACCTACCCTGTCCAATCCTCTAAGAATTTTATATGTTTCTATAAGATCCCCTCTCATCCTTCTAAATTCCAGTGAATACAAGCCCAGTCGACCCATTCTTTCATCATATCTCAGTCCCGCCATCCCGGGAATTAACCTGGTGAACCTACGCTGCACTCCCTCAATAGCAATAATGTTCTTCCTCAGACCGAAACTGCACACAATACTCCAGGTGCGGCCTCACCAGGGTCCTGTACAACTGCAGTAGGACCTCCTTGCTCTTAAACTCAAACCCTCTCGTAATGAAGGCCAACATGCCATTTGCTTTCTTCACTGCCTGCTGCAGCTGCATGCTTACTTTCAGTGACTACTGTACAAGCACACCCAGGTCTCATTGCACCTCCCCTTCTCTTAATCTGCACCATTCAGATAATAATCTGCCTTCCTGTTCTTGCCACCAAAGCAGATAACATCACAATTATCCACATTATACTGCATCTGCCATGCATCTGCCCTCTCACTCAATCTATCCATGTCACCCTGCATCCTCTTCACAGTTCACACTGCCACCCAGCTTTGTGGGCATCTGCAAATTTGCTAACGTTATTTTTAATTCCTTCGTCTAAATGATTCATCTATATTGTAAATAGTTGTGGTCCCAGCACCGAGCCTTGCAGCACCCTACAAGTCACTGCCTGCCATTCCGAAAGGGACCCGTTAATTCCGACTCTTTGTTTCCCTGTCTGCCAATCAATTTTCTATGCATGCCAATACCCTACCCCCCAATACCATGTGCTCTATTTTTCCCCACTAATCTCCTGTGTGGGACCTTATCAAAGTCTTTCTGAAAGTCCAGATACACTACATCCACTGGCTTTCCCTTATCCATTTTACTTGTTACATCCTCAAAGAATTCCAGAAGATTAGTCAAGCAAAATTTTCCCTTCGTAAATCCATGCTGACTTGGACTGATCCTGTTACTGCTATCCAATTGTGCCACTATTACATATTTAATAATTGACTCAGAGCATCTTCCCCATCACCGATGTCAAGCTAACTGATCTATAATTCCCTGCTTTCTCTCTCCCTCCTTTCTTAAAAAGTGGGATAACATTAGCGACCCTCCAATCCACAGGAACTGAACCTGTATCTATAGAACATTGGAAAATGATCACAAATGTATCCACGATTTCTAAAGCCACTTCCTTGAGCACCATGGGATGCAGACCATTAGGCCTTGGGGATTTATCAGCCTTCATTCCCATCAGTCTACCCAACACCATTCCCTGACGAATGTGAATTTCCTTCAGTTCCTCCGTAACCCTAGATCCTCTGTCGCTTAGTAAATCTGGGAGATTGTTTGTGCCTTCCTTACTGAAGACAGAACCAAAGTACCTGTTCAACTCGTCTGCCATTTCCTTGTTCCCCATAATAAATTCACCTGTTTCTGTCTTCAAGGGACCGACATTTGTCTTAACTAATCTTTTCCTTTTCACATACCTAAATTCCTTACTATCCTACTTTATATTCTTGGCTAGCTTACCTTCGTACTTCATCTTTTCTCCCCGTATTGCCTTTTTCATTACCTTCTGTTGTTCTTTAAAAGTTTGCCAATCCTCTGGCTTCCCACTCATCTTTTCTATGTTATACGTCTCTTTTAGTTTGAAACTGTCCTTAACATCCCTTGTCAGCCATGGTTGCCTCTTACTTCCCTTAGAATCTTTCCTCCTCTTTGGAATGAAATGATCCTGCATCTTCTTGATTATCCCCAGAAATTCCTGCCATTGCTGTTGCACCGTCATCCCAGCTTGGGTCCCTTTCCAGTCACCTTTGGCCACCTCCTCCCTCATGCCTCCATCGTCCCCTTTGTTCAACTGCAATAAAGACACTTCTGATTTGACCTTCTCCCTCTCAAATTGCAGATTAAAACTTATCATATTATGGTCACTACGTCCTAATGGTTCCTTTACCTTGAGTTCCCTTATCAAATCCAGTTCATTACACAACATTAAATCCAGAATTGCCTTCTCCCTGGTTGGCTCCAGTACAAGCTGCTCTAAGAATCAATCTCGGAGGCACTCCACAAACCCTTTCTTGGAGTATAGTACCAAACTGATTTTCCCAGTCTACCTGCATATTGAAAATCTCCCATAACCACCTTTGAATTACCTTTGTTACATGCCAATTTTAACTCCTGATGCAACTTGCACCCTCTATCCAGGTTACTGTTTGGGGCTGTAGGTAATTCCCATTAGGTTCTTTTTGCCCTGTCAATTTCTCGTTCTATCCACAATGACTCTGCATCTTCTGATTCTATGTCACCCCTCGCAAAGGACTGAATTGAATTCCTTACCAACAGAGCTACCCCGCCCCCTCTGCCCATCCATCTGTCTTTTCGATAGGACGTATAACCCCGCATATTCAGTTTCCAGCTCCGATCCTCTTGCTGCCATGTCTATAATTCCCACATACTTACCAATCTCTAACTGAACCCCAAGCTCATCCACTTTATTTCTTATACTTCGCGCAATCATATATAACACGTTTAATTCGGTATTCACCACCCTCTCACACCTATTTCACCTGTCATTACACTCTTATCCCTTGAACTTTCCGTCCCATTAATTTGGGTGTCTTTTGTAACTTTTCCTGAACTCTCTTTTCCTTTAACTCCATCATTATACTTCCAATTTGTCGACCCCCCCCCCCACTATTTAGTTTAAACCCACCTGTGCAGCAGTAGCAATCCTGCCTGCCAGAATGTTGGTCTCCCTCCCGTTAATAATAGACAATAGACAATAGGTGCAGGAGTAGGCCATTTGGCCCTTCGAGCCAACACTGCCATTCAATGTGATCATGGCTGATCAATCACAATCAGTACCCTGTTCCTGCCTTCTCCCCATACCCCCTGACTCCACTATCTTTAAGAGCTCTATCTAGCTCTCTCTTGAAATCATCCAGAAAATTGGCCTCTACTGCCTTCTGAGGCAGAGAATGCCACAGATTTACAACTCTCTGACTGAAAAAGATTTTCCTCATCTCCATTCTAAATGGCCTACCCCTTATTCTTAAACTGTGGCCCCTGGTTCTGGACTCCCCCAACATTGGGAACATGTTTCCTGCCTCTATTGTGTCCAATCCCTTAATAATCTTATATGTTTCAATAAGATCCCCTCTCATCCTTCTAAATTCCAGCGTATACAAGCCTAGTCGCTCCAGTCTTTCAACATACGACAGTCCCGTCATTCCAGGAATTAATCTAGTGAACCCACGCTGCACGCCCTCAATAGCAAGATTATCCTTCCTCAGATTTGGAGACCAAAACTGCACACAGTAATCCAGGTGCGGTCTCACTAGGGCCCTGTACAACTGCAGAAGGATCTCTTTGCTCCTATACTCAACTCCTCTTGTCATAAAGGCCAACATGCCATAAGCTTTATAAGAAAATAACTGCAGATGCTGGTACAAATCGATTTATTCACAAAATGCTGGAGTAACTCAGCAGGTCAGGCAGCATCTCGGGAGAGAAGGAATAGGTGACGTTTCGGGTCGAGACCCTTCTTCAGACTGATGTCAGGGGGGAGGGACAAAGGAAGGATATAGGTGGAGACAGGAAGATAGATGCCATAAGCTTTCTTCACTGCCTGCTGTACCTGCATGCTA
The DNA here is from genome assembly GCF_053455715.1 of Rhinoraja longicauda. Taxonomy (NCBI): domain Eukaryota; kingdom Metazoa; phylum Chordata; class Chondrichthyes; order Rajiformes; family Arhynchobatidae; genus Rhinoraja; species Rhinoraja longicauda. The sequence continues at coordinate 2,499,740 of NC_135988.1, forward strand.
ACTTTAAGTGACTGATGAACAAGGACACCCAGATCTCTTTGTACTTCCCCATTTCCTAACTTGACACCATTCAGATAATAATCTGCCTTCCTGTTCTTTCCACCAAAGTGGATAACCTCACATTTATCCACATTAAACTGCATCTGCCATGCATCTGACCACTCACACAACCTGTCCAAGTCACCCTGCATCCTCCTCACAGTTCACACTGCCACCCAGCTTTGTGTCATCCGCAAATTTGCTAAGGTTACTTTTAATCCCTTCATCTAAGTCATTAATGTATATTGTAAATAGCTGCAGTCCCAGCACCGAGCCTTGCGGTACCCCACTAGCCACTCCCTGCCATTCTGAAAGGGACCCGTTAATCCCTACTCTTTGTTTCCTGTCTGCCAACCAATTTTCTATCCATGTCAGCACCCTACTCCCAATACCATGTGCTCTAATCTTGCCCACTAATCTCCTATGTGGGACCTTATCAAAGGCTTTCTGAAAGTCCAGGTACACTACATCCACTGACTCTCCCTTGTCCATTTTCCTAGTTACATCTTCAGAAAATTCCAGAGCAACCCGTCCCTTTTGTACAGGTCACCCCTACCCCAGAAGATATTCCAGTGGTCTATAAATCTAAATCCCTGCCCCCTGCACCAGTTCCTCAGCCACACATTCAGATCCCCTATCTCCCTGTTCCTGCCCTCACCAGCACAAGGTATTATCATATCATCATATCATATCATATATATACAGCCGGAAACAGGCCTTTTCGGCCCACCAAGTCCGTGCCGCCCAGCGATCCCCGTACATTAACATTAAAGCAAACCAGAGATAATCACCCTAGAGGTCCTGCTTTTCAGCCTTCTTCCTAAATCTCTAAACTCACTTTGCAGAACCTCCTTCCTCTTCTTCCCGATTTTGTTTGTGCTTACATGCACAACAACTTCATCTAAGAGAAAGCTGGAAAGGAGGCGATGCAGGACAAATCCTGGTGAATTATAGGTGGAAGATAGAGAAAAAATGCGAGTGTAACTCAGGGGGACAGGCAGCATCTCTGGAAAGAAAGAATGGGTGAAGTTTCAGGTCGAGACCCTTCTTCAGACTGATGTCAGGGGAGAGGGAGATATAGAGATAAGGTGTGTAAGGTGTGAAAACAAAGGGAATGGAGATCAAGGAAAATGTAAATAGATCATTGTTAGCTGGGAGAAGGTAACAACAAAGCAAACAGAGATAAAATGTAGTTGGAGACAGTAAGACTGGGTAGGGGGAGGGATGGAGAGGGAAGGAAAGCAAGGGTTATTTGAAGTTAGAGAAGTCAGTGTTCATACCGCTGGGGTGTAAGCTGCCCAAGCGAAATATGAGATGCTGTTTCTCCAATTTGCGCTGGGTCTCACTCTGACAATGGAGGAGGCCCAGGACAGATCAGTCAGTATAGGAATGGGAGGGGGAGATAAAGTGTTTAGCAACCGGGAGATTAGGTAGGTTTAGGTGGACTGAGCAGAGATGTTCAGCGAAACGATCGCCGAGCCCACTCTTGGTCTCGCTGATATACAGGAGTCCATACCTGGAACAGAGGATACAGTAGATGAGGTTGGAGGAGGTGCAAGTGAATCTCTGCCTCACCTGAAAAGACCGTTGAAGTCCTTGGACAGATTCGAGGGGGGAGTTATAAGGACAGGTGTTGCATCTCCTGCAGTTGCAGGAGTAAGTACCTGGGGAGGGGATGGTTTGGATGTGAAGGATGCAGATACGTATAAGGGGGTATTTTGATATGCAGATGTTTGGGCACAGGCAAAAGATGAAAAATAAAGCTTTCTATTGCTTCCACAGCTGCTGCCTGACCTTATGAATTAATCTAGAACTCTGTTTTTGACTCGATTCCAGCATCTGCAGTTCCTTGTATTTCTATTCTACTACCTCACGATCTAACTTGGGTTTGATCTTATTGTTAAAATGGTGTACATTTTCTCTCCAACCTATGTAGTTGACACATGAATTGGCAGCAACATAATTTATTATCTCTATCTTACAAGTAATCAAATCTCTCTTTAACACTGAGATTTTGGTGGGAAGAATAAGGAGAGGTACAAATGAAATGGCATATCTTAAATGTGTAGGGATATCGATCCCAGAGTCTATGTATAAATATCCAATCTATACTCATCACCATGTTTTTTTTTCCTCATTATACTTAACCATATAACCATATAACCATATAACAACTACAGCACGGAAACAGGCCCGTTCGGCCCTACCAGTCCACGCCGACCACTCTCTCTGACCTAGTCTCATCTACCTGCTCTCAGACCATAACCCTCCAATCCCCTCTCATCCATATACCTATCCAATTTATTCTTAAATAATAAAATCGAGCCTGCCTCCACCACTTCCACCGGAAGCCCATTCCATACAGCCACCACCCTCTGAGTAAAGAAGTTACCCCTCATGTTACCCCTAAACTTTTGTCCCTCAATTCTAAAGTTATGTCCCCTTGTTGGAATCTTCCCCACTCTCAAGGGGAAAAGCCTACCCACGTCAACTCTGTCCGTCCCTCTTAAAATTTAAAAAACCTCAATCAAGTCCCCCCTCAACCTTCTACGCTCCAAAGAATAAAGACCCAACCTGTTCAACCTCTCTCTGTAGCTTAAGTGCTGAAACCCAGGCAACATTCTAGTAAATCTCCTCTGTACCCTCTCCATTTTGTCGACATCCTTCCTATAATTTGGCGACCAGAACTGCACACCATACTCCAGATTCGGCCTCACCAATGCCCTGTACAATTTTAACATTACATCCCAACTTCTATATTCGATGCTCTGATTTATAAAGGCAAGCATACCAAACGCCTTCTTCACCACCCTATCCACATGAGATTCCACCTTCAGGGAACAATGCACAGTTATTCCCAGATCCCTATGTTCCACTGTATTCCTCAATTCCCTACCATTTACCCTGTACATCCTATTTTGATTTGTCCTACCAAAATGCAGCACCTCACACTTATCAGCATTAAACTTCATCTGCCATCTTTCAGCCCACCCTTCCAAAAGGCCCAAGTCTCTCTGTAGACTTTGAAACTCTACTTCATTATTAACTACACCACCTATCTTAGTATCATCTGCATATTTACTAATCCAATTTGCCACACCATCATCCAGATCATTAATGTAAATGACAAACAACAGTGGACCCAACACAGATCCTTCGGGTACTCCACTAGACACTGGCCTCCAACCTGACGTACAGTTGTCAACCATTACCCTCTGGTATCTCCCATTCAGCCATTGTTGAATCCATCTTGCAACCTCACTATTAATACCCAACGATTTAACCTTCTTAATCAACCTTCCATGTGGAACCTTGTCACAGGGGGGGGGGGCGTGTCCAATGTCTGGCTGAGTAGACATAACTTTTCAGCACTCCCGAAAACAAAGCCCTAAATTACCAAAAAAAGACGCACTAAAAGAATTCAAGTACTTTAATTTAAAGTTAAAAGTATACAGAACGTACCGATGACTCCCAAGAAAGAAAAGAAGGGAGCACAGCTGCCACAGAAGCAAAGAAATCCACCAAAGGAATCAAGAAAAAAAATCGAAGGTCGGCCTACAGCCCCGACGGAGCAGGGGCCTGGATTTGAGGAGCCCTCAGCAGGCGGAGAGGCATGGCCCTCTGTTGGCCGAGAGGCTGAAGTTTCGGAAACGAGTGACGAGGAGGGAACTAGCAGTGGAAGTGGAAACAAGGAAGAAGGAGATCAAGAAGATTCAGAGATTAAAATTAAAGCGATGCTTGAAGAAATTATTAACAGGCTCAAGAAAATTGAAGGAGATCACAAAGTGATGGAAAATGAAGTGAAAGCATTGAGGAGAGATAATAAGGAACTGCATAAGGACAATATGGAAATATATAAGACTTTGAAAAAAATGGAGGAGAATTTTCAAACTGTGATAAACAGAGTGGATAATATAGAAATGGAAAATGAAATGTTAAAATCTAGAGTGGAAAAAAATGAAGATAGTATTACTGCTGCAACAATTGAAAGCAAAAAGATCGTGGAGAAGTTGGACGCCTTGGAAAACTACAGCAGGAGAAATAATGTTTAAATTGTTGGCTTGCCAGAGGGAGTTGAGGGGGAAGACCCAATCAATTTTTTTCAAGATTGGATAGTGACTAGTCTGGGAATAGATAAACAAGGACCGATGGAAATAGAAAGCGCACATAGGGCTCTAAGACCGAAACCTTCGACTAATCAAAAGCCAAGATCTGTGTTGATTAAATTCTTAAGATACCAAGATAGAGAATTGGTCCTCAAATCAGTCGGGATGAATATAAGACAGGGAAAACCAATAGAGTATGAAGGTACAAAAATAAATTTTTACCCAGATATTAGTAATGTCTTGTTGAGCAGGAAAAAAGAATTTAATAAGGCAAAAAATATTTTATGGAAGAAAGGTTATAAGTTCATTTTACTGCATCCTGCTACTTTGAAGATCATGATCAACATTGGAGAAAATAAATTTTTCAAAGACTTTGTCAGAGCACAAGATTTTGCTGAAGAATTGCCATCGAGAATTGATTAAGAAGATCCATGAATGAATGATTATTAACAAGATCTGTATACTATAGAGGGGATCAATTGTATTAAGGATAGTTAATCTTTAGAAGTACTTGAAATATCGGGGGGGGTTGGAGAATATGCATGCTCTACCATAATCATGGGCACAAGTGTGGTGTGGACCACACCTCGTATAATAGAGGGGGGTAATGTTGTTAATCTATTTATTAACAACATTAGAGGGAGGGTTTACTTTTCTATCTTTCTTTTTTCTTTTCTGTTTTTGTACCTAGACGATGGAAGGGAGTACACTGAAATACGGCACAACGTAAATATTGGAAGAGGTATCAAGGTAAGGAAGAAGGGAAAAAAAATAAAATAATAATGAATGGATAATAAATTAAATTTTCTAAGTTATAATGTGAATGGGTTAAATGGACCGATAAAAAGTAAGAGAATTTTAACACAGATGAAAAAATTGGAAGTGGATATAGCTTTCTTACAGGAACTTCTGACTTTTAGGAACACACTGTCTTCCGTACTTTGAACAACTTACAATTTGTATTCAATGTTAGCTTAATTCCAACCCTGAGATTTTTAAATGTTTTCCCCTGAGAGCTTGGGTTTCCTCCCATACCCAAAGGTGTCTGGCCTGGTAGATTATTTGGCCTGACCTAAGTGGGAGAATCTATGACGAGTTGATGGAAATGTAAGGAGAATTAAAAAAAGCAATAAATGTAAGATAGCCGCAAAATGAATGTTTGATAGTTGTTGCAGATTTAGTGAGCCAAAGGGCCTGTTTCCATATTGAATGTCTCTAAGACTTTTGATAGTAATGGATTTCAAATGTGACAGAGGAATAGTCAGCTAGATGGTGTATGAAATTCAATGTTGAGAAACAGGAAGTGTTGCACAATAATAGGAAGCACGAGAAGGGGCAATCCCAAAGAGTACAATTCTAGAAGATGAACAAGAATGGATGGACCCATGTCTATATGTAGAAATGACAGGGCAAGTGTGAGAAGTTGTTAAAATGCCCACAGTACTTGGCATTTCTAAATAAAGACATGGAGTACAAGTACAAGGAAGTGACAATGAATCTTTTCAGGGTCATACTGATGAGAGCAAGCTTTTCAACCCACTTGTCCATGCAGATCCATGCCCATCTTAGCAAGTCCCATTTACCCTCTCCCTTGTACACACTTCGATAAAGTTAAAATCCCCTTTATGACAACCCTATTATTCCTGCAACTCCTCACAATCTCCATGAATATTTGTTCCTCTAATTTCCACAGTTTCTTGTGGGCCGATATACACTCCCAACTAGTTGATCGTCCCCGTTTCGCAGATCCACCCACGTTGCTTAACTGGATAATCCCGCAGTGATTTCATCTCAGACGACTGCTGCGGTGTTCACTTTCATCAAAAACAAAAATTTCTTTCCTCTCTTTTCTACACCTCTACGTCAGCTGTAGCTCCTGTATCCTAAAACATTAAGTTGCCATTCCTGTCCCTTTCTTAGCCATGATTCCGTAATGGCTATGATATCCCTGTCTCATGTTTCTGTACGTGCTCCAATTTCATCCGATTTACCTGTAAGAGTCTTGTATTGAAATAAATGCATGTTAATCCAATGGTCTTTCCTTGCTCCCTGCCATGCTCCTGGCTGCCTTGTATAATGAACATTCTGAAGCTAACCTGTATCAGATTCCACACCAAGCTTTGGATCCCACTTCACTGCCAATCGAGATTAAACCATTCCAAGTGATACCAACAAAACTGCCCATTAGGATATTGGTCCCTTTTGGTGGGGGAGGGTAGTGGGAGAAATGAGTGTGCTTCCTGCTGGGGCACAGGGTAGACAGATAGGAAAAAGGGGTGTGGTGGGTGTTATTTAAAATTGTAGCTAAGAATGGAACAAAAACTAAAATCTTCATGTGCTGGAAATCATAAACAGAAACGGAAAATACTGGTAAAACTCAGCACCTGTGGAAAGAGAAAAAGTCAACGTTTGAGGTTGATGCCCAGTCAACAGAATCAGTAACGAGAGAGATGCAAGGTTGTTTTCAGAGGAGGTGAGGGAAGGATGTATAAAGCAAAGACAATGACTGCGATGTGATTAATTGAAATGGCTTCATGGCTATTGTTACCAGCACTATAAGTCTCTGGGTCTAGGTAATGAATAGTCAATGTTGTGGTCAGGCCAGAACTAATGAGATAGAAAATAAAATTAACTTGACATGACCAAAAATATGAAAATTGAATATTCTGGACAATCTATGCAGGATAAGCAGATTCTGTGGATCCATGGTTAACTTTCCAGATGAGGGACATACATCAATCATCACTCAGAGAGAAATATGAAGCATGCCACATTATACATCACACCATTCACCTGGCACTGAACCCGAAGTTGCAAATGAGGCATTTTGAATATGTGCCTGGAATAGAACTTGGATCCCAAATCTTCTGACAGAGAGCACAGTGTGCTATGGAAATATGTACGTCAGCTGACCAATATTTTACAGATAAATGAAGGATAAGCGCAGCAAACACTACTATACCGGGTGTTTCCTGCCAGCTCAACAGCAAAACATATTTTGCAGAGATATGCTGTGCTGTGCCCCTGCAGAATGTGGCCAGTACTTTTTACATGCAATGTTTAAAATATCAGGGGCAATGCTCAGTCACCGTTTCATAAGACCTTTCCTGATTGTGTGTAATGAACACAAGATACTCCTTATGAATATTAAGCATGATCATTTTTGCAAGAGAGTGTGTTATTAGAATACATATATTAAGATTCATCGCCAACTGCCTCAAGTCCTCGTGAAGGCCAATCATGGCCTTTGTTTTGAAGGAGTTCTAAATGTCAACGGTTGGATAAAATCCACTGAAGTGGTAAATTAGGACTTACCAGTTTTAGGATCCCCGAAAAGTTAATCTGCAAGTCGAATCAGTAGTAAACAAGACAAATGCATTGGTAGCATTTATTTTGAAAGGACTAGAATATAAAAACAGGGATGTAATGCTGTGGTTTTACAAGGCACAGGTCTGACTGCATTTGGAGTATTGTGAGCAGTTTGGGGCCCCATATCTGAGGAAGAATGTGCTGGCTTTGGAGAAGGTCCAGAGGAGGTTTATACGAATGATCCCAGGAATGATTGGGTTAACATATGATGAGAGTTTGACAGCACTGGGCCTGTACTTGCTGTCTTGGAGTTTAGAAGGATGAAGGAGGACCTCATTGAAACTTACCGAATAGTGAAAAGCCTGGGTAGAGTGGATGTGGAGAGTATGTTTCCACTAGTGGGATAGTCGAGGACCAGAGGCTGTAGCCTCAGAAAAAATGGACTTACTTGGGAAAGGTGATGAGGAGGAATTTCTTTAGTCAATGAGTGGTGAATCTGTGGAATTAATTGCCATAGAAGGTTGTGAAGGACGTCAACGGATATTTTTAAGGTGGAGATTGACAGATTCTCAATTATTACGGGTGTCAGGGTTTATGGGGAGAGGTAGGAGAATGGGCTTGAGAGGGAAAGATAGATCAGCCACGATTAAATGACAGAGTAGACTTGATGTGCCGAATGGCCAAATTTTGCTCCGATAAATTGCGGGAGGCCTGGTTGAGTCATCCTTAAATACAGCAGAGGTGCCAGAAGACTGGAGGGTGGTAAATGTTGTACCGCTTTTCAAGAAGGGCTGCAGGGAAAATGCTGGGAACTATAGGCCGTTGAGCTTAACATCTGCAGTTGGTAAGTTACTGGAGAGTATTCTGAGGGATAGGATATAAAGGCATTTGGATGGGCAAGGGCTGGTTTGGTTGTTTTTTTCAGCATGGTTTTGTGCATGGGAGGTCGTGTCTCACAAATCTGATTGATTTCTTTGAAGACGTAACCAAAAAGGTTGATGAGAGCAGAGCTGTAGATGTTATGTGCATGGACTTCAGTAAGGCATTTGACAAGGTTCGACATGGTAGGCTGCTCTGGAAGTTCAGATCGCATGGGATCCAAGGAGAGATAGCTGAATGGATAGCAAATTGGCTCCATGGAAGGAAGCAGAGGGGAATGGTGGAAGGTTGCTTCTCAGACTGGATGCATGTGACTAGTGGTGTAATGTAATCTGCAAATTTACTCACCATACCTTGTTGGTTCACCATCTAAATTGTTGATTCAAACCACAAACAGCAGTGGATCTAGCACCAATCCTTGAGGCACACCATTAATCAGAGACCTCAAGTCCAAAAAACAATGTTCCACCATCACCCTCTGCTTCCATCCATGAAGCCAATTTTCTATCCAGGACACTAGCTATCCTTGGATTCCATGCGATCTAACCTTCCAGAACAGCCTACCATGCGGAACCTTGTCAAATGCCTTGTTGAAATCCATGCAGAAAACGTCTACACCTCTGCCATCAACCTTTTTGGTTACATCTACAAAAAACTCAGATTTAAGACAATCCCCCACGTAGAAATCCGTGCTGACTATCCCAATCAGCCCTTCTCAATCTAAATGCATGTATATGTTATTCCTCAGTATACTCTCCAGTAACTTTGGTTCTTGAGGGGCCTTATTCTTTCTCTCTTTACTCCTTTTTTCTCAATGTACATATAAAATCTATTTAGATTATCCTTAATATTATCTGTCAGCCCTATCTCCTGCTCCCTTTGTGCCCTCCTGATTTCGTGCGTGCTCTGCGGTTCATAAAACTCCTCCAAGGTACACTTGATCCCAGCTGCCTATATTTTCCCATGCTTACTTCTTGACTGGAGCCTCAATTTCTCTCTTCATCCAACTTCTCATGCCCACCTGCCTTGACATTCACAGGAACATGCATGGCCTAAAGACTTTAGTGGCATCCAGTGCCATGCAGTAGTGGGAGTAGGAATAGGAAGATCGGATAAATGAATGTGGCTGAGGAGTTGGTTCAGGGAGCAAGATTTCAGAATTCTGGACCATTTGGGATCTCTTCTGGAGAAGAGGGGACCTGTACAAGAGGGATGGGTTGCACCTGAACTGGAAGGGAACAAATATCCAGGTAAGTAGGTTGGCTAGTACTATACGGATGGGTTTAAACTAAATAGGGTGACCCACAGAGGTCACCTGCACTCCCTGTCTATTTCCTTTCCTCATGCTCACCCACCTTCTCTCTTCCTGGACCATGGGCATGATGACTTCACTGTACATCTTATCAAACAATCTCTCATTCTCCTGGATAGTCCTAACGTCATCAAGATGCAGGTCTTGCTTCCTAATAGAGTCCTTAACAAGCTGTACCTGGACACAATAACTACAGGTATAACCTTCAGGGACACTAGCAGTTTTCCCACCTTCCTACATCCTGATTGAAGAGTATTGTACCAATTTACCTGCCACCAACACAGCATCATCCAAGAAAGAAAAAAATAATCACAAGACTCACACTCAAGTGCAGACTGTACTTTTCCACTTAGTCACCTTGCCCCCCCCACACACACAGCGCTTGCCCCTCTCCCCCACACAGCACCTGACCCACCACACCGCACTCCCTCTAGCAGTTGACACACAGCCCTTCCCATTAATGCACAATATTTTATTTAGGGTAGGGAAATCAATAACCATATGACAAAGGTTTAAGGTGACAGGGGATAATATATCAGAAATCCGAGGGGCAACTTTTTTACTCAGAGAATGATGGGTTTTCTGGTATGAGCTGCCAGAGGAGATACAGTAGCTGTGGCAGGTACAATAACAGCTTTTAAAAGACACATGGGCAGATACATGGAAGGAAAGATTCAGAGCGATATGGGTCAAATGTGTGGAAATGAGACTAGCTTAGATGGGGCAATTTGGTGAGCGTGGACAATTGGGGCTTTCGAGCCTGTTTCCATGCTGTATGACTCTAGCACAGATGGATAACGCCCCATGTGTTGCTGCAAATCAAGATGCGAGCGCAAGGTATTAGAGGAACTGATACTAGCATGGATAGCAGATTGGCCGAATGGCAGAAGGCAAAGAGAGGGAATGAAGGGGACTTTTTGTGATTTGCGACTGTGACTAGTGGTAGTCCGTAGGGGTCGGTGTTGGGGCCGCTACTCTTCACATTGTTTTGTCAATGATTTGGATGAGGAAATTGATGGATATGTGGCCGTTTGCAGATGATACAAAGCTAGGTGGAGGAGCAGGTAATGTCGAGGAAGCAGGGTGTCTGCAGAAGGACTTGGACAGGTTGGAAGAGGTGGCAGATGGAATACAGCGGAACAAAATGTACAGTCATGCACTTTGATAGTAGGTCTAAAAGCGTAGAATATTTCGTAAATAGGGAGAGGATTCAGAAATCTGAGGTGCAAAGGGATTTGGGAGTGCTGGTGGAGGGTTCCCAAAAGATAAATTTGCAAGTTAAATCAGTAGTAAGGAAGGCAAATATGTTAGCAATAATATTTTTGAGAGGACTAGAATATAAAAGCTGGGATGCATTGCTGGCTTTATCGGATGCCAGTCAGACTGCATTTGGAGTTTTGTGGACAGTTTTGGTCCACATATCTGAGGAGGGATTTGCTAGCATTGGAGAGGTCAGACTCATCATGCAACGGTGAAAGCAACAGGTGTCCTAAATTTTCTGAGACCTAACTTTTATCATTGTTCAACTTCTATCAAGGAAAAGTTATACTTCACCCTTGTTAGACCACATTTGGACTACGCAGTTGCAGCATGGGACCCATACACAATTAAAAACATTTCTTCCATCGATCGTGTCCAAAGACAGGCAGCTCGTTTTGTTACAAATACCTATGAGAGAGAAGCGAGTGTTACCGAACTTCTAAATTCATTGGGGTGGAACACTCTCCAAGACAGACGTAAAGCCCACCGTTTGACCTGTTTTTACAAAATGTTAAATGGTCAGCTCGACATAGATTACCACATCTACACCAAACCCAAACCTATCAGGAGTAGACGAGGGTATTCAATTCAATTTGAGATACCAGCTATCAAGACAGATGTGTTTAACAATTCATTCTTCCCTCGCACAATTAAAGCATGGAATAGTCTTCACCCTACTATAGTTATTCAACCAGACGCAACTAAATTTAAGGCAGCTCTTCTCCAAGAAGCCCTTCTTGCTTAAGTCCATACTCCGCCACCTCCAGTTTAAATTCCATTTGGAATATTTTGGAGGACCAAGAACCAAGAACCAAGAGGGCCCAGAAGAGATTGACGAGAATGATCCCAAGGAGGAGTGGGTTATCCTATGAGGAGCCTTTGAGGGCTTTGGGCCTGTACTTGTGTGTGTTTAGAAGGATGAATGGGAATCCCATTGAAACCTACTGAATAATGAAAGGACTAGATAGAGTGGATGTGGAGAGGATGTTTGCAGTAGGGGGGAAATCAACGACCAGAGGGCACAGCCTCAGAATAAAAGGACATAATTTTAGAATGAAGATGAGGAGGATATTATTTTGCCAGTGGTTAGTTTATCTGTGGAATTCATTGCCACGGATGACTGTGGAGGCCAAGGCATTGGGTATTTTTAAAGAATGATTGAAAGGTTATTAATGAACAAGGGTGTCAAATGTTAGCAAGAAGGTGGGAGAATGGGGTTGAGAGGGAAAGATCAACCATGATTGAATTGTGGAATAGAATCGATGGGCCAAATGGCCTAATTCTGCTCCTATGATTTATGACCATAAAAACATGAGAGTATGAAATATCTTTGTTCCCTTCTGCATTGGAGACTCTAATACAGGACACAATAGAAATGAATTAAAACTGCATTCAGCATGGTATGGTATTTTCAGGCTGCTGCTGAGAGTGGGGGTGGGCAGGGTGCTCTGAACTGTTTGCAAATTGCCAAAGCACCTGGTGGTGGGACGATGGAAATAAGAAGAGCACCCACATGGTCTGGATCGCACTGTGGGCAATGGGATAAGCCATCTTCTCTCTGACGGTGAGCTTCTTCAACTGTATGCTTCTTGGTTGCAGGTGACTCGTTTCCCTTCCAGATTCAATGAGGCCGTTGGTTTTTCAAGAGAAGGCGGAAGAAAGAAAATAGAACCGATGAAACCATTTATGGGCAGGTTCTTTCTCATTGGTGCATTAGAGCAGACTGCAGTTCACGCCTTACTTCGGTCAAAACCTATTGGTTGTTTGGAGAGAAACATCAGTTACTATGAAAACAGTTATCAAAGAATTAACCCTCAGATACGTGAGTGTGTCAGAAGATTTTGGAGAGACCATTCTATGCCCGTAGTGGGGATTCAGTTGAAGTTCTGGTGTCATCGCTGCAATTGGCCGTTGGGAGAATGCTGCCGTCCTTCTTGATGTTGATTGTAGTGCAGATTTGGAACTGTGAGTCCATTGAGAATGTTGAAAGTATTCGGTGATCAATTAACGTGATATTATTATACTCTATATCCCCGTGTCTGTATAGCTACGTAATTGAACGTTGTGGTGTCTGGAGTGTGGGTAGTAGAATCCCCCCCCCCCCCGCTGAATGGAGACGTAAGGGCCCGCAGATGCTGCTTTACGAAAGAAGACACAATTTGCTGGAATAACACAGCGGGACCGGCAGCTTCTCTGGCGAACTTGGATCGATAACCTTTCGGGTCGGGATCCTTCTTCAAACTGTTGCTGTCTGATCCGTTGAGTTACTCCAGCACTTTGTGGCTTATCTCTAAATGTTGTGATGAAAAAATAGTGATCTATTAAATTGATGAAAAATATCTGTGCAATTTCCACCTGTCCAGATTATATAATGGAGCAGATGAATGAGCAGAGTGAATGAGAAAATGTGCTCATTTACTTCAAATTTATAACGGGAGAAGTGGACTATTCAAGTGTGGTATTTATTTTTATAATTAATTAGTTGTTTTCTAATGTTTGCTAATTGAGCCCTTGGGTAACGCGTTGTGTATTCAGTCGGAGTAGTGTGTGTTGGATAATTTCGCCAAGATTAACACATTTAACTTCCCATTCCGATTTTGGTCAAACAGATTTGAACGTTAAATTTCATCCACGGGAATTTTCTTCCGTCACTGATCAGTCAACCCGCAAGACGCGGGTCTTGTGTACCGCAATTCAGAAAGCGATTATTAATCTGAATTCATCAGAGGTATCGGGCGGTCACTGTTGGGACAGAGTACATCGGAGTCCGGAGAGTATAAACTCCGTGAGGGTGAACAGCATCCAAAGCTGCAGCTGTTGCTGACTGAAGCCGCGCACAAATACCTGTCGCTGATCGTGATCAGTTGCAGCTTTTATTATCCACCATGTCATAGAGTGAGCGGAGCAAATGTTTAAAATGCAGTTAGTATCGTGTTGTTGGAAAGCGTTTATTAATTTTTCATCATTAAAATTCATCCCGATGCAGAATGAACACTGCTAAAATTAACATTAATTTTGTCATTGATCTTAAACACTCACTTCGATGGACATTGACACCGACATTGCCACAGTGGTGGAGTTTAATTTGCTTTCAATTATCTTCAAACGTGTAATATTTAAACTGAGTTTTCAGTTTGCCCCTATGATGATAATAATAATAATAATAATACATTTAATTTATATAGCGCTTTTCTGGAAACTCAAAGACGCTTTATAGAGTAAATAAAACATAAAAATAAATAAATAAACGAAAGATTTATCCAGACGGATAAATGTGGGTCCGGCGATAAGCAGCAACACATTTTTCTCCGGGCATTTTTGCATTCTCCATTCTGTTTATGTGGAGAATCGCAGTTAGTAACATGTTGCAAACTTCTTTAAATTGCTTTTCACTTGTTCGATTCAGCTTAAAAGTTCAGTGCAGATTTCCGTGACAATTTTCAGCTTGATGTTTTATCTCCTTCATCTACCCCGTATAATGAAAGAGAGAGAGACAGATGTGTAAACAGAACCTTCGTCGGGGCAGCAGCTTCTGAGGAAAGAAAAACAGTTTACGTTGGGACTGATGGACAGAATGTGTGGAAATAAAAGCAGAACACTAATCACCTGTTTCTTTTTCTACGGGTGCTGCCTACTCTGAGTGTTTCAGAGTTTTACCTCTGTTTTGAAGATTTCTCCCATTTGCTGCTTTCTAGATAAATTCAGGCATATATTCAGCTGTTGTTTCTCAATCCCCGTCCCTCTCGTTGACACTTCTATTTAATGCCACGTTCAATCGATCGTATAGTTTGTCAATGTTCACGTTTTGGTTAAGATTTATTTTATAAACTCCATCAGAGGGAAATGCGCATTGCCTGGCAGAGTAGACTTTCGGCAAACTTTACAATTTCTTTCCTTTGAAATCGATTCCCCCAATTTGAATTTTCTGCAGAATATTCAGTAGCGTTTAATGAAATACCGATACTTTCTTCAGTGTGCTTCGACCTGCTCCAACGTCCTGCCTTTTCTATGAACGGCTAACTTCAGTTTATCTGTTTGATTGTATTTATAGATGTCGGTCAGAAAATATTTATCTCCGAATGGAGACACGAGGGCCTGCAGATGGTGGTTTACACAAGATTAACACATTTAACTTCCCATTCAGATTTTTGTCAAACAGATTTAAATGTGAAATTGCATTCACGGGACTTTTCTTCAACCACATATCAGCCAACCCGCAAGCCACTGGTCTTGCGTACTGCCATTCTAAACAGATTATTAATCTAAATTTATCAGAGGTAGAGGGCAGTTACTGTTGGGACAGAGTACATCGGAATCCGGAGAGTATAAACTCCTGAGGTGAGCAGCGTCCAAAGCTGCAGCTGTTGCCGACTGAAGCCGCACACAGATTCCTATCGCTGAAAGTGATCAGTTGCAGCTTTTTTAATCCACCATGTCATACTGTGAACTGAGCTACTAACTACTATAAATGTAGTTACTACTATAAATGTAGTAATAAACTAATTACTATAAATGTAGTTAGCATCGTGTTGTTGGAAAGGTTTTATTAATTTTCTATCATTAAATATCATCCTGATGTAGAATGAACACTGTTAAAATTAGCATTAATTTAGTAATTGAACACTCACTTCGATGGACATTGAAGCTGACATTTTCACACAATGGTGGAGTTTAATTTTCTGTCAATGATCTTCAAATGCGTCACATTATATATTAACGGATTTTTCAGTTTGCCACTACGTGTATCCGGCTATTAGTGGCGACACATTTATTTCTCGGGGCATTTTTGCATTCTCCATGGTGTTTAGGTGAGATGTTGCAATTTTTATTTTGGTTAAAAGTTCAATGCAGATTTCCGTAACAAATTTCACCTTGATATTTTATCTCCTTTATATACCTCGTGTTAAATGCATAATGAGAGAGAGAGAGAGGGGTGTAAACAGAACCTTCGGCGGGGCAGCAGCTTCTGAGGAAAGTAAAACAGTTTACGTTGGGACTGATGTACAGAATTTGTGGAAAGAAAAGCAGAACACAATTCACCTCTGTTTCTCTTTCCACGGATGCTACCTTCTCTGTTGAGTGTTTCAGAGTTTTACCTCTTTGTTTTGAAGATTTATCTCATTTGAAGCTTTAGAGATAAATTCAGGCATATATTCAGCTGTTGTTTCTCCATCCCCATCCACCTCATTGCCTGAAGAAGGGTCTCGACCCGAAACGTCACCTATTCCTTCTCTCCAGAGATGCTGCCTGTCCCGCTGAGTTACTCCAGCTGTTTGTGTCTATCTTCACCTCCTTGACACTTCTATTTAGTACCATGTTCAGTCGATCGTACAGTTTCTCAGTGTTCACGGTTTTGGTTGTGATTTATTTTATAAACTCAATCAAAAAGAAAGCGTTAGCGGGAGACGGGGCCGGGGAAGTGAGTGAAGGAGCGGCGCAGATCTCGCAGGCTCTGGGAGAGAGGGAGAGGGGAGAGAGAGGGAGGGAGGGAGCAGCACCCGCAAGTGGCGCCCTGACCCTTCCCGCTCTCACCCGCTGCTCCCTCTATCCCGACTCTCTTCACCCCTCCAACTCTCTCCCCCTCTCTCTCTCCCCTCTCTCTCCCCTACTCTCTCTCTCGCCCTACTCTCTCGCCCCTCCACTCTCTTTCTCCCCCTACTCTCTCCCCCACTCTCTCCCCCCCACTTTCTCTCCCCCCCCATTCTCTCTTCCCCCCCCCCCCCCCATTCTCTCTCCCCCCCCCCCCCCACTTTCTCTTCCCCTCCCTCTCTCTCCTCTCTCTCTCCGCCAGTGGTGGTCACTGTATTTTTTCTGTTTTAAAAATAATTGTATACCTACGGTATATATATATCCCAATATTTCAAGCTCTTTTTAATAATTGAATATTATTTACTTGTTGCCATATAAACCTAATGTAAACTAACCTAATCCAACCTAACCTAGTTTAACCTTTCCTAATCTAATTTAACGTTACCTAGTCTAAAAAAATTTTTTTAGTTCATTAAATTTATAAAACTCACACTTCTTTATTTTTTTCCTACGGCCCGCAAAAATGTGCCAAATATATAATGTGGCCCCCATGCTGAAAGGTTTAGAGGCCCCTGTTTTAGAGGAACGTGGGCAAAATGTGGGCAAATTGAACTTGCTTAGATGGGACAATCTGGTCGGCATGGACCAAATTTACCACATCGGTAAATTGTGCCCATATGTCTGTAGATCTAAAATTAAATTTCATTGCAAAAAAGACACGATAGGATTTTCGGACTGCTAATACTCTTTTACAGGAACATCGAAAAAAGCAGATGGGAAGGTGAAACAACGCTTCTGTAACGGTTCTGAACATTGCCCCTCATTATTTTTTCTGTGTTCGGCACATCTGACAGTTTAAAAAACTCTCTTGACAGAGCTCCTGACAGTAGCGTTCATACTGTCGGGACATTTTCCGGTGATGGTTTCATTAATGAGGTGCCCGTCTCCCCATTCGCTCCCACATCCCAACCCCATCACACAGCCAAATCTCATTCTTTATTTCTCATTTCAGGCCGCCCTGGGGATGGTCAGGCGGACCCTTCAGGTAACCTCGCTTAACTTTCAGTGCGTTAAGAGTGCGGCTACTGACAGATTGTTACTGATGACCTTTAATGCTACTTGCGAGGTGACTGCCGTCTACAGACGGAGTGATGATCAGTAATTTATTTATTCACAAAATGCTGGAGTAACTCAGCAGGTCAGGCAGTAATGTCCCTGAAGCGCGCAGTGTGGGGGATCGACTCTGTTGACATTGTTCCCGGTTCCAGGCATGTTCCCACTGCTCACCCCACCTTTGAGCGCCGAGACACGTGTCGCGTGGAGACCCAGTCCGGATCTTTCACCTTTGGCGTCCAACTCCAGGAATGCCTTCAAACCTCGTACACGTTTTGGGTCCCACTGCCCGTCACATGAGCTTTGAGTCCAGCGGGGCACTGACCCGCGCAGCTCATCAGCCGCTCTCCCGAGAATGAAAACGAACCTGCCGCTGACCTTGGAGACACAAGGAACTGTAGATGCTAGTTTTTTTTTTAAACACAAAGTGTAATAACTCGGCGGGACAGGCAGCATCTCAGGAGAACATGGGTGGGTGCCCGCTGAGTTACTCCAGCACTTTGTGTCCGGAGCTCATCCTGTCTCCCGGGCGCCGCCATCTCCCCGGGAATGACCGGGTGAACCTGGTTCTCCGGACGGTTAGCAGCTTACTGCATACTGTTCACATTGTTAACCGTCCATTCGGGGTCTGCCGCAGCCTACCGCTCCCGTTGATTATTCCGTGGTACATGTGGACTTTGAATGGTTGGAGCTCGGGGTGGCTGGGAGCGTAGTGTGTGACTGACCCGCGGCTCAAACCGGCGGTCACGTTTGTTCTTCTGTTTTATGATTTTTTCTTTCAGAAACCGTGAAGTTGAGGCTGGTGAACGGGGGCAGTCCATGCGCCGGGAGAGTGGAGGTTTACTACAAATGGAACTGGCGGACTGTGTATGAGAGGGGCTGGGACCTGCAGGACGCGGCTGTGGTGTGTCGGGAGCTGGGCTGCGGCGCCGCGGTGGGAGCCCCGGGCGGAGCTCACTTTGGACCGGGGTCCGGACCCGTCGTGACGTATAATGTTCGGTGCAGCGGGAGCGAGGCCGCTCTGCGGGAGTGTGGATCGGAGAAATGGCGGGACTATAGCTCCCCACACTCCAACGATGCCGGCGTTATCTGCGAAGGTAAACATCAGCATTTTCTCTCTTCGTTCCGCGGTTGGTGACTTTCCGCGATGCCCCGGGAGTACATTATTCGGACTGACCGCCCGCGGCGAGTGGTGTGAAATTAAATCCAGTGTCTGTCGGTTTTATCCCTTTGCGATTGGAATCAAATTTCAGTTCTGGACATCACACTGGTTTTAATTAAACACGCACAACCGGGAACATTAAATACTCTCACCCGGTACAATTACCGGGGCCAAGAAACACCGAGCGGTGCCTGTTCCAGGCAAGTCCCAGGCTGTTACTGGCCTCCAGACGTCTCCTTCCTTGGACGCCACGCCACTCTCTTCACTCGTCCTTTGTTCCCCAGGTGCCTCCCGCAGCCGATCACGAGGGCGGGGTAGGACAGACCCTGGTCCCCTCTCCTTTCCAACTGGCCTCACTCCTTGCCCGAACATCACTGGCTCCTCTCGATCTCTGCTCTCCGGCAGACGAGCAGGGGCCAGCACAGCAGCTCCCCCTTCCCGGCCTGCGGTCCCCTGTGTCCGACGAACAGGGACAGGCTAGATGCAAGAAAAATGTTCCCTATGTTGGGAGAGTCCAGAACCATGGGTCACAGTTTAAGAATAAGGGAGAGGCAATTTAGGACTGTAATGAGGAAAAACCTTTTCACCCAGAGTGTTGTGAATCTGTGGAATTCTCTGCCTCAGAAGGCAGTGGAGGCCAATTCACTGGATGTTTTTCAAGAGAAAGTTAGATTTAGTTCTTCGGGCTAACAGAATCAAGGGATATGGGGGAAAAGCAGGAATGGGATACTGATTTTGGATGATCGGCCATGATCATATTGAATGGCGGCGCTGGCTCGAATGGCAAAATAACCTACTGTTGCACCTATTTTCTATGTTTCTATGGAAGGTCTGCGCCTTCAGTAACTCAGCAGAGAAAGTGCAATGCAATTCGTTCAGGCTGAGTACCGCAATAAAATGTCGCGGTCACAGAGAATGAACGAATAATGTGCTGGAGGAAATGGTTATGGTGCTGGATATGGAGTCAGTAAGTGAACTGCTTTCGCCTGATTATTCTCAAACTTCCTGATTATTATCAGAGTTGACCCATGGAAGCCTTGCTGGACATTCCTGAACGCTGCCTTTTAGATGATAGAAAGATGTTGAGAAGTCAACAGATGAGTCATTTGAATATCACACAAAAAGCTGGAGTAACAGCGGGACAGGCAGCATCTCTGGAGAGAAGGAATGGGTGACCTTTCGGGTCACGACCCTTGGTCATCCATTCCTTCTCTCCAAGATGCTGCCTGTCCTGCTAAGTTACTCCAGCTTTTTGTGTCAATCTGCAGTTCTTTGTTGAGTCATTTGGCTCCATTGAAGTAAATTCTCACCCGGACCTCACTTGAACCCTGCCGGTACCAGGGTCCTGGGAAGCACATAACTAGGCCGTAAATAATGGGAGTAAGGGGAGGAGTTAACAAATTGGAAATGTATGGATGAAGCTAAAGGGAGGGAAATTGTAGGAGGAAATGCTGAAGAGGCTAGAAGTAAGAGGGCAGAAAGTTTAAGAAGGGATCAGAGTCCTTGGTCAGACAAAATGGGGACCAATGTGAGAAGAAGGGTAGTGAATGCCACATTATATGGAACAAAGTGGATGAGCTTCTAGCTCAGATAGAAGTTGATAGGTATGACATTGTGGGCATCATATAGATGTGGATGAAAGAGGATCAGAGCTGGGAATGGAATATCCAATGTTACACATCCTATCCAAATGACAGACAGGTGGGCAGAGGGTGTGGGGTAGCTCTTCTGGGAAGGAATGAAATTCAGTCCTCAGCAAGGGAGGACATAGGATCAGAAGATGTAGAATCCTTGTGGGTAGAGCTAACAAACTGCAAGGGTAACAGGGACCTGATGGGGGTTATATCGACTCTGGACAATAGCCAGGATTGAGGGTACAAATGACATCAGGTGATACAAGAAAGACAGTGTTACAATGGTAGACACAAAGTGCGGGAGTAACTCAGCGCGACAGGCAGCATCTCTGGAGAGAAGGAATGGGTGACTTCGGGTCGAGACCCTTCTTCAGACTGATGTCAGGGGAGTGGGCAGCACAAAGATAAAATGAAGTCAGAGACAGTAAGACTGGTCGGTGAACTGGGAAGGGGAAGGGATGGAGAGAGAAGGAAAGCAAAGGCTGATTGAAGTTAGAGAAGCCAATGTTGATACCGTTGGGGAGTAAGCTGCCCAAGCAAAACATGAGATGCTGTTCCTCCAATTTGCGCTGGGCCTCACTCTGACAATCAAGGAGGCCAAGGACAGAAAAATCAGTGTGGGTGGAGTGGGAGTTAAAGTGTTGAGCGGCTGGGAGATCAGGTAGGTTTAGGCGGACTGAGCGGAGGTATTCAGCGAAACAATCGCCTAGCCTGCACTTGGTCTCGCCGAAGGTAGACACAAAATGCTGGAGTAACTCAGCAGGGCAGGCAGCATCTCTGGAGAGAAAGAATAGGCGACGTTTCG
This sequence comes from Rhinoraja longicauda, assembly GCF_053455715.1. Lineage (NCBI taxonomy): Eukaryota > Metazoa > Chordata > Chondrichthyes > Rajiformes > Arhynchobatidae > Rhinoraja > Rhinoraja longicauda. Next base: position 2,520,888 of record NC_135988.1, read on the forward strand.
GGTCGAGACCCTTCTTCAGACTGATTTCAGGGGAGTGGGCGGGATAGAGACAGAATGTAGTCGGAAACAGTAAGACTGGTGGGAGAACTGGGGAGGGGTTGGAGAGTGAGGGAAAGCAAGGGCTATTTGAAGGTAGAGAAGTCAATGTTCATACTGCCGGGGTGTAAGCTACCCAAGCGAAATATAAGGTGCTGTTCCTCCAATTTGCGCTGGGCCTCACTCTGACAATGGAGGAGGCCCAGGACAGAAAGGTCAGATTGGGAATGGGAGGGCGAGTTGAAGTGCTGAGCAACCTGGAGATCTGGGAGGTTCAGGCGGACTGAGCAGAGGTGTTGAGCGAAACGATCGCCAAGCCTGCACGTGGTCTCGCCGAAGTACAGAAGTTGATACCTGGAACAGTGGATGCAGTAGGTGAGGTTGGAGGAGGTGCAGGTGAACTTCTGCCTCACCTGGAAAGACTGTTGGGGTCCTTGGATGGAGTCAAGGGGGGAGGTAAAGGGACAGGTATTGCATCTCCTGTGGTTGCTGGGGAAAGTACCTGGGGGGTGGGTGGTTTGGGTGGGAAGGGTCAAGTTGATCAGGGAGCTGCAGAGGGAACGGTCTCTGCGGAAGGCAGAAAGGAGTGGAGATGGGAAGATGTGGCCAGTAGCGGGATCCCGTTGGAGGTGGCGAAAGTGTTGGAGGATGATATGCTGTATGCGACGGCTGATGGGGTGGAAGGTGAGGACAATGGGGACTCTGTCCTTGTTACGAATAGGAGGAGGGGGAGCCTCATCTATAATTGAAGAATGGAACTCCCCTATTTCCTAGTATGGAAAACCTCATCCTGGGTGCAGATGCGACACAGATGGTGGAATTGGGAGTAGGGGATAGAGTCTTTACAGGAAGCAGGGTGGGAAGAAGTGGATTCTAGATAGCTATGGGAGTCAGTAGGTTTGTAGTAGATGTTGGTCAATAGTCTGTCTCCTGTGATGGAGACGGTGAGACCCAGCAATGGTAGGGAGATGGCGGCGATGGTCCAAGTGAATTTGAGAGCAGGATGGAAATTAGTCGTGAAATTGATGAAGTCAGTTGGAGAGTGGGAAGAGTCAAAGGAGAAGTTGTTGAGGGTAAGGACGAGCTCTGTTAGGCGGAGAGTATTAGTGGACGGGAATTAGCTAATTCTGCGATTGTGGAAGAAACGGAGGGCTTTAAGACCTTCCTGGTGGGAGGTGGCGGTGTAGAGTGACTGGACATCCATGGTAAAGATGAGGGAGTGGGGGCCTGGAAAACAGAAGTCACTGAAGAGACGAAGAGCATGTGAGGTGTCTTGGAAATAGGTACGGATGGATTGGGGAGATGGAGTTGAGGTATGTGGAAATTAATTCGGTGGGACATGAAAAAGCAGAAATGTTCTGGTCTGCCAGAACATTCTATTTGTGGATTTTGGGGAGAAGATAAAATCGGGCCATGCAGGCCTGAGGAACGATTAGGTTGGAGGCTTTAAGGGCCAAAGAGTCTCGCCGATATACAGGAGTCCACACCTGGAGCAGCAAACGTTACAGTGGTCATGGGGGATGCAATATGCAGGTAGACTGGGAAATCAGGTTGGTACTGCACCTCAAGGGAGGGAGTTTGTGGAGAGCCTTTGAGATAGCTTCATTGAGCAGCTTGTAGTGGAAAGTAAAGGAAATTCTGGATTTGGTGTTGTGTAATGAGCCAGATTAGATCAGAGAGTTTAAGGTAAAGTTATCCTTTGAAGATCATGAGCACAATATGATAAAATTCAACCTGCAGTTTCAGAAGTGGAGGATGAAATCCGATGTATCTGTATTATCACCGGTATGTGTCGGTAGCACAATCAAGTGGGCGGCACAGTAGCATAGTTGCTGCCTGACGGTGAGATCCAGCAACGGTCTCAGCACCAGAGACCCAGGTTCGATCCCGACTATGGGTGCTGTCTATGGAGTTTGTACGTTCTCCCTGTGACCGTGTAGGTTTTGTCCGAGATCTTCGGTTTCCTCCCACACTCCAAAGATGTACAGGTTTGTAGGTTAATTGGCTTGGTAAATGTAAATTGTCCCTAGTATGTGTACGGCAGTGTTAATATGCGGGGATCGCTGTTGGCGAGGACTCGGTGGGCCGAAAGGCCTGTTTCTGCACTGTATCTCTAAACAAAACCAAATTAATGTTGTGTAAACGTAACTTTAGCGGCATGAGGGAGGAGCTGGCTAAAGTTGAAAGGGATCCTAGCAGGATAGTTAGTGGAGCAACAATGGTGGGAGTTTCTGGGATAATTTGGAAGACACAGGATCTTTCCATCCCAAAGAAGAAGAAAGATTTTAAGGAAAGAGTGAGGCGACAACGGAAGTCAAAAGCAGCATAAAACTAAAAGCGAAGGCATACAATTACGCCAAGATTACGTGGAAGCATGAAGAATGGTTAGTTTTTAAAGACCAACAGAAGGTAACTAAAAAGGCAATATTATATAAAGATGAAATATGAAGGTATGGTAGCCAATAATATAAAAGAGGAAGCAAAGGTCTCTTTAAATATATCTATATACTAAAACCCTTATTTGTTTGTTTGTTTGTTTGTTCGTTCCTGATCTACAGCCAAAACGGTACACGATAGCACAACAATTTTAGGCCCACCTTACGCACCATTGTCCTGTGGTGCTATGGATGAAGTTTCATTCAAATTGGTGTTATATTGTTAAAGTTATTCACATTTTAAAGTTTAAAAAACTGCATGCGCAGTTGGGGCCATGTTGATCTGGTACTTACGTAAGATGGCCGCTGCATCTGCGCATGCGCAGAACAAACGCATCCATGCCAGTGCAGCTGGGGCCCATTGATCTCGGGTGCGAGCAGGGCTCAGCTGCCTGTCTCTTGGGGGCAGGAGAGCCAGGCCCGGTGCTGGGGGAAGCAGCCGGAGCCTGGGCCTGGGCCTGGGCCTGGACATGACCGAGTAACCGCGAACCTCAGGTGGAAAGGTGGCAGCAGCAGCAGCGGCGGTGAGGCCGGGCGTTGGTGGAGGCCGAGGCCTGGGCCTGCCCTCGGCTCCCCCGTCGCCTCTACTCTCTGTCCGGCTCAGCGCCTTCCCCACGCCGCCCAGAGTACAGCGGCATCGGGGCAGCAATAGTGGGAGACCCACCGCACTGAACATCCCCACACCGGGACAGGACAGGACTCTTTCCCCCCCCTCCCCCGCTCTCCACCAATGACGGCCGCCTGGGCTGGTAGGCGGAAGGGAAGGAGGAGAGTGGGGGAGAGAGGGGGAGAGGGGGAGGGAGGAATAAGGAGGTTTGAGGGGGATGGAGTGGGTGAGTGGGGGGAGGGGGAATGGAGGGAGGAGGTGGAGAGAGGGGGGCAGGGGATGGATGGGGAAGGGGAGGGAGGGAGGGTGGGGGGGATGGGAGGGGGAGAGTGGGAGGAGAGGGTGCTGCACCAATGCAGGAGTTTGGGCCCAACGGGTCCACTTGGTCTAGTTAGGAATAAAATAAATGCAAGGGAGGACATTGGACATTTGGAAAATGATGCTGAAGAAGTAGTAATGGGAAATGAAGAAATGGCAGATGAACTGAATAAATATTTTGCATCTGTCTTCACAGCTGAAGACACCAGCAATGTGCCTGAAATTCAAGAGAGTTAGGGGACAGAAGTTAGTGGAGTTGCTATTGCTGAAGAGAATATGCTTGGGAAGCTGAAAGGTCTGATGTAGATACGTCACCTGTACCTGGTGGACGACATCCCAGGGTTCTGAATGGGGTAGTTTCGGGGATTGTGGAGGCATTAGTGGTAATCTTTCAAGAATCACTGGAGTCGGGAGTCATCCCAGAGAGGTGGGAAATTGCAAATGTATCTCACTATTCAGGAAGGAAGCAAAGTGAAAGACTCAGTGTTTAGTAGGATTTTATTTCGGAGTCACGTGAGTGACTACGTGAAGACCCCGTCCAGCACGCGTGCGCGACATTAGCGTTCATGCAGTGCACCGCGACGAACGGGAGTTCAAGGTGCTCCCGCTACAAACTAAAAAGTCGGGCCGACAGGTAAGTTCTACCGTGGCCGTAAGTATTTTCTCTCTGGTCTGCTTTAGGTCCCAAGATGACCAAGACCAGAGGAAAGAAATTTGCAGTCGCCCCCGTTCGTTTTCCGTTGAGGAACGTTCTTTGGAGGGGGGGCAAGAGGCGGCACAACTACCGAGCCGAGCCCAGCACCGCTAGTGCAGCCTGAGCAGCGGGCTGGAGGTACCTGCAGCCAGAACCGGGCGGTAGTGTCTGGACGATTCGGACGAAGATGCTACACCGCTACACAGCGGCACTGGCAGCCGCCTAAGCCTAAAACGGCTTATGGAGCAATGCTCCAGCGAGATCTGCTGAGAGCAGCAGCAGACTCGCCAAGGGAGGGCCCAGATCGCCCAGGCACTCCCGCAGTGCCCTTTAGGGGCACTGGCCATTGCCTCACCTTCGTTTGAAGGCAGCATTGGCGACCAGGTCTGGGCTGGTCAAGAAGAGGGGTTGTTGGCTGAAGATGTCCGGAGTACGCAGAGTGTACAGGATCAGGAAGAGCTGCTGGGTGTGGTCAACCGCTACGTGGACATTCCACGAGGGGGTCGGCCTTTAGAGCCGAAACTTGCAGCCAGCATTGACCACCTGTCCTCAAAAACCCTACAAGAACGGGTGGTCAATGAGGCTCTTGAGCTATACACAGCCCCAGAAAATTGTACATCATTAAATGTACCAGCTGTAAACAGCCAAATTTGGGGACATTTGGGGCAGGAACCTGGAGTTGAAGCTCCAGAAAATCCTTAAACTGACTGCAGCGATAACATCATATGCTCGGTCCATTGATGGTGTGGACATTTCCACAAATCAGCAAGATACACTAGCTCTGCTGTGCACCACTCAATACCAAATAAATGGTTTACGGAAATTATCAAGCCTGCCCTCAACCCTAAGTTTGCGGGACTCTGCAAAACACCGGGTTCAGAACCTCCAATTCTGCTTTTTGGAAAGGATCTCCCAAAAAAGGTGAAAGACCTAGAGGAAGAATCCAAGACCTTTGGTCTCGTGAGGGCAGGCTTGGGACCGAGCAGACCTAACAAACCCAGGCGGCAGTACCTCACGGCGTCCACCAGTCATAAACCACCATATGGGACTGGTGAAAGCTCGGGGTCCGCAACCATTCCCCGTAAGCCTTTTAGGCCAGGGCCCAGAGCGGACCCCATGGAAAATGCGCCACCCCCCAACAACAACATCAACGTCAACAGCAGCCCTCTACAGCCCAGCAGACACCTCATCGTCCAGCGAAGAGGCAGAAGAAGAATTAACACCAATCACCATGGAGGTAGGTGGGTCTGGTACCTTTCGGCATATGAGCAGTAGGGACTCTATACTAACAGGGAGGAGATTGCACTTGTTTTTTGCATGCATGGGAAACCATCACTAATGACAAATACATACTAACCTGCATTCATGGCTATAAAATTGACTTTGTTCATGAAAACATTCCGCCAGTTCAGCACATACCCCAAAGGGTATTCACCCTCTCAGTCAAAGACAAACAAGAGGGTCAAGCTGAACTTGTGAGGCTACTAGCAAAAGGTGTCATTGAAAGAACAAAACATGAACCTTTGGAATTTGTGTCTACAGGGTACTTTCTAGCAGGCATTGATTTAAAAGATGCCTACTACTCAGTACCCATACACAAGGAGCACCGTAAATAATTAAAAATTTATCTGGATGAAACAGCTATGTCAATTTAAAGCCTTACCAAATGGACTAACCTCCGCTCCAAGGTTTCACTAGAAGCTTAAAACCCGCCTTGGCATTATTGACAAAACAAAAGCATATAGTCATGGCGTACTTAGATAGGGAAACCTTGGAGACAGCTATTTTGGCAGTAGCAGCCACCAAACGTTTGTTTGAAACTTTGGGGTTTGTCATACATCCAGATAAATCCAATTTTACACCGTCCACTACCATGGACTATCTTGGATTTACGATTGATACTGTTCGCATGGTTGTAACTCTGCCAAAGTGGAAAGCATCACAATTGGCACTATCATGCCACGAACTAATGCATAAACGTCAGCCAACCATACGGCAGGTAGCTAGAGCTATTGGTAAAATGGTAGCAGCTTTTCCAGCTGTACAATTTGGGCCTTTGCACTACCAAAATTTACAAAGAACAAAAGTGCACGAACTAAAGCAAAACTCAGGTCACTTTGACCGAGCATGTATTTAACTGCTGAATCCATTACAGAGTTACAATGGTGGACAAGGAACATTAGCCTCAGTTCCAGTCCCATAATTATCTCCAACCCAGTATTAACCATTCAAACGGATGCCAGTGCCTTGGGCTGGGGAGCAACTAACATGCTATCCAGCACAGGGGGCAGATGGACTAACTCTGAATCATCTTGCCTACAGACACGGGGTATCAACTATTTAGAAATGTTGGGTGCGTTTTATGGTTTAAAAGCATATGCATCTAATACGCATCATGCACATGTCCGGTTGCAATTAGATAATACCACGGTGGTGGCTTATATCAACCACATGTGTGGTATAAAGTCAATATCGTGTGATAAATTGGTCAAAAATACAGTGGCAGACACCAGGTCACGCAAATTTAACGATAACATCAAATGGATGTTAAATCCCAAAATATTTGCCGAAATTACAAAGCAAAATGGCACACCAGATATCGATCTATTTGCATCCAGGCTGAATCACCAGGTACCAACGTATGTCGCTTGGGAACCAGACCCTGAGGCAGCAGCAGTTGATGCATTCACGCTGTATTGGGGGGAAAAATGTTCTTTTATGCTTTTCCTCCCTTCTGCCTCATCAGTCGGGTATTACGGAAGATTCAATTGGATTCCGTCCCCAGCAGTCCGGAATTATTAATCCACCCAGTGTCAGGCATTAGTCACCCGTGCCATGACAGAGTCAATCTCCTGGCTTGCAGATTCTAAAAAGACCTCTACTGGGCCTGGGACTGTCTGAGGACGCCATCAACATGATGACCGCATCCCACCGGGAGTCCACCAGGAGACAATACCTGACCAATATAAGGAATACTTACCTGGCAGGGGAGATACCTTGATCACTCAGGAGGTTTTCCCAGGACAAGGCTATCCCATTGCACTTCGGGTGTGCTGACGCCTGCGATGTCCCCAAATGCGGGATACTCGACTGCAAAATTTGTGGTAGTGGGGGACTGCGTTCGCTCTCTCCCCTCTTAAAATGGGAACGGTATTGCTCCAAAACAGGAACTACCTACACTACAGCGACACCCACCAGTGTTGTGCAATTCCTGGTTGGATTACATCAGGAAGGACTCAGCTACAGCGCCATAAATACAGCCAGGAGTGCGTTGTCAGCTTATTTGGTTCCAGCAGCAGGACAACTGGCTTTGGGGTCCCATCCACTAGGAATCAAAATCATGAGGGGCCTTTTTAATACTAACTCCTCCAGACCAAGGTACACTCAGATCTGGGATGTCAGCATTGTGCTGACGTACCTTAGGGGATGGCCACCGCCCAGGGCACTCACGCTGGAACAACTTACACTGAAATCAGTCATGCTCATGGCACTAGTGTCAGCTTAAAAGGTACAATCCCTCCACCTCCTGAGGCTCGACAGCATGACAGAGTCATTGGACTGTTTCACATTCCATATTCAGGGACTGGTCAAACAAACTAGACCAGGTACCACGCCTCCAGTCATGGAGTTCTGGGCATATTCATCTGAACCACGGCTGTGTGCCAAGACCACCTCGCCAATTACATAGACACAACATACAACTTAAGAGGGAGAGAAAAAGCCTTATGGATAAGCCACAAGAAGCCTCATGGTCAGGTGACGAGCCAAACCATTTCAAGGTGGCTCAAGCAGGTGCTTAAGTCCGCGGGAGTCAATACGAATGTTTACAAATCTCACTCCACCAGGGCTGCATCTACGTCGGCGGCTAGTCAAATGGACGTGCCAATTGACCATACTCTGGCCAGAGCAGGATGGTCCTCGGAAAGAACTTTCCAAAGGTTTTATAATAAACCGCTGGCGCAACCTGCTACATTTGCAGACAGAATTTTAGAGTCTGCAGATAATATTTAATTTGAGCCCTGGGGAGCTCTCTGTTTTTGTTGTCATTAATAAACCTTTTTTGTTCACAAACAGGTTTCTTGATCGCGATAACATACTTCCTCCCTCTAAGGTCTTCAGACAGTGAGTGAAGCATGAGCTGGTACACGGTTCGGAATCACAGAAGCTTTGAAGTCTTCACGTAGTCACTCACGTGACTCCGAAATAAAATAGTAAGATTAAATGAGAACTTACCAGTTCGAAGTTTGATCTGTATTTTATGAGGAGTTACGATGAGGGACTACGTGCCCTCCGCTCCCACCCTTTTTTATACAGATCAACTGGTAATCAAGTTCTTATTTTTTCTTTACTATATTTATTTCAATCGTTGTGTTTTTTCTGTGAATCCACACCGCTGCTTTGAAGAATGTCGCGCACGCGTGCTGGACGGGGTCTTCACGTAGTCCCTCATCGTAACTCCTCATAAAATACAGATCAAACTTCGAACTGGTAAGTTCTCATTTAATCTTACTATTTTAGAGTCCTTTAGTTAGGATTAAATTTCTGAGTACTTAGAGGCATATGATAAAATTGGCATTATTCAGCATGGGTTTGTGAAAGAGAGGTCTTGCCTGCTGAATCTGTTGGAATTCTTTGAGGAATTAAATAACAGAATAGCCAAAGGAGGTCAGTGGATGTTGTTTACCTGGATTTTCAGAAGGCCTTTGAGGATGAGAGGGTGAGAGCCCATGGTATTAGAGGGAAGATACTAGGCATGGATAGAAGGTTGGCTGAATGGCAGAAGGTAAAGAGTGTGAATAAAGTGGGCTTTCTGATTGGCAGAAGCTAAGTAGTGGTGTTCCGCATGGGCAGGTGTTCGGGCCACTGCTCTTCATGTTGTATATCAATGATTTGTATGAGGGAATTAAAGGCTTGGTGACCACGTTTGCAGATGACTGGTGGAGGGACAGGTAGTGTAGAGGAAGCAGAGGGTATGCAGAAGGACTTTGACAAGTTGGAAGAATGGGCAAAGAAGTGGCAGATGGAATACGGTATCGCAAAATGTGCAGTCATGCACTTTGTTAGTGAGAATAAAGGCGTAGACTATTTTCTAAGTTGGGAGAGGATTCAGAACTCGGAGCTGCAGAGGGACTTGTGAGTGCTGGTGCAAGTTTCCCAAAAGATTAATTTGCAAATTGAATCAATAGTAAGGAAGGTAAAAAGAATATTCGCATTTATTTTGAGGATCAGAGTATAAAATCAAGGATGTAATGCTTATGCTTTATAAAGCACTGGTCAGACCCCATTTGGGAATGGTGAACCGTTTCGGGACCCATAACTGAGGAGGGATATGCTGGCTTTGGTGATGGTCCAGGGAAGGTTTTAGAGAATGATCGGGTTAAAATATGATTGGGTTAAAATATGATGAGCGTTTGATGGCATTGTGCCTATACTCGCTGGAGTTTAGAAGGAGGAGGGGGACCTCAGTGAAGCTTGAAAGACCAGGATAGAGTGGATATGTAGAGGATGTTTCCGTTACTGGGAGTGCACAGGACTAGAGGGTGCAACCTCAGAACAAGCAAATGCATCTTTTACAAGCTCACAAGTTATAAGAGTAAAATTAGGCCATTTGGCCCATCGAGTCCACTCCGCCATTCAATCATGGCTGATCTCTGTCTCCTAATCCTATTTTCCTGCCTTCTCCCCATAACCCTTGACACCCATTCTAATCAAGAATTTGTATATCTCTGCCTTAGAAATATCCACTGACTTGGCCTCCAGAGCCCTCTGTGGCAATAGGTTCCACAGATTAACTAGCTTCTAACTAAAAAAGTTCCTCTTCACCTTTCTAAAAGAACACCCTTTAATTCTGAGACTATGATCCCTAATCCTAGATTCTCCCACCAGTGAAAACATCCTTTCCACATCCACTCTATCTATGCTTTTCATTATTCTGTAAGTTTCAATGAGGTTCCCCCTCAACTGTCTAAACTCCAGCGAGTTGAGCCCAGTAATGCCAAACGCTGATCATATGCTAACCCACTCATTCCTGGAATCATTCTTGTAAACCTCTGGACCCTCTCCAGAGCCAGCACATTCCTCAGATATGGGGCCCAAATTTACTCACAAGAGCATTAGCTTAGAAAGGAGATGAAGAGGAATTGTTTTGGTCGGTGTGGAGAACCTGTGGAATGCATCGCCACAGAAGGTTATGGAGGCCATGTGATTTTGTTTCTTTAAAGCGGAAATTGATAGATTCTTGATTAGTAAGGATGTCAATGTTTATGGGGAGAAGGCAGGAGATTGGCCTTGAGATAGAAACATAAACCAGCCATGATTGCGTGGTGGAATAGACTAGATGGGCTTAATGGCCTAATTCTGCTCCTGTGACTAATGAACTCGTGAAATGTCACTATCCATGTTCTCCAGAGATGCTGCTTGACCTGCTGAGTTACGCCAGCACTCTTGTGTGTTTTTGTACAAACCATCATGTGCAATTCCTTGTATCTCCTGGCACGATTTGCTCGCGCTCCCAAACTTCACTCTGACAGAGGAGTCCACATGCACTCTAGCAGCGATGCACAGGTGATTTCAGGCCAAACCTCTTCTGCCCTCAACCTGAAATTTAAGACGGATTATTTTCTCTTCTTCTCAGACCTGAAGAAGAGAATTCAACCTGAAATGTGAACATTATTGCTGAATCTCGGCAGGGTGCCTGACATTCTGAGTGTTTCTGGCATTTTTCTGTTTTTTTCGTACTTCCATGATCTGCAGTTTTGTTTTGATTCTCAATCCTTTCGAATGAGCATTTAGAATGTTTTCAATTGTCTTCGAAACTAGCGAGAGAACTGACGATAATTGGGAAATAATCGACAAAATGCAGTTTTAATTTATTAATTAATTTACAAGTATTTGTTAAATTCTGTTTTCCAATGGTCAGTTGGATGTGATATTGTGTATACCGACAGCCTCTGCTTCCTTCCATGAAGCCAATTTTCTTTTCATTCAGCTGTCCCATGGGATCTAACCTTCCACAGCAGCCTACCATGTGGAAACTTCTCGAATGCCTTACTGAAAGCCATGTATACAACTGCCTTCATCGACTGTTTTGGTCGCGTCCTCAAAAAACAGAATCAGATTTGTGAGCCACAACCTCACTCGTACAGAACCAAGTCACACGAGCAGAATTAGGCAATACGGCCCATCGAGTCTACTCTGCCATTCAATCGTGGCGGATCTATCCCTCTCAACCCTACAATCTTGCCTTTTGAGAGGGTGAACACCGGGGAAGACAGAGGGGATAGGCAGAGAGATCAGGATTCTTCTGTGATGATTCCCCTCATTAACAAGTATATTGGTTCACAAAAAAGACACAAAATGCTGGAGTAACTTAGCTGGTCAGGCAGCACCTCTGTAGAACATGAATAGGTGATGTTTTAGGCGACATAGGTGGGTCAAATTAGTCTGTCTGGGCTATGGGACACAAATCAGTGGTGAGGCAGATAAGAAGGTTGAGCCAAGTACACGTTCAGGCAAACAGGTTTGGCAGACAGTTCTTGCAGGTACATGGCAGGGGACGAGAATGGTCTGTGTGTAGGAAAGGAACTGCAGGTGCTAGTTTAAACCGAACATAGACACAAGATGCTGGAGTAACTCACAGGACAGGCAGCATCTCTGGAGAGAAGGTCTCGAAGGAGAATGGTTTGATGGTTTAACCTGCATTTATTTCAATGCCGGACTGACAGGGTAATTCGGGAATTGGGTTGAAACATGGGAATGGCATACAATAGCTCATTGCGTGGTTCATGGCGTCAGGACACGTAGCTCAATGTTCCGGGACAGAAATGCTGCAGGAACGATGGACCTGGAAGTAAATTTAAAGGGGAACCTTTACCGCGGGACCAGGGTGATAATGCCGATGAGAATGATCAGTAACTTCGAAGATGTCACTGAAATTGGTAGTATAGTGTGCAGTTAAAAAGGATATCTAGGATTTCAACGGAATTTTATAAACTGGGTCAATAGGCTAAGGAACGGCAGATGGACTTTAATTCCGATAATTGTGAGATGGTGCATTTGGCAGAGAAGGACCTATGCAGTGAGGTCCTGGACTGTTGTTGAACAGAGAGACAAAGGGGTGCAGGTACAAAGTTCCATGAAGGTGGCCACACAGGTGGACAGGACGGATTTTTCCATAAATATGAATTTTTCCAATCCGTGAAATGGGACAGAAAGGGAAAATGAATTTTTTTAACGAAGAATGTTCCTTTGGTAAACTCTGGACACTTTAACAAAAGCACTGGATTGGTCAAACCAATTCCTTCTCGTGCAATGTTCAGATGTTAATGAGTGAGAGGAGGCCAATATGGCGGGGAGGGAGGTGGAGAAGAAATAACATCGGTGGAGACCAGACTGGAACCCTGCTCATTATAGCTCCATGTTTGAGTTCCACCCCAGAGGAATCTACTTCTTAAGCCCTTGGCTTCTCTAGGGAGCATAGGCCATTGACAAATGTCCTCCACCTCACTCAGTTGTTGGCGGTTCTTTCGAGATCTCCCCAGTTGAGCCCACTCCCAGGCATTTCTGTCTGGACACCTCTTCTCCAGCTGATCCTGGGGCGACGTCTTTTCCTTTTTCCTTGGGGGTTCCATTTCAGGGCTTGCCCCGTGATGTTTGTGGCAGGTTTTCTGAGGGTGTGTCCAATCCAACCCCATTTTCTCTTTCGAATTTGTAAGTCAATAGGATCCTGGCTTGTTCTTTTCCACAGTTCCACATTGCTTACTTTGCCTCTCCTCCAGATGTTTAGTATTCTTCTGAGCCAGTTGTTAATGAATGTTTGCAGCCTGTTTGTTGTGTGTTTTGTTGTTTTCCATGTCTCTGATCCATACAGCATTACCTGCTTCACGTTTGAGTTAAAGATGCGTATTTTGGTGTTTATTGAGATGTATTTTGAACTCCAGATCTTCCTGAGCATGTTAAACACCACCCGACCCTTATTGATTCTGCTTTTTATGTCTGCATCTGCCCCTCCAGTCCACAACACTGCCTAGGTATGTGAATGTTTCTACCTCCTCCAGGGCTGTGCTGTGCATGAGGATAGGGTTGCTGGTTTTGGAATGAATCTTCATCACCTGTGTCTTTGCTGTATTGGGTGTAAGACCAAGTTTTGTTGCAACTTGTAAGAGTCTGTCCGTCTTCTCCTGCATTTGTATCTGTGTGTGTGAAAGGAGAGCTATGTCGTCAGCAAAGTCAAGGTCATCTAGCTGTTCCCACATTGTCCACTGAATTCCATTTCTTTTCCCTTTAGTTGTTTCCATCATGATCCAGTCAATTGCCAGGAGGACAGGAATGGTGACAGTAGACATCCCTCCTTGACGCTCATCTTGACACTAAAGCTCTGGGAGAGCTGGCCTGCATGCATAACTTTGCATGAGGTTCCATCATACCAGTTCTTGATTAAGTTTATGATCTTGGTGGGAATTCCATAGTGGTCCATTAGGCGCCATAGTGTTGTCCTGTCTAAGCTGTCAAACGCTTTCTCAAAGTCGATGAAGTCGATGTACAGGGACGTGTTCCATTCAATAGACTATTCAATGATGATGCGTAGTGTTGCTATGTGGTCTGTGCATGAGCGATCCTTCCTGAGTCCTGCTTGCTGGTCCCGTAGCCTCTCGTCTACAGCTTCTTGAAGACGGTTGAGGATGACCCGGTTGAGAATTTTACTAGTTACAGAAAGTAGGGTGATCCCTCGGTAGTTGTTACATTTTCTTTAGTCACCTTTTTTTGGCAGTTTCACAATGTATCCCTCTGCCCATTCTGTGGGTGTCTTTTCCTCCCCCCAAATTCTTCCAAAGAAGCCGTAGAGCATGTCTGTTGATGAGTCTATATCTACTTTAAGGGCTTCAGGTGGAATATTGTCAGGGCCAGCAACCTTGCCAGTTTTCAGTTGCTTGATTGCAGCCTTTATTTCTGATTTTATTGGTCTATCACATTAATATGTAGTGGTATCCTGGTTTTGGGAATATGTGGCTGCACTGCCGGTGGTGGCCTGTTTAGGACTTCTTCGAAATCTCTACCCATCTGTCGAGCTGCGCCTCCTGGGTTGAAAGTAGTTGGCCGTTTTTGTCTATAATTGGTTTATTACTGTGCAGGTATGTCCCGGACAATTTCCTTGTGATGGTACACAACTCCCTCATGTTCCTTTGAGTCACTGCAATTACTGCCTCGTTGGCTACCCTCTCCACCAGTGTTCTCTTGTCCTTCCTGATGTTCTTTCGCACTTCTTTGTGGCATCTGTTGTACTTTTGGGCCAAAGCTTTTTTCAGCTCTTGTTCTTGAGTTGTTCACCTTCTCTTTGAACTTTCTCCTCTGTTGCATTGTGTTGAGGGTTTCATCTTTAGATTATCATGAGAATCAGAGGAATCATCTTTAGATTATTCTTACAGTTGCTTACAATACGACCGTGCTTCATATCTTTCTCAGATCACAAAATGCCAAGATTGGTATCCGGAGATGACCTGTGCACGGGAAGACTGGAGGTGGTATATGGAGATACCTGGGGAACCGTGTGCGACCTGCACTGGGATATAAATGATGCCAAAGTGGTGTGCAATCAGCTTCAATGCGGACGCGCTCTATCTGTGCTGGGAGCGGCCTATTTCGGAGAGGGAACTGGGCTTGTGCGGAACGAAGTCTTTGGATGTCAGGGTAATGAGTCAAGCCTTTGGCACTGCCCTCGTTCTTCAGGAACTCATCATTGCAACCACGGGAATGATGTCGGTGTGATCTGTTCTGGTGAGTGCCGCCTTTGAGGGAAATAATTTTAAACCTCAATTGCACTTGGAATACAGAGATCAGTTGTTGACATTTATTTTGAGAAGGGTTCAATTTGGAGTAAGGAAGGGGGAAATTAAGAATACCTACATTAGGTGACTTCCATGCCCGTAAACAGCAATCCGCCAGCAAATCCGGACAGGTCTGCTAATTGATAAAATTAATGTAGAACAATTCAAGATGATTGTGAACAAATTTACCTAAACTTATGGGGTTCGTACAGGAAACGTCGCCGATCAGTTCCCTTCACAGATGCTGCTCGACCCGCTTAGTCACTCCAGCACTTTGATTTTTTTCTCTGGGTCAAGTGTAGGTTTTTTTACAATTCTTGAGAGAAGATGATCTTGCCTCCTGCATAACGTTATGTTTCAACCAAAGTAGCGAAACATCCAGCCATCAGTATTCCAGACCGAATCTCAACAGACTTCATCGAAACAAGGAACTGTGGATGCTGATTTTTTTTAAAGTCACAAAGTGCTGGAGTAACTCAACGGGTTTGGCAGCATCCCTGAAGAACATGGATAGGTTACGTTTCGGGTCCGGACCCTTCTTCAGTGATTATAGGGTGGGAGGGGGGACGGGAGTTAAAGGGCGGGAATTCTTTGGATCGCTGATCGAGGAAACCCCTGAGAGCCTTGAGACCTTCCTGGTGAGGGAGATGTAAAGGGGCCTGACCTGCACGGTAAACATGAGCCAATTGAAAGTCATTGAAGAGTTGAATGGCGTTTGAGATGCCTTGGGTGGATGTGGGGAGGGAGGGGACACGGGGAAAGGTGGGGGGGGTTAGAATAGAATTATATGTGGAGGTGAATTCCCTGGAGCATGAGCAGGCAGAAACAATTTTCCGGAGAGTAATTAACTGCCTTCATGTTTGTTTTTTACTAAAACAGGGAACCCTAAGCCACGACTGGTGGGTGGGAAGAACAGATGTTCTGGCCGGGTGGAATTTCTACACAGAGACAAGTGGGGGACAGTTTGTGATCAGTACTTTAGCTTGGATGCTGCCGGCGTGGTCTGTGAACACCTACAGTGCGGTGCAGTGGCCGCAACGCCCGGAGGTGCTCACTTTGGCCAAGGAACCGGCCCTGTGTGGAAGGAGAACTACCGTTGTCGGGGGAACGAGTCCCGATTAGCTGATTGTCCAGTCTCAGCCTGGGATCAGATTAGCTGTTCACACAGAAACGACGCCAGTCTCATCTGCTCAGGTGAGTCACCGAAGTCCTTTGTACGGAAAAGAAAAGGTTCTCCGGTCGCTGAGATGTTCACAGGAGTGACTTTTCTTAACAATTGAATGAATCTGCCATTTCGTGGCAACCATCTTTGGTTTCTTTTCAAAGGGCGTCAGTTGTCCTTCATCTCCCCCACTGGTAGGTAACGGGGTCATTTTAGTGCTTTGACCTGTCGCTGGACTGAACTTGAGTGTGTAGTGCAGAATTCTGAAGTTTAGCAATAAAGATCTTCCTAATGGTCTTACAGTGGGCGACTAAGAGGAGAGATTGGCACGGTTTCGCGGGTTTTCAATGTAGAATTGGAAACGGAAAATCCATTATTTAACAAGTTTATTTGACTCACTGAACACTTTACTGCTTTCCTTTACTGATAGAGAACAAAAGTAAACGGAGACTTCCAAAAGAGTCCGCCCACTTTCTGGAAAAGCGACGTGCGGGTCTCGCCGAGCGCATTGCATTCAGTTCTGATCAGTATAGACAATAGGAGTAAGGCATTCGGCCCTTCGAGCCAGCACCGCCATTCAATGTGATCATGGCTCATCATTCACAATCAGTACCCCGTTCCTGCCTTCTCCCCATACACCCGGACTCCGCTATCTTTAAGAGCTCTATCTTGCTCTCTCTTGAAAGCATCCAGCGAATCGGCCTCCACTGCCTTCTGAGGCAGAGAATTCCACAGATTCACAACTCTTTGAGTGAAAATGTTTTTCCTCATCTCCGTTCTAAATGGCCTACCCCTTATTCTTAAACTGTGGTCCTTGGTTCTGGACTCCCCCAACATTGGGAACATGTTTCCTGCCTCTAATGTGTCCAACCCCTTAATAATCGTGTACGTTTCGATAAGATCCCCTCTCATCCTTCTAAATTCCAGTGTATACAAGCCTCGTCCCTCCAGTCTTTCAACATACGACAGTCCCGCCATTCCGGGAATTAACCTAGTGAACCAACGCCCTCAATAGCAAGAATATCCTTCCTCAAGTTTGGAGACCAAAATTGCACGCAGTACTCCAGGTGCGGTCTCACTGGGGCCCTGTACATTATATTAGTATATTAGCTATTTGATGAATGGGTGACTATCGTTTACTAGTGTTTCTTCAATAGACAGTTTTTCCTTGTTGCTGGACCCGTCTCTCTAGGTTCGACACGTATATTACTCGGTGTGCTTTTCTGTGCACGCAGAGTGGTCCTGTTTATCTGCCGAAACGACATGTGGGCAACTGTTGCAGTAAACAACCTTGACAACTAGTAGCTGACCAGCAACGTGTTGATAATGTATGGAATTTTTTGGCTTCAGTTAAAAAAAATCAGTCAACATATTTCGTTTTGTAGATGAGAGTTGGTCTCTGAGACTTAGCAATGGGGGCAGCCGCTGCGACGGCCGAGTGGAGGTTTACCACAATGGCCGCTGGGGAAGAGTACATGATCGCTCCTGGAACATCAATGATTCTAACGTGGTCTGCAGAGAGTTGGGCTGCGGCTCCGCCATATTCGCCTACAACTCCTCCAGGTACGGAGAGAGTGAGCTGCCCGTGTGGGTGACCGACGTTCAGTGTGAAGGGGACGAGGCGCGACTCCGAAATTGCAGCACATTTACCATGAATCCGTTTCCCACTGACAGCATTGGCGTTGGGGTCCTGTGTTCAGGTGAATACTGTTACCAAGTTTAAAATTAAAAAATGATAAACTTTGTGAAAGATGAATTTCGAGTTGCAGAGCTTTGTAGATCGGCGGTAGACACAAAATACTGGAGCGACTCAGCGGGACAGGCAGCATCTCTGGAGAGAAGGAATGGGTGACGTTTCGGGTCGAGACCTTTCTTCCACCTTCGATTTAAACCAGCATCTGCAGTTCTTTCTTACACATATGTAGATCGGCATCTGGCTCTTGGGCTCATAATTTCCGCGCCAATAACCAAATCCCTTTTTACACGATTTCCATTGTGTTCTCCCGACAACTGCCACCCCAGACTCTACAACTCAGTGACACACTGGGGACAATATACAATGGCAGGCGATGGTGAGGAGTGGACCGTGTGAAGGAGAAGTCTACACACGAGAAACGCCCTGGTGTGGCGTGGAACAACACCGGCGGCATTTCCGAGGAACAGCTCGTGGTTTTGCCGGGCTGGCTCCAGATGGGGATTTCGGGGCCTGTTTCTAATGAGCAATTCTAGGCGAGCGGGGTTTACCCGAGCGTCATCACCCCGATCTCACCGAGTTCTCCTGACCCCCATTGTGAACAGACAGTCGGACGCTTTGACAACAAGCTACAGCGCCACGTTGGTCGCTGCCCCGCGTCTGGACCACCCCGTCTCCTGACAGCCCTGAGGCTGAGCGAGAGAGTGGAGAGAGAGCGCACTGACATGAAGAGCCCATGGCCCAGACCCTGAAAACATCCGGTTCTATGTGAATAGTCTACAACCACCGAGTGGCATGGCCGATGATTGCCACTGTGAGCCGAGTGTGGTCCTGAGGGCGGTTCCTCGAACAAAGGAATCGGTCGCCAGGGGTCACCCATCTGGGATGATCGTGATGTCCATGTATGTATCTCTGCAGGGTTTGAAGTCGGAGAGCCAGTCTGTGGGTTCAGACGGAGTCTTCCAGCATTTTATGTTTCAAATTCTCCTCTAGATTTTCTCAGAGCTAAATGTAAAATTCCTTTAAAATATAATTGTAGAAGCAGATTCAGAAATTCTAACCAACACATAATGTATAATGCTACATATGGGACCCCCTATTTTGTTGTTCTTCCCCTCCATTATGGGGCTTATGAACGGTCTTTCCGTAAGCTAGGATACTGTCCGATTCACCTCTACCCCATTGCGGACATTGGACTTTGTTGATAGAACTGGTGCGCTACGATGCGGAAAAGTATATTCTGCACGCTGTATTTCCCCCGTTGCTCGAACTGTTGTACTTGAGTTTGACTTGTTTGCATTAATGTATAGTATTAATTGATTCGACCAGATAGCATGCAAAAGTTTTTCATTGTACCTCGGTACACGTGACAATAATAACCTAAACCTTTGATCAACTCCCTTGTTGTTATTCAACAGACCACCGCCGATTACGACTGACCGGGGGTGGAAGTGCATGTGCTGGACGACTGGAGCTTTATTACCACGGGTCTTGGGGCACAGTTTGTGATGACCTCTGGGATCTGCTTGACGATAACGTGGTCTGCAGGCAGCTGGGCTGTGGATATGCTTTGGAAGATAAACCTCTTGGATACTGTGGAGGAAGTCGTGGTCCTATTTGGTTGGATGACGTAAGATGCTCGGGAAATGAATCGTATCTCTGGGAGTGTCCCTCCGCGCCGCTGGGTGAACACGATTGCAGTCATAAAGAAGACGTGACAGTGAAGTGTTCCGGTAAGGGTACCTTCAATCTGCTGATTCTCTGCAGCATGGGATGGGAGGACTCATTCCAGAGATGTAATAAATAATTTACAGCATCCAAGGGGAGCATTGACTGCGGGTAACGGTGCAGAGGCTTCACTCTGAGTAAGTTGTCACCCACTAAACCACATCAAACTCATTCCGCGCGCAGCTCTGTTGATTTCTCCATCAGCAGTTTCCTAGGTTCACGGGAAGATAGAACAAACAACAGTGCGGCGCACAAACAGCCCTTTCTGCCCACAATATCGCGCCGCACATAATGCCAAGTTGAACCAATCTGCTCTGCCCGTCCTTGTTATTCCCTTCCACTCCCCGCATGTGCATATGCCGATGGAAATGCCTTCCAAATGTCAATATCCGATCTCCCTCCACTACCAGCCCTGGCAGAATGTTCCAGGCACCCGCCACTCCCTGTGTTAGAAACTTGGCACGAACATCTTCTTTAATCTTTGTCTCTCTCACCGTCTGCCCTCTCGTCATTAAAAAATGCACCTCTAGTAAAGCTGTTCTGCGCCCACATTCTTCTTGGAATGGGGCGACCAGAACTGCACAAAGAACAGCAAATGCGCCCTCACCAAATTAAGCTGAAACGTGACTTCCCCCACAGAGGAAGGCAAGCAGACCTAACGCCCTCTTACAACTCCATCTCCTTGTGTGCCGACAGTCGTCTACAATTCCAGAAACGTATTTCGTAAAACGCACGTTTGCGTTGAATAGCAACTCTCTCACATTATAACCTGCAATGTAAGCATCTATCAATGAGGAACATATCCCTTTCATACATTCAAATGCGTTTGGATATACAAATAATTTTGGTTTGGAATTAAATTTTATTTGGAAATACAAATAATTGTAGTTACAAGCTCAAGTTCACGCATTTTTATCTTTTGGGGAACGGAAAGGTAAATGATCCAGATTCCCCGATAATGCACTTGATGTTATACACTTTTATTTGGGATTATGATTGCGAATCGTCATTTCGACGTGCTGGAAGATGATTTTTTCTCATGAAATACTGCCAATTTCACTTTCAGCCTTTAACTCTCGAAATTGCCCTACATATTTTCACGAATGGATTTCTCATAATGCGTGCTGTAATTTTAATCGTGATTCTACATAACCTACCCATTGAAACCGACAGATCCTAATTATCTACCATGCAGCTTCTAAACGTCCATGTGCACACGCATGTTTCAAGAACATTTCCTAGCGCGCAAAACAATTTGAAACTAACATGGAATGTGCGCAGTTGGACTGGTTAATCTCGAAAACAAAACTGACCACAAAATACTGACAGATAGGAATGGCAGTTCTCATACATTCAGAGAAACATCGAAACACCTAAAGATAGGAAATTCGTTCTTGAGTGCGGTGGAACTTAAGATGCCCAGGCCCATGTATCTGGAGATGAAACGTGGTCCCTCAAGCTTCTATTGTGACGAATTTTACAATGAAGGAGGTCACAGAGAGAAGGGACAGAGTGTGAGTGGGAATTTGGTCGGCGGATCAGAAGAAAGGACCGACGGGTCGCGAAGTGAGCATTCCCTTTGAAGTGTTAAACCGTGGGGTTTCTTCACAGATGATTCCAGAATCACTTACCAATTATTGGCGTTCAGTTATTTCTGGAATCTCTGCTCGCGTCCCCTCATCATGGACAAGAACAAGGTGTCCTTGTTCCTTTAACTTCCATCCCGCCAGTATCCACTTTCAAAGTTTGATCTTTCGCAATTTCACAAAACCTCAACAACGTTTCACCACCAGATACATACTCCCCTCGCCACCACTTTCGGCAATTTGACTGAACAGCTCACTTTGTGATTCCCCGACGCAGTTATTTTTCGCAACTAACCCTCGCTGATGAGTGTTTCTGGCGATTTGTTGTTTTGTTAATCTAGATATGGCTTTATGTTCAGCGACAAAGAATCTTTGCTGGCTATTGATGGGAACATTGTGATGCTTCGTTCACAGAGCACAAAGAGATGCGCCTGGTGAACGGAAAGCATCGATGTGAAGGGAGAGTGGAGGTGCGGTACAACGGGACATGGGGGACAGTGTGCTCCGAGAAGCTTTACGGAAAGGATGCGGAAGTGATCTGCAAACAACTAAAATGTGGACCTCTCAAATCTTTTTATGATGACGCCGGGAAATATGGAGCGGGCACTGGGCCCATATGGCTCGATGAGATGGATTGTAATTCGCACGAGGCGACTCTTTGGCAATGTCAATCAGACCCTTGGGGGAAACACAACTGTCGGCACATGGAGGATGCAGGTGTTGAATGTGAAGGTAACACAAGAAAGACATCATATGGCGGCTGACATATTAAACCTGAATGTATAAAACCTTCAGCATTCACCCTTTCTCCACAGATGCCGAAATGCCAGAGGGATCCAGTGGCAAGGCCTGCGACGGAGGAAATGAATCTCAATCTCGCCGTTTACCAGGCGAGTCAAAATATTAATTATAGCACCAGCCTGACGTCAATTCCGGATGTGTATTTAACGCATAATATGTGATTATTTTAAACTTTACTCAGAACTACCACTGCGGCTTGATGGCGGCAGCAACAATTGCTCCGGAAGGGTTCGGTTATTGTTCAACAGCAGCTGGGGCACGGTGTGTGATGACTCGTGGGATCTTGCCGATGCCAATGTGGTCTGCAGGCAGTTGGGATGTGGCACTGCTAGTTGGAGTCCAGGAGCGGTTAGCATTGCCCCGGTCTCCGGGGAGATCTGGCTGGATGAAGTCAAATGCACAGGAGCTGAATTATTCCTGTCCAGTTGTCTGTCTTCACCGCTCGGTCAACATGACTGTGATCACAAGGAAGATGTCATTGTAATATGTTCCGGTACGTCCTGTTCGGCAGATTCCTGGATCATTATAACACTTTAAAATCTAAATTAAATGTAATTTTTGTTTCTTTAATGGAGAAAACCTAAATAGATGAAATTGACAGAATGTCTTTGCAATAATGTTCACAGATCCAGTTTTGACTCCCACTGGCTCCAGCATTTCAGGTATTTATTATTCACTCGATGTTGACTGTCGGAATTCCAATCTTTGCTGTCAGTGCTGATATTCGCTTGGTAAGATTTGCTAATTACTAAGGATGCGATGGATGGTTTACACATTGTCAAGCCCAGTGTTCGAACCAGACTTGCAAACAGTGTGTCCAACTCCAGCTAACATGTCTTCGCGACGGCACAGAATGCGGACGTCCGCATTGCTGTCCGCCCTCGACACCCCCAATAAAGTGGCGATCAGCTGCCCCAATGACAGGTGGCAGTTGGCAGAATTTATATGCATTTTTCGGTTAGGATTACTGATTTTAGAGTAACGGCTTTTAATGAATTCGTATTATGTGTTGGAATCAAGATAGGTTGTGACTTTGAGAAGAATTTGCAGGTGTCGGTATTCCCTACTGACGGTTGCATTTCGCGTCAGTGGAGAAAATGGTTCGCTCTATTACATAGAAACATACAAAATAGGTGCTGGAGGAGGCCACTTGGCCCTTCGAGCCAGCACCGACATTCATTGTGATTATGGCTGATCCTCCACAATCAGTAACCAGTGCCTGCCTTCTCCCCATCTCCCTTGATTCCACTAGCCCCTAGAGCTCTATCTAACTCTCCCTTAAATTCATCAAGTGAATTGGCCTCCACTGCCTTCTGTGAGCTACAATTTCACAACTCTCTGGGTGAAAACGTTTTTCCTCATCTCAGTTTTAAATGGCCTCCCCTTTATTCTTAGACTCTGCCCTCTGGTTCTGGACTCCCCCAACATTGGGGAAATTTTTCCTGCATCTAGCTGTCCAGTCCTTTTATAATTTTATACGTTTCTATAAGATTCCTTCTCGTCCTTCTAAATTCCAGTGAATACAAGCCCCTTTCCAATCTTTCCTCATATGAAAGTCCCGCCATCCTGGGATTAAACTCGTGACCCTACACTGCACTGCCTCAATAGCAAGAATATCCTTCCTAAAATTAGGAGACCAAAACTGCACACAATACTCTAGATGTGGTCTCACCAGGACCCTGTAGAACTCCAGAAGGACCTCTTTACTCCTATACTCAAATCCTCTCGTTCTGAAGGCCAACATGCCATTAGCTTTCTTCACTGCCTGCTGTACCTGCATGTTTACTTTCAGTGACTGGTGTCGTTGCACTTCCCTTTTACCCAATCTGACACCATTGAGATAATAATTTATGTCTCCTTGTTTTTGCCGCCAAAGTGGATGACCTCACATTTATCTACATTATACTGCACCAGCCATGCATCTGCCCACTCACTCAAGTTGACCATGTCACCCTATACCCTCCTAACATCCTCTTGGCAGTTCACACTGCCACCCAGCTTTGTGTCATTTGCAAATACTACTTTTAATTCCATCATCCAAATCATTAATATATATTGTAAATAGTTGCGGCCGAATCCTCGTAGCACTCCACTCACCACTGCCAACCATTCTGAAATGGATCCGTTTATTCCTACTCTTTGCTTCCTGTGTGCCAACCAATTCTCTATCCATGTCAATACCCTACGCCCAATACCATGTGCTCTAATTTTGCCCACTAATCTCTTGTGTGGGACCTTATCAGTTGCTTTCTGAAAGTCCAGATACACTACATCCACTGGCTCTCCTTCATCCATTTTACTTGTCACATCCTCAAAAAATTCCAGAAGATTCGTCAAGCATGATTTCCCCTTCATAAATCCATGCTTACTTGGATTTATCCTTTTACTGCTATCCAAATATGCCATTCGTACTTCCTTAATAATTGACTCCAGCATCTTCCCCACCACCGAAGTCGGGCTAACTGGTCTATAATTCCCCGTTTTCTCTCTATTGCTCCTTTCTTGAAAAGTAGGATAACATTTGCTATCCTCCAATCCACAGGAACTGATGCGGAATCAATAGAACATTGGAAAATGATCACCATTACGTCCATGATTTCTAGAGCCACCTCCTCAAGTACCCTGGGATGCAGACCATCACATCCTGGGGATTTATCGCCCTTCAGTCCCATCAGTCTACCCAATACTATTTCTCACCTAATGCACATTTCTTTCAGTTCTTCTGTCTCCCTAGTTCCCCCGCCCCCTATACATTGGGGAGATTGTTTATGTATTCTTTAGTGAAGACAATAGACAATAGACAATAGGTGCAGGAGTAGGCCATTTGGCCCTTCGAGCCAGCACCGCCATTCAATGTGATCATGGCTGATCATTCTCAATCAGTACCCCGTTCCTGCTTTCTCCCCATGCCCCCTGACTCCGCTATCCTTAAGAGCTCTATCTAGCTCTCTCTTGAATGTATTCAGAGAATTGGCCTCCACTGCCTTCTGAGGCAGAGAATTCCACAGATTCACAACTCTCTGACTAAAAAGGTTTTTCCTCATCTCTGTTCTAAATGGCCTACCCCTTATTCTTAAACTGTGGCCCCTGGTTCTGGACTCCCCCAACATTGGGAACATGTTTCCTGCCTCTAACGTGTCCAACCCCTTAATAATCTTATACGTTTCTATAAGATCCCCTCTCATCCTTCTAAATTCCAGTGTATACAAACCTAGTCGCTCCAGTCTTTCAACATATGACAGTCCCGCCATTCCAGGAATTAACCTAGTAAACCTACGTTGCACGCCCTCAATAGCAAGAATATCCTTCCTCAAATTTGGAGACCAAAACTGCACACAGTACTCCAGGTGCGGCCTCACTAGGGCCCTGTACAACTGCAGAAGGACCTCTTTGCTCCTATACTCAACTCCTCTTGTTATGGATGTCAACATTCCATTGGCTTTCTTCACTGCCTGCTGTACCTGCATGCTTCCTTTCAGTGACTGATGCACTAAGACACCCAGATCACGTTGTACGTCCCCTTTTCCTAACTTGACACCATTCAAATAATAATCTGCCTTCCTATTCTTACCACCAAAGTGGATAACCTCACACTTATCCACATTAAACTGCATCTGCCATGCATCCGCCCACTCACACAACAATAGACAATAGACAATAGACAATAGGTGCAGGAGTAGGCCATTCAGCCCCTCGAGCCAGCACCGCCATTCAATGCGATCATGGCTGATCACTATCAATCAGTACCCCGCTCCTGCCTTCCCCCCATACCCCCTCACTCCGCTATCCTTAAGAGCTCTATCCAGCTCTCTCTTGAAAGCATCCAACGAACTGGCCTCCACTGCCTTCTGAGGCAGAGAATTCCACACCTTCACCACCCTCTGACTGAAAAAGTTCTTCCTCATCTCCGTTCTAAATGGCCTACCCCTTATTCTCAAACTGTGGCCCCTTGTTCTGGACTCCCCCAACATTGGGAACATGTTATCTGCCTCTAATGTGTCCAATCCCCTAATTATCTTATATGTTTCAATAAGATCCCCCCTCATCCTTCTAAATTCCAGTGTATACAAGCCCAATCGCTCCAGCCTTTCAACATACGACAGTCCCGCCATTCCGGGAATTAATCTAGTGAACCTACGCTGCACGCCCTCCATAGCAAGAATATCCTTCCTCAAATTTGGAGACCAAAACTGCACACAGTACTCCAGGTGCGGTCTCACCAGGGCCCGGTACAAGCTGTCCAAGTCACCCTGCAACCTCATAGCATCTTCCTCACAGTTCACACTGCCACCTAGCTTTGTATCATCGGCAAATTTGCTAATGGTACTTTAAATCCCTTCATCCAAGTCATTGATGTATATTGTAAATAGCTGCGGTCCCAACACCGAGCCTTGCGGTACCCCTCTAGTCACTGCCTGCCATTCTGAAAGGGACCCATTTATCCCCACTTTTGCTTTCTGTCTGTCAACCAACTTTCTATCCATGTCAGTACCCTACCTCCAATACCATGTGCTCTAATTTTGCCCATCAATCTCCTATGTGGGACCTTGTCGAAGGCTTTCTGAAAGTCGAGGTACACCACATCCACCGGTTCTCCCCTGTCAATTTTCCTAGTTACATCCTCAAAAAATTCCAGTAGATTAGTCAAGCACGATTTCCCCTTTGTAAATCCATGCTGACTCGGAACGATCCTGTTACTGTGATCCAAATGCTCCGCAATTTCGTCTTTTATAATTGACTCCAGCATCTTCCCCACCACTGATGTCAGACTAACTGGTCTATAATTTCCCGTTTTCTCTCTCCCTCCTTTCTTGAAAAGTGGGATAACATTAGCTACCCTCCAATCCACTGGAACTGACCCGGAATCTATAGAACATTGGAAAATAATTACTAATGCGTCCACAATTTCTTGAGCCACCTCCATAAGCACCCTGGGATGCAGACCATCAGACCCTGGGGATTTATCAGCCTTGAGTCCCATTAGTCTACCCAAAACTTTTTCCTGCCTAATGTGGATTTCCTCCAGTTCCTCTGTCACCCTAGGATCTCTGGCCACTAGAACATCTGGGAGATTTTTTGTATCCTCCTCAGTGAAGACAGATCCAAAGTACCGGTTCAACTCTTCTGCCATTTCCTTGTTCCCCATAATAAATTCCCCTGCTTCTGTCTTCAAGGGACCCACATTTGCCTTGACTATTTTTTTCCTCTTCACATACCTAAAAAAGCTTTTACTATCCTCCTTTATATTATTGGCTAGTTTACCCTCGTACCTCATCTTTTCTTCCCGTATTGCCTTTTTAGTTATCTTCTGTTGCTCTTTAAAAGAGTCCCAATCCTCTGGCTTCCCACTCTTCTTTGCTATGTTATACTTCTTCCCTTTTATTTTTATGCTGTCCTTGACTTCCCTTGTCAGCCACGGGTGCCTCTTACTCCCCTTAGAATCTTTCCTCCTCTTTGGGATAAATTGATCCTGCAACTTCTGCATTATTCCCAGGAATACCTGCCATTGCTGTTCCACAGTCTTTCCTGCTAGGGCCTCCTTCCAGTCAATTTTGACCAACTCCTGCCTCATGCCTCTGTAATCCCCTTTGCCATACTGTAATACTGACACCTCCGATTTTCCCTTCTCCCTCTCCATTTCTAGAGTAAAACTTATCATATTGTGGTCACTGCCTCCTAATGGCTCATTTACCTCGAGTCCCCTTATCAGGTCAGGTTCATTACATAACACTAAATCCAGAATTGCCTTCTCCCTGGTAGGCTCCAGTACAAGCTGTTCTAAGAATCCATCTCGGAGGCACTCCACAAACTCTCTTTCCTGGGGTCCATTACCAACCTGATTTTCCCAGTCTACCTGCATGTTGAAATCTCCCATGACCACCGTAGCATTACATTTGTGACATGCCAATTTTAGCTCCTGATTCAACTTGCACCCTATGTCGAGGCTACTGTTTGGGGGCCTGTAGATGACTCCCATTAGGGTCTTTTTACCCTTACAATTCCTCATCTCTATCCATACTGATTCTACATCTCCTGATTCTATGTCACTCCTTGCAAGGGAGCGAATATCATTCCTTACCAACAGAGCTACACCGCCCCCTCTCCCCACCTACCTGTTTTTTCTGTACGTTGTGTACCCCTGAATATTCAGCTCCCAGCCCTGGTCCTCTTGTAGCCATGTCTCAATGATTCCCACAACATCATACTTGCCAATGTCTAACTGAGCCTCAAGCTCATCCACTTTATTTCTTATACTTCGCGCATTTAAATACAACACTTTAACTTCGGTATTTACCTCCCCTCTCACACCGGTCACAATTGGCCCTGACCTTACTCTCATATCCCTTCTAGAACTTCCCTTCCCATTCATACGAGAGTCCTTTACAGTTTCTCCTGTATTCGCTTCCCCTTTAACTTCATCTTCATATTCCCAATTTGCCAACCCCTTCCCCCCCCCACTACTTAGTTTAAAGCCACGCTTGTAGCACTAGCAAACCTGCCTGCCAGAATGTTGGTCCCCCTGCTGTTAAGGTGTAACCCATCCCTTTTGTACAGTTCCCCCCTACCCCAGAAGAGATCCCAGTGGTCCAGAAATCTAAATCCCTGCTCCCTGCACCAGCCCCTCAGCCATACATTCTAATCCACGATCTCTCTGTTCCTGCCCTCACCAACACGAGGTACAGGCAGCAGTCCAGAGATAACCACCCTTGATGTCCTACTTCTCAGTCTTCTTCCTAACTCCCTAAACTCATGCTGCAGTATCTCCTTCCTCTTCCTCCCGACGTCATTTGTGCCCACATGCACAACTACTTCCGGTTGATCACCTTCCCAGGCTAGGATGTTCTGAAGCAGCTCCGTGATGTCTTGAACCCTGGCACCAGGGAGGCAACAAACCATCCTCGACTCCCGCCTGTCGCCACAGAATCTACTGTCCGTACCTCGGACAATGGAGTCACCGACTACTATGGCTCTTCCTGACTTCGGTCTCCCCGGTCGAGTTTCCTTGCCTGGGATAGAACCGCCAACGCGACTGCCGCTTGGACTGAAAACGTCTTCTGCCCCAACAGTTCCCAATAGGGTGTACCTGTTTGCAATAGGCACAGCCACCGGGGTCTCCTGTAGTCCACGTTCGCTCTCCCCTGAAACGGTCTCCCACCTTCGCTCGACCTGGACCCTTGGCTTGACAGCCTCACAGTAGGTCCTGTCCAGGAAACTCTCGCATTCCCGGATGGCCCTGAGGTCAACCAGCTGCTTTTCCAACTCTGTCACACGTCCAGTCAGGAGCTGCACCTCCAGTCAAGACAGAACCATAGTACCTGTTCGACTCTTCTGTCATTTCCTTGTTCCCGATAATAATTTCACCTGTGTCTGCCTTCAAGGGACCCAAATTTATCTTTACTAATCTTTTTCTCTTTACATACCCAAAGAAGGTTTTACTATCCGTCTTTATATTCGTGGCCAGCTTACACTCGTACTTCATCTTTTCACCCCATATTGCCCTTTTTGTTACCTTTTGTTGTCCTTTGAAAGTTGCCCAATCCTCTGGATTCCCGCTACTCTTTAGCTGTGTTGTACATCTTTTCTTTTAGTTTATTCCATCCTTAACTTCCCTTGTCAGCCACGTATGCCTCTTGCTCCCCTTAGAATCTTTCTTCCTCTTTGGAATGAAATAATCCTCCATCTTCTGTATTATGCCCAGAAATTCCTGCCATTGCTGTGCCACCTCATTGCTGCTAGGGCCCTTTTCCAGTCGCCCTTGACCAGCTCCTATCTCATGCCTTCATAGTCCCCTTTGTTCAACTGCAACACTGACACTTCTGATTTAACCTTCTCCCTCTCAAATGGCAGATTAAAGCTGGTCATTACCTCCGAGCGGTTCATTTACCTTGAGTTCCCTTATTAAACAAAACTATAAAGTATAATCGAAATACCCGCGACGACTTACTCTTAGTGCGCATGATAGATGTTCGGCCTTTTCTAACAAGCATCATCCTGAGCAAAATGACGTTAAAATTTAAGACATGCACTTCTTGGTGTCCGTATTCCTCTGATTTGGATTTTATGATACCGGGTGTGCGCCGAGCTCTGCAGATGCACATTATGTTTGAATATAACTATGCATCAGCTAGTTGGATAGGGCGGCACTGGTTAGGAATCAGGACTTTCCGATATATTCTGTATTAATTCCGTTCCGCCCAGCACGACAGAGAATTCCATTGATATCATTCTACATCTCTTTGCCGTCATAACCTCTGTGTCGTGGTCATAGGCAGAAAAATGTAAAACAAGACGTCAACAGCAGAGCCCCAATTATGAGTGTTATTGCTCATCTTGTTTTCATTAAGCAAGTTCAGACTCGACTCCGAAAATGTATCCTTCTATTCGAGTTCCTCTATCGTGAGATCCTTGGTGTTGACCATTGAAGTCACACAGCCTATTTGCAGACGCAGTTATTCTGGGGATATTTTAACGTATTCTTGAACCGGCAATCGTTCCAAATCCAGAACCGTGAGTGGAAATATGAGTGGAATTCAAAATAACTTGCTTCGGGCTAGTTTGCCCTCCCTGCCATGAGATATCACGCGGCCTGTATCCAATGGGGACCACTGCAGGGGATAGTACTGCTAAACGAGGCCTGAATGAAAATTAGTCTTTTTATTGGTTTCCACTCACCTGTTAATCCGCTGCAATGCCCCAGAGGATTATTGGGAAAATTCATGGCGAAGGAAGATGCACAATCAGAGGTTAAAATTAATCAAAGCTCGCTGCACCTGCTTTAACTATGGAGCTATAACGACTGTTTTGAAGTTATTCTTGAATTTGTATTTTAGTGTTGGGGAATAAGATGCCCTCTATGATTGTTGTCGCCTGCATAACCCTTGGAATCCTCCTCATCGGTGAATTACTCGCACTGATGCTGATAACACGGAGACGGGCAGCAAAAAGAGGTGAGGGTCAACTTGACACAATTATTGTTCCAGATAGTATCTCATAAGTCAATGAGACTCCGGTTCCAACCAGTTTTCCCAATGTTCTTGCATTATTAAATGTGTATTTTGTAACTCTTTAAGCGGTTCTATTGGAACTGTCCATTTGTAGTAACAGAATGGAAAGATTAATTGTTGGATGGCTGCTCGATTGTTCACGTGAACGTCGTTCATATATCTGTTCAACATTTGGCTCGTTTCACTTCTGCGGACCCGCTGCATAACCTTGAGCATTCTGATTAGATTCTATTCATCACATCGAGATGTCGCACTTTCCTCACGTTTAATGAACTAGGACATCCTTATTCCCCATCTCTTAACATTCATTTGATGCAACACAATCCTTATCTATCACTTCCTAAATTGACAAACCTGCGAAACTTTCATTTCATCTTGACACTGCTGCTATCTACAAATACCTAATATCGTCACCCAGAATGTAATCAGCGCCAGCGTGAGGGAGTAAATATCAGGAACTGTTCCCACTGTGCTTTCGATGTTCCTGGTGTTAATATTAATAGCTCGTTTTTGCAATAAGACATTAGTCCGTGCAGCGGGACTCTTCCATGTTTATGCTCACCAACACTTTCCCTTAATTGTCAACACGTTACCATTTTGCATCTTGTTCACAAAGGTTTACCTGTAACTGTTAAATTCACGTCTTGCATGTCAGTAAGTTAAACCCAACTGTGTCTCCGGCAGGTGCAGGTATTAGTGGCAGGGGCTCACCGATCGGCTTTTACCAGGCAATTTATGAAGAGATTGAGGATACTCCCGCTGGCAAGAGTTTCAGTCAGACACATGATTCAGGTGGGTATTTGCACCTGGCATCCACTTTTCAAAGCATAAATATCGCCTCAATTCCAACAATTGCATTAATGATCAATTAGTAAAAAGAAAACAAAAGAACAACAGATACGTCAAGCAATAAAAACAATCTGATGGAGGATCTCAGCGGGTCAGGCAGAATCTATGACGGGAAATGGGCAGAGGACCTTTCGTGACGGGACCCTTCTTCAGGACCACGGGGGAGGGAGATCATTGGAAGAAGTGAGGGGAAGAGGTGGGGCAAGATCTGAGAAATGACAGGTAGATCTATATGGGAAGGGTTTAATGTGCAGATAAGTTAATTTGATGGAGAAGAGTGGAAGTCGTCACGAAGGCTGGAGGTGATAAGCTACAAATGGAGGTCAAAGGGTGGCAGAAGGTCGAATCTGAAGAGAAAGAAACGTGCAAGTCAAATATGGAACCATTGAGTGGGATGGTGGGGATTTGGGGAAAAAGGGATGAAAAGAGTGGACCCGGTGCGGGTCGGGATTGGTGATCAGCTGGTTGAGAATGTGGGGAAGACGAAAGGGAATGAGAGACGAAGGGTGGCCGCAGTGGAAAGAAAGGGTGTTTGAGGGTGCCTGGGATGATCAGAGGAGGAGGGGGTAGTGTTCACGTGAAATTGGAGAATTTAATAACTCTCGCTTGCGCTTGTGTTGAATTCTAGACTCTGGTTCCAATGAATCCATCAGTCACCTCGAATATTACACCAGCGTCCCTCTGGATGGGTCTCTTCTTGCACAAGAATGTCCAGAAGGAAACTCCTCCAGTGTTCGCGGTTGGTACAACTTTTGCTTTTTCAGTTTCTCTTATTTTATTTTATTTTGCCTGTGATCAGAAACGAACATCGAAATGTGCGCGAACATGTCCGCCGAGGAATGAGTGGGACCTGTCTCATTCTGGCTCATGCTTCCTCCTAGACCTGGTTCCGGACGCCCATGACGATGCTGAGAGTGAAACCATTGCTTCTCCGGGCTGTCAGTTCCGGATTGGCGCTGGCGACGATGACCTTCTGAAGATCACAGCTGCCGGCGGTGATGTCGACAATGACGGTGAGTTCAGTCTCTTCCAATCTTCTTTGTGGAAAAACATTCCGCAGATTTTATTTTTCTATTTTCACTTCCGTGCTTAAAAGGTTTCCTGAAACAAAACAAAAAACAATGTTCCGAGAAAGTGGCCCACGGGCAGTTCTGTCCTCACTCCAACAAGGTGCCACTGCCGACTGTAATGTGGACAACACGACTATCTGATATTGCATGTTCATGTCGGCTTTTGTTTTCCTTATACTGTGTTGTGAACCTGCACTTGAATGGCGGGGATAAACAGAACCCATTTCCAGTCACAGTGCGCCAACAGTCCTTTCACAAAACAGAATTATGTACAATCCGCACTGATGATTATTCCGATGTCGCTGTTCTTCCATAATTGGACAAACCTCGCCGTGCGATGCCGTCTCTCACGCACTGAGATGCCTGTCATTCTGTATCACTCCCACAGAGCGGACTTCGCAGATTGTCACTGATCCTGCATTCCCGCCTGCCGGCTCTACAAACAGCAACGACAAACTTCACTGCGGCACATTCACAGTCCCAGCCCTTGCAGCACCCATTGGCGTCGATGGCTCGTTTCCATCTTTTACATCAGAGCCATGAAGGCAGTAATGAAAACGTTTCATTGTTTGCTTCCACTCTCTGTATCCCGATACCAGTGATGTACGGATGAGGAGTTGTGTAATTCACGTGGATTTCCCACAGAATGAAAAATGACTGAGTTTATATATCTGTGATACTAAATCGGATTAAAGTTATCAGGGAGAAAATTCCATATATTTGCGTTGAAATGAAAACATTGTTACTTTTAAATTGCCTGCACATTATTTCATGACGCCCAGTATCGATTAATGGACAGGAGAGTAATACTTTCGGTGTGATTACACTGTGCATCTCTAATTAAGAGACTAAAACAAATTAAAGGGAATAATATTATCCCCACTATTTGTATTTAATTCCATTCTGCATTTTACCCGCCCCAATGTTTTAACTTGTTTTTTTCCCCAGATACGTTGTTCCAACGCGAGTCTTGAAGTGATGAAAAAAGTTCTGTGTTTGATCGGACAGCACATGCCTCTTACCTTTCCAGCAACATGAACAAGCAAATGTCCACTGCATTGTCTTCACTCGCTGTATTATCGCAAACACTGTATAATCGATATGATTTGCTTTCAGATCAATGCGCTTGATGTTTGTCCAAAAGCTTGCATGAAAACATCTTTATTTAGCTTAATGCGTGCGTGCTGGAATGTGACTGGATAAATATTTCTGTGGAAGAGAGATCAAAGTGACATTCTTTAAATAATAATCTAATTATCGGAAGTTCTTTTTATGGTGCCTATTTTTCAAATCCTGTATAAATGCCTAAGAGAGTGCGGGAGATTAACTTAATGCAATCTCGATTTTGCCGAGCCTTACATTGCTTTGGTTATGGTCAGTAATATTTTTTTTTCATTCCGTGTTTAATGGACATACCCGGAAAACAATAAATATTTCAGAGGATGTTTGATCGTGTTCTTTTTTTGTCCGAAAACGAGTGTCCGTCTCGGGCACACTGAAACAACAGCCATTAGATTGCTTGTAATCTTAAAGTGAGAGCGAAAGATGCAGCCTAAAAACCCATAAACATAGTTCTGGCACTAGATATTTAGCAGCAGCAGAGTAGAGTCTGAAGAAGGGCCTCGACCCGAGACGTCACCCATTCCTTCCCTCCAGAGATGCTGCCTGTCCCACTGCGTTACTCCAGCTTCTTGTGTCTATCTTTACACTGCCAGAGTTGGAAGTATACATTGCGGAAGCGTTCGCAACCTCAGCTCCCATCAGCACATGCAGATATCAGAAGTGAAATTAGAAATTCGTGAACCGCTCGCCAAATGGTCATAAAAAGGAGAGAGAAAGCGAGCAAACTGTAAAGTCAGGAGGCACAAGAGACTTGCAAATGCTGGAAACCAGCAAATAAATAGTGCAGGAGGATCTCAGCGGGCCAGTCAGCATCTGTGGAGGGAAATAGATAATGTTTTCTCTTCGGGACTCCATTCAGACAGATGTAGGGGATGAGGGGCTGGAAACGAGAGGTCGGGACGGTGGAAAGACTGCACAGTGACAGGTAGGAGCAGTCGAGGGGGTAATTGGGGAAATAGACTAGAGGTGAAATGGAGACAAATGGGTGCCAGATAAGGAGAAGGGGAATGAAGTGTAAAGACGCAGGGTGGGAAGGCGTCTGGCGTTAGGAAAGTGGGGCAATAAAATGGAAATATGTGGTCGGAGTAAAGAGGGATGGACAATGTGAGACAGAAGGAGAGGAGCGTACGCGGTGATGGGGATGGTGGGACCACGTTGTGCTATCCCGAGGGTGGGGGGGGCTCAGGTATTTCACTAGAAATGAGAGAATTCAATGTTCCTGCATTGGCTGGTAGGCTGTCCAAGCGGAAGATGAGGTGCTGGTCTAACAGTTTGCGCATGTTCTCCCTCTAGCCCCGGAGGAGCCTGAGAACAGAAACACCATGAGAGGAATGGGAAGGGATGTTAAAATAGTCTCAACCGGGAGCTCTAGCTAATCCTTGCAAATAGAGCGGGTTTAAGTACACTTTCTGATCTGCTAAGTGGTTTAGGGGAAGTGTCAGCTTGTGGTTCTGAATGAGTCAAGTTCAGGATCATTAACCTTTGTCTCCACTTTCTTTGGAGAGTCTGATCTTACATCTGAACTTGGAATAATACCAAAGTCTGACAGATCTGATTGGTCTGTGCTTTGCTCTCGTACAGGTCCATCCCTTGTGGGGGTCGACTGGATGATGTGCACACTTTTAACACCTCCTCCAATTTCTACCAAGTAGCTCCCGGTACCACACACTTCACCTACTGTCCCCACCTCCCATTTGTTTACTTTGTAAGAGGGTTGGGAACACGAACCTGATCTATAAATCTCCCCCTCCCCTCCCCTGACATCAGTCTGAAGAAGGGTCTCAACCCGAAACGTCACCCATTCCTTCTCTCCAAAGATGCTGCCTGACCTGCTGAGTTACTCCAGCATTTTGTGTTGATGTCGGCGGCCTTCTGCGGTCTGTCGTACCGGTTGCTGCTGCCCTCTGTTGGGCAAACGTGGTAAAGCAGTTTGGTTCACAGACAGCAAAATACTTAACCATTTTTTAAAGACTTTCAATTTTCCCACAATAACCACCTGGACAGTTAAATACAATTGTCCAGTTGAAATTCCTCCAGGTCAATGTCCTTCAGACTGAAAGTAGGGGCTGGGGGTTTCTGTGGTGTTTTCTTTCTTCCTTGGGGTTATTGGTGAAACCACATGGTGAAACCAAAATGTATAAAAATACCTTTTAATAAAATCTGCCAGTGCGCACTTTAACCGCATGTGATTTTTTTTCTATTACAAATCTCAAAATGTGCAGTACAGAGGCAAATAAATAAATGATGGATGGATCTTTGTCCCAAACATTATGGAGGGCACTGTATGTTCGTTCTCTTGTTGGTAAGTTCAAGGGAAAATGCTAGAATGGAATTAAGGAACGGGACAGGAGGAAATCACAAATGGAAGGGAATGGAAATATCCAGCAATCTGTGTGCTTGGGTGGTGAGGGAGAAGAAATGAGATAAAGGTCAGCTCATGATGCGTGGCAGCTTGATGTTTGTGAGCTTTTAATTAGTTGGGTTTGAGGACACCTGTACAAAGACAATATTTACAGACCTGTGAGTAAATGAATTTATTCTGAATTGCTGATTCACTGCTAATGTTGCTTTACACTTCGTTATCCTTGCCTGCAGTGAGCAGTCACGTCCAGTTAAAGCAGGCTGCTGCATTCTAATGTAGCCAGAGTTGAACGAGTCAAAGGTGATATGGTTTGCAATGGTGATTATTTAAGATTATGTTTAAGAAATCGGGTAAATCGTAGTACCTAATCTTCCTCTTGTCGGCGCCTCCAGTCCACTCCAGTCGGTCGCACAGCTCCGCTCCGCCACACCCTAAAGCCCTAAATGGACACTCCCCCCCCTACATCAAAAATCTTCTAACCCCCCTCTCTAACTCCAGGTCCCTCAGATCGGCCGACTTGGGGCTATTCACTATCCCACGGTCTAGGCTTAAACTCAGGGGTGACCGCGCTTTTGCGGTTGCAGCTCCTAGACTGTGGAACAGCATCCCTCTCCCAATCAGAACTGCCCCCTCCATCGACTCCTTTAAGTCCAGGCTCAAAACATATTTCTACTCCCTAGCGTTTGAGGCTCATTGAGGAGGCGCTGTGAACTGTTTGCGTGCTACTGTATGTTTTCATTTTTTTTTCTATTGGAACCTAATCAAATGTACAGCACTTTGGTCAACGTGGGTTGTTTTTAAATGTGCTACACAAATAAAATTGACTTGACTTGACACCCAGCCCCGCTCCAGCCACCGACTCGCAGCTCTCGTCGCCGAGCCGGATGGGACCAAAGTATCTTTGGATGGGACTGCGACTGGCACTGCGCCCGCCCGCCCGCACCCTCCCTCCCTCCCGTCGCGCTGTCCGCCGGGAAATGTAGTCCGCCACCTTTCTCCCGGCGACCACTCACGCGTGCCTCTAACTACAACCCCGACATGCCGCAATAAATGCCGCCCGCCCTCCACACGACCATTGACAACGTAGCTGCCCCCCAAAAATCATCCCGCGGGCTGGATTGGACCCCTTCGCGGGCAGGTACTTTGACACCCCTGCAAGTGTAAATCAATGGTCGAAAACTTCACAAAAAGTTATTATTAGATCAATATCAATGTTGGTTATCTTTAATCAGCTACATCAAATATTCTCATAGGTACAGTTGGATGTAAGATGACAACTGATGGATAATTAATGTCACAGAGGTGTGAATACAGATTTAATACAAACTGTTAACCAAAACTGTTTAATGCTTTGAACCTACTGTGTAAATGCTGCTAGAGAAACATTTATTCTTGGAGCCTTAGCTGAAACTGAGTGTTAATGCATTGAGCCACCCACGTTCACATTTTATCCACGTTTCCACATTGTATATCACCTGTCCTGTAAAATAAATGCACAGAACTACAGGTTTACAGAATGCATCTGTTGCTGAAATGTGATCTTGCTGAAATAAAATTTTGCTGCATCTCACATAATATCAATATAGCCAACATCTTTTCTGGTGGTAATAATTTTATAACCACCATCATTCTAGTGTGATGTTGGGAGCTTGGAAACAGAGCATTTAAAGTAGATAGCGCGCTCTGGTGGTGATTTGTGGAAGGCAGTTTGGTTCAGGAATTGCAATGCTTACAGAGTGTGAACGAAAATAGTTGCTTTGTGAGGAACAGCAACCTGTTGATTGGGTAGCTGTTTAGCCTGTTGTTTTATATTAGAATTAATTGGAAAAATATGAAGAATAAGAAAGAATCGAAGTGCCAGAAATCAAAACAAAATGTAGATAGCGTGAAGGGCGATGAAAGCAAATATCTCATGTAACAACTTGACCTGGGAAAACCAAGGAAGATGCAAATAAATCAAGTTGCAGATAGAGTCAGAGAGTAATTCAACATGGGAAAAGGCCCTTCTTCAGCCCAACTTGCCGACACCGGCCAAAATGTCCCAGCTTGACTTGTCCCACCTGCCTGTGTTTGGCCTATATCCCTCTCAATCTGTCCTATCCAAGTACCTGTCTATTTCTTAAATATTGCGATGGTCCCTGCCTCATCTACCTCCTCTGGCAGCTTGTTCCATACACCTACCAACCTTTGTGTTGAAAATTTACCCCTCAGATTCCTATTAAATCTGCTCCCTTAAACACCTTAAACACGTGTCCTCTGGTCCTCGATTCCCCTACTCTGAGCAAGAGACTCTGTGCATCTACCCAATCTATTCCTCTCATGATTTTACACACCTCTATAAGATCACCCCTCATCCTCCTGCGCTGCAAGGAATAGAGTCCCATCCTGCTCAACCTCTCCCTGTAGCTCAGACCTTCAAGTCCTGGATACATCCTTGTAAATCTTCTCTGTCCCATTTCTAGCTTTAGAACATCTTTCCTATAACAAGGAGCCCAGAACTGAACACTATACTCTAAATGCAGCCTCACAAATGCAACATGATCTCCCAACATACAGTATACTCAATAGGTAGACACAAAATGCTGGAGTAACTCAGCGGGTCGGGCAGCATCTCTGGAGAGATGGAATGGGTGATGTTTCGGGTCGAATCCCTTCTTCAGACTGATGTTAGGGGGGGGGGCGGGACAAAGAAAGGGAACATCAGGGGAATGTAGGATGGCATTAAGAAGGCACTAGGACTAGTCCAGAGCAAGACAGCCCCCCTCAAATCCTCCACTGGGGAAGTAATCACAGACAAATGCCAGCAGATGGAGAGATGGGTGGAACACTACTCCGACCTCTATTCAAGAGAGAACACTGTGCCCTCCTCAGCCCTTGCCACCATCGAGAGACCATGGATGAGTTAGATGGAGAGCCGACGGTAGAAGAGCTCAGCAAGGCCATTGACAGCCTGGCCTGAGGCAAGGCCCCAGGCAGCGACGGGATTCCCCCTGACCTGATCAAGCACTGCAAGACTACCTTACTACTTCCTCTGCATGAAGTCCTCTGCCAGTGCTGGCAAGAAGGAGCTGTACCACAGGACATGAGTGATGCTACGATCATTACCCTCTACAAGAACTAGGGCAATAGAAGTGACTGCAACAACTACAAAGGCATCTCCCTCCTCAACATCGTCGGCAAGGTCTTTGCTGGGGTCATCTTGATCCGCCTGCAGAAGCTGGCAGAACGTGTCTACCCAGAGTCACAGTGCGGTTTCCGAGCTGGAAGGTCAACAGTAGACATGGTCTTCTCCCTTCGCCTGCTGCAAGAGAAGTGCAGAGAACAGCGGATGCCCCTGTATATTGCTTTCATTGACCTCACCAAGGCGTTCGACTTTGTCAGCAGAGATGGCCTATTCAAGGCTCTCCCAAAGATTGGCTGCCCACCAAAACTGCAGAGCATGATAGAATCCTTCCACATCAACATGAAGGGGACAGTGCAGTTCAATGGCAGTTTCTCAGAGCCCTTCGATATCCGCAGTGCGTCAAACAAGGCTGCGTCCTCGCTCCCACACACTTTGGGATTTTCTTCACTCTGCTCCTGAAACATGCCTTCAGCACCGCAACAGAGGGGATCTACCTGCGTACTAGATCAGACGGCAAGCTCTTCAACCTCACCCGCCACCGAGCCAAGACAAAAGTACGTGAAGCTCTCATCAGAGACATGTTGTACGCCGATGACACAGCAGTTGTGTCCCACACCCAGCAGGAACTACAGTCACTGATTGACCGCTTCTATCGGGCTTGCAAGGACTTTGGGCTGACCATCAGCCTGAAGAAGATGAACGTCCTGGGACAGGATACAGAGGCACCGCCTGTCATCACCATCGACGACTATGAACTCGATGCCATCCATCAGTTCACGTACCTCGGCTCCACCATCACCGACAAACTCTCCTTGGACGCACAGATTGACAAGAGGATCGGGAAGGCAGCTACAACTCTCGCTCGCCTCACAACTCGAGTGTGGACCAATCCAAAGCTGACAGTGAAGACAAAGATAGCAGTCTACAATGCCTGTGCCAACAGCACGCTGCTGTACAGCAGTGAGACATGGACTACATATGCCAGATTGGAGAGAAGACTCAACACCTTCCACCTTAGAAGCATCCGCCGTATCCTGGGTATATCCTGGCAAGACAGAGTGTCCAATGCCGAGATTCTGTCTGGCGCTGGCCTTCCGAGTGTGTACACTCTACTCAGGCAGCACAGGCTGCGGTGGCTGGGCCATGTCCACCGCATGGAGGATGGCCGTATTCCAAAAGACATCCTCTATGGAGAGCTGACATCTGGGAGGAGAACCATCGGCCGCTCCCAGCTACGTTACAAGGATGTCTGCAAGAGAGATTTGAAGGCGCTCAACATCGATGTGGAGTCCTGGGAGAGCCTTGCAGCTGACCGCACGAGGTGGAGAGGTACCCTGAACCAACATCTCAAAACGGGGGAAGAGAAACTGATGAACGCAGCGGCAGACAAGCGGGCACGCAGAAAGGAGCGCAGCAACTTCAACAGACCAGATACCACACACAAATGTGACCTTTGCCACAGAGACTGTCACTCCCGCGTTGGGCTCTTCAGCCACAAGCAACGATGCTCTAGTCGAGGTGTGGAGCAAGCAGCCAACTAGGATGCATCATCCAATACAAAATAAACTGCTGGAGGACCTCAGCATGTCAAACATCATCTATGGAGCCAAAGGGGTAGTTGATGTTTTGGGTCGATATCCTGCATTAATACTGAGAATGTCGAGAGATAGTTAACATTTAATATGGTATCTCTAAATTTATTCCCTAAAATTCCTTGAGTCATATAAGAAATCTTTGTTTCATTTGTGTGACACCATCAAATATAAACTGAAAATGTTGCAATCTGAGTTCTGTGATGGTCTGTAGGTAAATAGAGAAATAACCTGGTGTTTCATGAAATATGAAAGTGAATGCATTTAAATGACTAATTGTTTCCTGTCCCGGACCCAGCACATTGATACAACCATAAAGAACACCCATCAACGCCTCTACTTCCTAAAAAGATTGTGGAGATCCGGCATATCGATGAATACGCTCTTGAACTGTTAAGGAGAGGAGAGGTTGTTCTCCTCTTCGCAGAGTATGAATTTGCAAAGAGGGTCTGGTGAACAGGGAGGGGCGCAGTGCTGCCGGAGTACACCGGAGCGCCGCTCCGGCACCTCTGTAAAATAAAGCCAAAATAACCAGTGGGGAATTTAACAGCGGCTGCTGTTAGGATGAGGGGGGATCTTATCGAAACATATAAGATTAATAAGGGGTTGGACACGTTAGAGGCAGGAAACATGTTCCCAATGTTGGGGGAGTCCAGAACAAGGGGCCACAGTTTAAGAATAAGGGCTAGGCTATTTAGAACTGAGATGAGGAAAAACTTTTTCAGTCAGAGTTGTGAATCTGTGGAATTCTCTGCCTCAGAAGGCAGTGGAGGCCATTTCTCTGAATGCATTTAAGAGAGAGCTAGATAGAGTTCTTAAGGACAGCGGAGTCAGGGGGTATGGTGAGAAGGCAGGAACGGGGTACTGATTGAGAATGATCAGCCATGATCACATTGAATGGCGGTGCTGGCTCGAAGGGCCGAATGGCCTCCTCCTGCACCTATTGTCTATTGTCTATTGTCACTCGTGACAGCTCCGGCACATAACAAATCAGCACTGCAACACTGCTGGTGAACCATGCAAAAATCCTTGCCATGGTTCATCCCCAACAGTTCTGATTTGTGGGCTGTTCCCATTGATGTTCCCAGACAGGCATCCAATGCTGCTGAAATTCCATCAACTCTCTTTGGTCTGCCCAAAACTCCCAGCACAGCGATTTGTTCATCAGGGAATGTTGCCGACTGGCCCATTTCAAGCTTCTTATATGCTGAGCGATGCACTGAAGCTTGGTGCAGCCAACACCAAGGCTCTGTGGGGGACGACCACTTTCCAGGGTCGTTTCACTGTTGGGTATGGAAGGGCAGAACACAGTGGGGACACCCCTCAAACTGAGGAAGGGAGATCACCTCAAGAGACCAACGGTGTAATGTTCAAAGACAGAAAGATCACTGAGCATGGCACTATTGAATGGACAGACACTGAGAATATATGAAGAATTTTCGCACAATTTTTCTGTTGTATACATTTTTTATTCTGAATAAAGTTTATTTTTGAAGAAAAATCTATTAAATGTATTCTTTTAGTTTATTCTTGATATTTTAAAAAATCTATTGATTTTATTCTTAATAGTAATGTAAATATTACATATCTTAAATAATTCTGGTCCCAACCAGGGAGCGAAGCCTCAAGATTTCAGCATCTACGTTTCCTGTTGTCTACTGGGAACAAGTACAATGTTTTCAATCAGCTGGCTGTATAATTTTTAATGCACTCCATCATTAACGGACACATGTCCCTTAATATTTGCTGATACTCCATCAGTGCCTGACTGTAAGAATCATGTTCTATTACAAATGACCGGAAGAGGTTTATAGGTTCTGCTTTTAGAAGAATTTCTGGAATTTCAATTTGCTTAAGAAGTGATTGATTTCCAATCATAAATCTCCGTAGCCTTTTCTCATCCAAGCATTTTCCGAGATATTTTAACATATCTCTCAGCCGATGTTCGAGGTGACTTTCATGCCAGTTTGAAAATGGCTGACTTAACAGCAGATGCATAAGGACAGTCTTAAAGACATAGGAACCAAGAACATGTCGCTGGTCTGGAGAACTGCGCTGTTTTTCCATTAAAAAGATCAGTATTTGAAGGCATTTGAGATGACATGAACTTTTGGGGGTATTTTTGGCAATGATTTGTAGAAACCGGTACTCACAAACTGCACAGGAAATGTTCCAGTAGGTCGTGGATATTGGAGTATTCATCGAGCAATCTAAAAAACTAGGTACAAGTTGGACATCTGAATTCTTCAGCCGCACAGCAGGAAAGACTTGTATGCAAATGGTTCGCCCAGACTGATAATGTACTTTTAAATCACAGCAACCTGTAATATTGCAAACGGTAAGTTCAAAATCATATTTATGGCAAATTTTGTTCCAAGATTTGGCTAATAAATCCCTGAACCATTTTACTACCTTCTTATAATCCAAATACCAATCGGTACACATGACAGAAGCAAGGCAATTGGCACGAACATCAGGTTCAAATCTCTTGTTGTGAATAAGGCAAAGAATATCCCCTTCAAGTTGTGTGGTTTTACATTGGCAGCCCAAGTCAGGATTGTTTGGTGTAACCATGAGAATCCTGCCATAACTCTGTTTTTCTGGTGGGATGTCACAGGAACAAACCTCTGGTTTAAAACAATATCCATCCTGGAGAAAAATTGGAACCAAAATATCACATATAGATGGTATCTTACAGCCCCATTTTTCAAACTGACTCCCAATACCCACACAGTCTTCAAGGATCAGCTCAGAGTTCCACTGACAAAGATTCCTACTGGCCTCCAAAAGATTGTCCACAAAGCTTTCTACAAATTCACAGGTCTGATTTGGCTCTTGGCTCACATTCTGAATGGAGATGTTGTAAAACTGATCCAGGACACTTTGATCAGGAATATTCAAAATGCCGCTGTAAATTCTTTGGGGAAATTCATTTTCATTTTCTTCTTCCTCTTCTTCCTCGCTATTATAGTCCTGGGGAATGCGTGGCAAAGTGTCACCTAGCCAGAATCCCAAGAACTGAATTGTGAGCAGCAGGAGAATAACATGAGTGTTCCAATTCCATTTTACTGAGTCTTCCTTTTTTGCAAATGTATTCTTTGTATTACGATCACGGTTACTTTTTTCCTCCATTTCTCTCTGGAGCCGTTCTATCTCCAGCCTGTACTGGTACTCGTGCTCCTTAATTCTGTTCTGGACCTCTTCACTCTCCACTTCATCACTGAGAAGACGAGGGTGGTACAGGCTCCCTGTGATCATCAAAACGCACACGTTGAAAAGCTTTAACACAGTTGGCATCCTACAGAGAACAAGCAGATAACAGATATTCAGAAGGTGCGTGTATGATTCAAGTGGAAACTACACATTC
Source organism: Rhinoraja longicauda (assembly GCF_053455715.1). Classification (NCBI taxonomy): domain Eukaryota; kingdom Metazoa; phylum Chordata; class Chondrichthyes; order Rajiformes; family Arhynchobatidae; genus Rhinoraja; species Rhinoraja longicauda. Next base: position 2,565,262 of record NC_135988.1, read on the forward strand.
GTTCATCTATCAGAGGATCAGCTATTTTGGGACCATGGAAGATTGCATGAAACATTTGTAAAACACTCGACCAAGTGGACCCGTTGGGCCCAAACCTCTCCTGCATTGGTGCAGCACCCTCTCCCCCCCCCCCATTCCCCTCCCCTGCCCTACCCCCTCCCTCCACCCCCCCTCCCCCTCCATCCCCTCCCCCCCACTCCATCCCCCTCAACCCCCCTTATCCTGCCTCCTCCCCCCTCCCTCCCTCCACCCCTCTCCCTCCCTCCCTCCCTCCCTCCTCCCTAGTAGATTTAATCTTTAAAATGTGAACAACTTTAAAAATATAACACCGATTTCAATGAAACCTCTTCCATTAGCACCAAAGGGATGACGGTGAGTAAGGTGGGCCTAGATTTGCCGCGCTATCGTGCACCGTTTTGGCTGTAGTTCAGGAACAAACAAACAAACAAACGAGAGCTTTAGTATGTAGATTTCATCTTCCATCATTATTTCATAATATATGTGCAGGTACCTTCCTGATCTACAATTGCCGTCAGATATGTTTCACTGGAGTTGGCCGGTGGATAGCAAGTAATGAGGTCAGGACATAGACAATAATTCTAAGAACATAAGTTACCAGTGCTGTGACGCATTAGAAATGTAGTTAGAAATCATGGGAACATTGCCACCCAATAAACATTAAAGATTAGACAATTGTAAATGGCAAAACAAGTACCTGGCATTCTGATTAGATAATGCCAAAAGACTTTAAAAGTCTATACTTACATCAGCAAGAAAAACTAAGGACGCTCGGGCCAATGGGCAAGCATTGGTAGTTTGACAATGATTAGTCAGGAATAAAGACACAGCAGCCATAAAACAAAATGAATTTAGCCCCTAAGACTTTGAATTTTGCATTTTTCTACACATTTCACTCACCCAAGAGCCGTGTAAATTCAAAAAGGCGAAAGGTCAGATAAAGAGGAATTAAAGGTGAAGCTGAAATATGAAATATTCCTCTCAGATCCTAGCATAGGTTATCAAAACAAATTAGTAAGCCACTCTAACTTTGATATTCATCTCATACGTGGTGAACTACATCCCAGTTTGAAGTAGACCGGGCTAACTTTTGAACCATTATTTGCCAGGGAAAAAAAGACAGCTGTGCATTCCTTTGCAGATGCTGCCTGACCCACTGAGTTACTCCAGCACTTTGTGTTTTACTCACGATTCTAGCATCTGCAGTTCCTGTTGTCTCCATTCTATCACCTCACCATCTAACACGGTTCTGATCTTATAATGTTAAAATGGTGACCGTTTTCTCTCCAACCAATATGGTTGAAAAAAATACTGGCAGAAACATCATTTATAATATCTAATAAGTAATCAAATCTCTCCTTAACGCAGAGATGTTGGTAGGAAGAATCAGACACAAATTAAATGTGTCGTGAACGAATTAACAATGCTCTCAATCTTTAGATTTTTAGATTTAGAGATACAGTGCAGAAACAGGCCCTTCGGCCCACCGGGTCCGCCCCGCCCAGTGATCCCCGCACACTAACACTATCCTACACCCACTAGGGACAATTCTTTACATTTACCAAGCCAATTAACCTACATACCTGTACGTCTTTGGAGTGTGGGAGGAAACCGAAGATCTCGGAGAAAACCCACGCAGGTCACGGGGAGAATCTTCTCTCCTAACTGCTTCACAGTGACAATACAGTTAACCCTTGTTTTAACGACCCCTATATAATAGGTGTCGGATATAGCCTATGGACCTGCTGACCCATCCCCGGCTCGCACCGTCTCCCCGGCCGTATAGAGACCCGGCTTCCAACCCCACTCCCGACTCGCAAGGTGAGCCCTTCTTCACCCACCGAAAGGACACAAAGTGCTGGAGTAATTAAGCGGGTCAGGGTCTCTGGAGAAGGTGGATAGGTGCACTTCCTCAGCCCGATTCATATCATATCATATCATCATGATATGATATGATATGAATCATATCATATATATACAGCCGGAAACAGGCCTTTTCGACCCACCGGGTCCGCGCCGCCCAGCGATCCCCGCACATTAACATTATCCTACACACACTAGGAACATTTTTTTTAACATCTGCCCAGCCAATTAACCTACATACCTGTACGTCTTTGGAGTGTGGGAGGAAACCGAAGATCTCGGAGAAAACCCACGCAGGTCACGGGGAGAACGTACAAACTCCGTACAGACAGCACCCGTAGTCAGGATCGAACCCGAGTCTCCGGTGCTGCATTTGCTGTAAGGCAGCAACTCTACCGCCGCGCCACAATGCCACCCAAGTCTTGTCATACTCCAAGATGGAGTATGTCAGCGAGCCTGGGGATGGAGGCCGCCGGCGGGGGGCAGCGGGTGAAGGAAGGCAAGGTAAGGCAAGGCAGGTTTATGTATATAGCACATCTCATACAGCAATGGCAATTCAAAGTGCTTTACACAGAACATGAACAATTATAGAACAAGGAGAAAAGGTTGGAAAATACAAATAATAAGAGTAATAAGATAATTAAATAATAGTAATAAGTAAGATTAATAGAGTGATGGGGAATCATGACAGAAGCCTCCTCGTGACGATCCCCCGGAAAAGACGACACGATGCGCTTTGCGACGGGCGACCAATTCTGTTAACATGTTGGACGATGACAGATGCCAACAGCGAGCAAACGTCGTCTGACACACGAGCGAATAAAGTAATAAAATTAGATAAAAAGTAATAAGATATAAAAAGTAATAAGAATAGACCAAAAGTAAGATATATAGAGTAGCAAGAATCAAAGTGCTAGTCATATACACTGCAGAACATGAAGGTTTTAACCCTAGTTTTGAATATATTTAGAGTTTGGGCCTGTTTGAGTTCTTCGGGGAGTTTATTCCAGATGCACGAAGCAGAGTGACTAAAAGCTGCTTCACCGTTTTGTGTTTACTCTTGGAGTGTTTAATAGACTGGTCCCAGTTGACCAAAGGGGCCTCGCTGGGATGTAAAGTGAGAGAAGGTCTGATATGTATTTTGGTCCAACACCATTAAGTGATTTGTAGACAATTAGGAGCACTTTGAATTCGATTCTCTGACAGACTGGTAGCCAGTGTAGAGATCTGAGAATTGGTGTGATGGGTTCAAATTGTTTTGCTTTTGTTAAGACTCTAGCAACAGCATTTTGGACGAGCTGCAACTTGCAAACAGCCCATTTAGATAGGCCTGTCAGAAGACCATTACAATAATCAAGCCTATTCGAAATAAATGCGTGGATGAGCGTTTCAAGGTCTTGTTGAGACATGAAACCTCTAATTCTTGCAATGTTTTTCAGGTGATAGTAGGCTGATTTAGTTATCGAGTTTATCATATCATATCATATATATACAGCGCGGAAACAGGCCTTTTCGGCCCACCAAGTCCGCGTCGCCCAGCGATCCCCATACATTAACACTATCCTACACCCACTAGGGACAATTTTTACATTTACCCAGCCAATTAACCTACATACCTGTACGTCTTTGGAGTGTGGGAGGAAACCGAAGATCTCGGAGAAAACCCACGCAGGTCACGGGGAGAACGTCCAAACTCCTTACAGTGCAGCACCCGTAGTCAGGATCGAACCTGAGTCTCCGGCGCTGCATTCGCTGTAAAGCAGCAACTCTACCGCTGCGCTACCGTGCCGCCCACGTGGCTGTTGAAGTTTAGATCAGAGTCTAGAATTACACCAAGATTTCTGACCTGGTTTTTAGTCTGAAGAGAGAGAGAATCAAGGTGGGCACTGACTGTCAATCTTTTGCCATGTGCACCAAAGACAATTATCTCGGTTATACCTTTGTTTAGCTGGAGAAAATTGTGTCTCACACAGCTGTTTGTCTGTTCAATGCATTGATGGAGATTATCGATGGGACTGTAGCCATTTGGAGAGAGGGCTATGTAAATTTGAGTGTCACCTGCATAGTTATGGTCGGCAATTTTGTTGTTTTTTAAGATGTGTCCTAATGGAAGCATGTAGAGATTGAATAAAAGAGGGCCAAGGATTGGCCAAGGAGGGCCAAGGATTGATCCTTGGGGAACTCCACATGCCATTTTAACTTGATCGGATACCAAGTTTCCAATGGAGACATAATAGTTTCTGTCCTAGGATAGAGGTAGGATCTAAACCAATTTAAGACAGTGCTTGAAAGTCCAACCCAAGTTTCTAGTCTGTCTATTAAAATGTTGTGGTCCACAGTGTCAAAGGCAGCAATAAGATCAAGAAATACTAAAACTGAAATTTTTCCGCAATCGGTATTTAAACGGATGTCATTTAAGACCTTGATCAGGGCCGTTTCAGTGCTATGTAAGGGACGAAAACCTGATTGAAAGTTGTCAAAGAGATCATTTAAGGTCAAATATTTGCTAAGTTGTTGGTAGACAACTTTTTCAATTATTTTACCTATAAAGGGTGTGTATGCCCAGACACTGTCTACCAAATCAGGCACAAAGGACGAGTTCTACGGGAACCTTGCATCCATCATCAGCAGCATCCCCAACAAGGAAGAACTTGTTCCCTTGGGCGACTTCAATGCCAGAGTGGGCACAGACCACGAATCGTGGTCTTCCTGCCTTGGGCAGTGTGGTGTGGGCAAAATGAATAAGAACGGACAGCGACTGCTCGAGCTGTGCACTTACAATGACCTGTGCATTGCCAACTCGTTCTTCCAGACAAAGCCCCAGCACAAGGTATCCTGGAGCCACCCACGCTCAAAGCACTGGCATCAACTGGATCTGATCCTAGTCAGACTTGCTGCCCTCAAGAACGTTCTCCACACACGCTCCCACCACAGTGCGGACTGCCACACAGACCACTCCTTGGTGCGTTGCAAGATCAGGCTGCAACCAAAGAGGTTCTACCGTACCAAGAAGCAGGGGAAACCCCACATCGATGTCAGCAAGATGCCCCATCCAGACCTCGTGCAACAGTTTGCAGAGGCTTTTGAGAGAGAGCTTGGCACCTCGCGTCCTGGAGACTCTGCAACAGAGAAGTGGGAAACTCTGGGGGACACCATGCACCACACAGCCTTGGCTAGCTTTGGGAAGAAGATCTCAAAGACACACGACTGGTTTGAGGACAAGTCGACCGAGATGACTCCCGTCATCGAAGCCAAGCGCGCCGCCCTAGCAGGGTACAAGCGGTCAGCCAACGAGAAGAACCTGCAGATCCTCAGGGCTGCCAGGAGCAAGGCTCTGCAAACTGCCAGGCCTTGTGCCAATGAGTACTGGACACAGCTTGGTGAGGACATCCAGACGGCCGCCATAACAGGGAACATCAGGGGAATGTACAATGGCATTAAGAATGCACTAGGACCAGTCCAGACCAAGACAGCCCCCCTCAAACCCTCCACTGGGGAAGTAATCACAGACAAATGCCAGCAGATGGAGAGATGGGTGGAACACTACTCCGACCTCTACTCGAGAGAGAGAGAACACTGTGTCCTCCTCAGCCCTTGACACCATCGAGTGCCTGCCGACCATGGATGAGTTAGCTGGAGAGCCGACGGTGGAAGAGCTCAGCAAGGCCATTGACAGCCTGGCCTCAGGCAAGGCCCCAGGCAGCGATGGGATTCCCCCTGACCTGATCAAGTACTGCAAGACTACCTTACTGCTTCCTCTGCAAGAAGTCCTCTGCCAGTGCTGGCAAGAAGGAGCTGTACCACAGGACACGAGGGATGCCATCATTAGCCTCTACAAGAACAAGGGCGAGAGAAGTGACTGCAACAACTACAGAGGCATCTCCCTCCTCAACATCGTCGGCAAGGTCTTTGCTCGGGTCATCTTGATCCGCCTACAGAAGCTGGCAGAACGTGTCTACCCAGAGTCACAGTGCGGTTTCCGAGCTGGAAGGTCAACAGTAGACATGGTGTTCTCCCTTCGCCAGCTCCAGGAGAAGTGCAGAGAACAGTGGATGCCCCTGTATATTGCTTTCATTGACCTCACCAAGGCGTTCGATTTGTCAGCAGAGATGGCCTATTCAAGGCTCTCCCAAAGATTGGCTGCCCACCAAAACTGCAGAGCATGATAGAATCCTTCCACATCAACACGAAGGGGACAGTGCAGTTCAATTTACGGAGGGTCTCACTATGACACTGGAGGAGGCCCATGACAGACAGGTCAGACTGGGAGTGGGAGGGGAAGTTGAAGTGCTGAGCCACCGGGAGATCAGGTTGGTTAAGGCAGACTGAGCGGAGATGTTGAGCGAAACGATCGCCGAGCCTGCGTTTGGTCTCGCCGATGTAGAGAAGTTGACATCTAGAGCAGCGGATACAATAGATGAGGTTGGAAGAGGTGCAGGTGAACCTCTGCCTCGCCTGGAAAGACTGTTTGGGTGCGAGGATGTGTCTTGTCTAAGTGAGTCCCTGCAGCTCCTTGTTTCTACTATCCCATTACAGACCTATTTAGTTCCTTCCCCTTCTCCCACCCCATCACTTCACCTGTACCTTAGAACTGGTGCCCTAACTTTTCCAAACATCATACATTGCTTTACCTTTAAACTTACTTGGTGTTGCTAGCATTTTTTTCAATTTTCAGGTTTTTAAGAGAATGTTACTTTGAATTTGTCAGATGACACATGCTTAAAAAATATATTAACAAAAATATGTGTTTTAAAACACTTTAAAGGAACAATCACTGGTCAGGGAGACTTAAATCTTACCCTTGACAATAAATACCAAGTAAGTTGTCAAGAAGCAGGACACCAGGAGGAAACATAGAAAAGGTTTCTCTGGAAATGTAAAAGCTTTAAAGGAGAAGAATTTGTCTCTAATTCCTACTCCTTGAAGGTGGAATGTTCTTTGTTGATCACATTTCCATAGAACTAAAGAAATCTTTAAAGGTAAAGCATCTTTTAAGGTAACACATCGCTCACAATCTGCCCACTGTTACCCTGTCAACAGCATTTTAGCCACATACTATAGATTGTAGTGCAATGCACACAGGTGCAGGAATAAACGCATGAATGAAAAACACTTTGTTGTGTTAAATAAAACCAGAAAATACTGGACTCAACAAGTTAGGCAACATCTGTGGGAATAAAAAGAGTTAATGTTTCAGGTCAGAGTTCCTTCCTCTATATTTTTATCTCACCATTCCACAACAAATTATTGACTTCAGAAAGAGGAAGTCAGGAGAGCACATGAAAATGAAAAATTGAAAATCTCTCTTTCCTTTCTTGATCTCTGTCTCCATCACAGGACAAAGACTACCGACTGACGTCTAGTTTAGAGATACAGTGCGGAAACAGACGCTTCGTCCCGCCGTCCACGCCGACCAGCAATCCCCACACATTAACACTATCCTACACACACTAGGGACAATGTACACAGACACCAAGCCAATTAACCTACACACCTGTATGTCTTTGAAGTGTGGGAGGAAACCGAAGATCTCGGAGAAAATCCGCGCGATCATGTACAAATTCTGAACAGACAGCACCCGTAGTCGGGATCGAACTGGGGTCTCTGGTGCTGCAAGCGCTGTAAGGCAGCAGCTCTACTGCTGCGTCACCGTGGCCGCCCTTGGAGGTCTACTACAAACCTACAAACTCCCATGGTTATCTGGACTACACTTCTTCTCACCCTGCTTCTTGCAAAGATGCTATCCTCTAGTCTCAATTCCTCCGTCTCTGCTGTATCTGCTTCCAATATGAGGTTTTTCATACTAGGACATCCGAGAGGTCCTAGTTCATTAGGGAGTGTGGGTTTCCCCCCTTCTGTCATAGATGGCTCCCTTGCATATATCTCCTGTGTGTCCTGTAGTTCTGCTGTCACTTCCCCTCCCTGCAGAGACAAGGACAGAGTGCCCCTGGTCCTCACCTTTCACCCTACCAGCTTCTGCATCAAACACATCATCCTCCGACATTTTCATTACCTCCACTAATCACATCTTCCCATCTCCATCCCTTTCCGCCTTCCACAAAGAACTGCTTTTGCAACCCCTTGGGTTCGCACATCCCTTCCAGCCCAAGCCACCCCCTCCTCTGGCACTTTCCCCTGCAACCGCAGGAGATCCAACACCTACCTTTATACCTCCTCCCTCGCCTCCATCCAGGGACCCCAACAATCCTTCCAGATGAGACAGAGGTTCACATGTACCTCCTCTAACCACATCCACTGCATCCGGTGTTCCCAAGGTGGACTCCTACATATCAGCGAGAACAAGTGTGAACTTGGCGAACGTTTCATTGAACACTGACACCTGCCAAGGCCTACCGTATCTCCCAGTTGCTAACCACTTTAACTCCCCTTCCAATTCCCACATTGACCTTTCCGTCCTGGGCCTCCTCCATTGTCAGAGTGAGGCCCTACACAAATTGGAGAAACAGCGCCTCATATTTCGCTTGGGCAGCAGGTTGAATGTTGAATTCTATAATAGACACAAAATGCTGGAGTAACTCAGCGGGATAGGCAACATCTCTGGAGAGAAGGATTAGGTGACGTTTCAGGTCGAGACCCTTCTTCAGACTGATGTCAGGGGAGTGGGCAGTACAGAGATAAAGAGTAGTTATAGACAGTAAGACTGGTAGGAGAACTTGAGGCAAGGACTACTTGAAGTTAGAGAAGTCAATGTTCAAACCGCTGGGGTGCAAGCTGCCCAAGCAAAATATGAGGTGCTGTTTCTCCAATTTGAGCTGGGCCGAACTCTGACAATGGAGGAGGCCCAGGACAGAAAAATCGGTGTGGGAATGGGAGGGGGAGTTGAAGTGCTGAGCAACCGGGAGTTCAGGTAGATTTAGGCGGACTGAGCGGAGGAGTTCAGCGAAATGATCGCCGAGCCTACGCATGGTCTCGCCGATATACAGAAAGCCACACCTGGAACAGCGGATACAGTAGCTGAGGTTGGAGGAGGTGCAAGTAAACCTCTGCTTCACCTGAAAAAACTGTCGGGGTCCTTGGATGGAGTCGAGGAGGGAGGTAAAGGGACAGTTAATGCATCTCCTGCAGTTGCAGAGGAAGTACCTGGGGAGGGGATAGTTTGGGTGGGAAGGGACAAGTTGGCTAGGGAGTTGCAGAGGGAACGGTCTCTGCTGAAAGCAGAATGGGGTGGAGATGGGAAGATGTGGCTAGCAGGAGGTGGAGCTGGCGAAAATATCAAAGGATTATGTGCTGTATCTGACGGCTGATGAGGTGGAAGGTGAGGACAAGGGGGACTCTGTCCTTGTTACGAATGGGGGGAGGGGGAGCAAGAGCGGAGCTGCAGGATATCGAGGAGAACCTAGTGAGAGGCTCATCGAAATGGAAATGGGGAACCCCCGTTCCCTAATGAATGAGGACATCTCCGATGACCTGGTATGGAACACCTCATCCTGGGCGCAGATGCGGCGTACACAGAGGAATTGGGAGTAGGGGATAGAGTCTTTAAAGGAGGCAGGGTGGGAAGAAGTGTAGTCTAGATAGCGATGGGTGTCAGTGGGTTTGTAATAGGTGTCAATCGATAGTCTCTCCTGTCATGGAGACGGTGAGATCTAAAAAAGCTAAGGAGATGTCGGAGATGGTCCAAGTGAATTTGAGTGCAGGATGGAAATTAGTCATGAAGTTGATGAAGTCAGTGAGTTCTGCATGGATGCAGGAGGTAGCACCGATGCAGTCGTCAATGTAGCGGAGGTAGAGTTTGGGCCAGTGCACTCCTGGAACGGTGATTGTTCGATGCACCCTACAAAGAGGCAGGCACAACTAGGGCCTATGCGGGTGCCCACAGCTATGTCTTGGATTTGGAGGAAGTGGGAGTAGTCGAAGGAGAAGTTGTTGAGGGTAAGGACCAGCTCTACCAGGCAGAGGAGACTGCTTGTAGACGGAAATTGGCTGGGTCTGCAATCGAGGAAGAAATGGAGGGCTTTAAGACCTTCCTGGTGGGGGGTGGAGGTGTAGAGTGACGGAATATCCACAGTAAAGATGAGGGAGTGAGTGTCTGGAAAGCGGAAGTCATTCAAGAGACGAAGGGTATGTGAGGTATCTTGGAAATAGGTCGGGAGAGATTGGACCAGGGGGGATAGGATGGTGTCGAGTAATGTGGAAATTAGTTCAGTGGGACATGAACAAGCAGAAACAATGGGTCTGCCAGGGCTGTTCTGTTTGTAGATTTTGGGGAGAAGATAAAATCGGGCCGTGCGGGGCTGGGGAACGATTGGGAGGCTTTGGAGGGCAGACTGCCGGAAGTCCAAGAGAAGGGGGACTGGTAGAGATGGGAGAAGAGGTCATCACCTGGTGGTGAGGGCTCCTTCCCATAAAGAAAGGCACGCGGGCGGAGGCGACGGAAGAAGAGCTCCACATCGTGGCGGATCCGGAACGCGTTGAGGTGGGGGCGGAGGGGAACAAAGGTGAGGCCCCTGCTGAGGACAGACTGTTCCATATCAGAAAGGGGGAGGTCAGGGGGGATGTGGAAGACACAACAAGGGTGGGGGTTGAGGTTGGAGGAGAGCAGATGAGTAGATGGAGGCTGAGGCGATGTCCGGTGGGGGGGATGGTGGGTGTTCAGAGAGGAGGGGGGCTTGAATTTGACAATTTAGAATTGTATAATTCTATTTAATAATATAATATATAATTCTATTATATAATATATTATTGAATTCTATAATTTAGGTAACTTAACAAAAACATTTCCCTCTCCCTCCCTCCAATAAAAGGGTCACAGTTTAGGAATAAGGGGTCGGCCATTTAGGACTGAGATGACAAAAAAATGGTTTTCAGCCAGAGAGTTGTGATTCTGTGGAATTCTCTGCCACAGAAGGCAGTGGAGGCCAATTCACCGGATGCTTTCAAGAGAGAGTTAGAGTTTGCACTTAGGGCTAAAGGAATCAGGGGATATGCGAGAAAAGCAGGAACAGGGCAAGGATTTTAGATGATCAGCCATGATCATGATAGAAACATAGAAAATAGGTGCAGGAGGAGGCCATTCGGCCCTTCGAGCCAGCACCGCCATTCATTGTGATCATGGCTGATCATTCACAATCAATATCCCGTGCCTGCCTTCTCCCCATATCCCGTGATTCCATTAGCCCTAGAGCTCTATCTAACTCTCTCTTAAATCCATCCAGTGATTTGGCCTCCACTGCCCTCTGTGGCAGAGAATTCCACAAATTCACAACTCTCTGGGTGAAAAAGTTACTTCTCACCTCAGTTTTAAATGGCCTCCCCTTTACTCTAAGACTGTGGCCCCTGGTTCTGGACTCGCCCAACATTGGGAACATTTTTCCTGCATCTAGCTTGTCCAGTCCTTTTATAATTTTATATGTTTCTATAAGATCCCCTCTCATCCTTCTAAACTCCAGTGAATACAAGCCTAGTCTTTTCAATCTTTCCTCATATAACAGTCCCGCCATCCCAGGGATCAATCTCGTGAACCTACGCTGCACTGCCTCAATTACAAGGATGTCCTTCCACAAATTAGGAGACCAAAACTGTACACAATACTCCAGATGTGGTCTTACCAGGGCCCTATACAACTGCAGAAGAACCTCTTTGCTCCTATACTGAAATCCTCTTGTTATGAAGGCCAACATTCCATTAGCTTTCTTCACTGCCTGCTGTACCTGCACGCCAACTTTCAGTGACTGGTGTACAAGGACACCCAGGTCTCGCTGCACCTCCCCATTACCTAACCCAACACCATTGAGATAATATTCTGCCTCCTTGTTTTTGCCGCCAAAGTGGATAACCTCACATTTATCTATATTATACTGCATCTGCCACGCACCTGCCCACTCACTCAACCTGTCCAGGTCATCCTGCAACCTCCTAACATCCTCTTCGCAGTTCACACTGCCACTCAGCTTTGTGTCATCCGCAAACTTGCTAGTGTTGCTTCTAATTCCCTCTTCCAAATCATTAATATATATGGTAAACAGTTGCGGCCCCAACACCGAGCCTTGCGGCACTCCACTCGCCAGTGCCTGCCATTCTGAAAAGGACCCGTTTACTCCTACTCTTTGCTTCCTGTCTGACAACCAATTTTCTATCCATGTCAACACCCTACCCCCAATACCATGTACTCTAATTTTAGTCACCAATCTCACCGACCTCATCAAAGGCTTTCTGAAAGTCTAGATACACTACATCCACTGGCTCCCTTTCATCCATTTTACTTGTCACATCCTCAAAAAATTCCAGATTAGTCAAGCATGATTTCCCTTTCATAAATCCATGCTGACTTGGACTTATCCTTTTACTGCTATCCAAATGCACCGTTATTACCTCTTTAATAATTGACTCCAGCATCTTTCCCACCACCGAGGTCAGGCTAACTGCTCTGTAATTCCCAGTTTTCTCTCTCCCTCCTTTCTTGAAAAGTGGGATAACATTAGCTATCCTCCAATCCACAGGGTCTGATCCTGAATCTATTGAACATTGGAAAATGATCACCAATATGTCCACTATTTCTAGAGCCACCTCCCTGAGGACCCTGGGATGCAGACCATCAGGCCCATGGGATTTACCATCCTTCAGTCCCATTAGTCTACCCAATACTATTTCTCGCCTAATGAAATTTTCTTTCAGTTCTTCTACCCCCTTAGATCCTCTGTCCTCCAGTACATCTGGGAGATTGTTTGTGTCTTCCTTAGTGAAGACAGATCCGAAGTACCTGTTCAACTATTCTGCCATTTCCTTTTACCCATAATAATTTCATCCGTGTCTGCCTTCAAGGGACCCACATTGGACTTTGCTACTCTTTTTCTCTTAACATATCTAAAGACGATTTTACTGTCCTTCTTTATATTCTTGGCCAGCTTCCCCTCGTACTTCATCTTTTCAGCCTGTATTGCCTGTTTTGTTACCTTCTGTTGTCCTATGAACGTTTCCCAATCCTCTGGCTTCCGGCTGCTCTTTGTTGTGTTATACATCTTTTCTTTTAGTTTTGTTCCATCCCTAACTTCCCTTGTCAGCCACGGTTGCCTCCTTCTCCCCTTAGAATCTTTCTTTCTTTTTGTAATGAAATTATCTTGCGTCTTCCGGATTATGCCCAGAAATTCCTGCCATTGCTGTTCCACCGTCATTCCTGCTAGGATCCCTTTCCAGTCTACCCTGGCCAGCTCCTCTCTCATGCCTTCATAGTCCCCTTTGTTCAACTGCAACACTGACACTTCTGATTTAACCTTCTTCTTCTCAAATTGCAGATTACAACTAATCATATTATGATCACTACCTCCAAGCGGTTCCTTTACCTCGAGTTCTCTTATCAAATCTGGTTCATTGGACAACACTAAATCCAGAATTGCCTTTTCTCTGGTAGGCTTCATTACAAGCTGCTCTAAGAATCCATCTCGGAGGCACTCTCCTTCTTGAGGTCTAGAACCAACCTGATTTTCCCAGTCTACCTGCAAATTGAAATCGCCCATCACCACAGTGGCATTACCTTTGTTACATGCCAGCTTTAACTCCTGCTGCAACTTACACCCTACATCCGGGCTACTATTTGGTTGTCTGTAGATAACACCAATTATTGTCTTCTTGCCTTTACAATTCCTCAACTCAATCCACAGTGACTCTACTTCATCAGTCCCTAAGTCTTCCCCCGCAAGGGACTGAATTTCATCCCTCACCAGCAGAGCTACCCCACCACCTCTGCCCACCTGCCTGTCCTTTCTATAGGATGTATAACCCTGAATATTAAGTTCCCAGGCCCGATCCTCCTGCAGCCACGTCTCTGTAATCCCCACAATGACATGTCTATCAACCTCTAACTGAGCCTCAAGCTCATCTACTTTACTTCCTGTACTTTGCGCATTCATATACAATATTTTTAATTCCTTACTCATCTCACCCTTCACATCGATCCCTATTACACTTGGCCATACTCTCTCCCTTTGTGAGCTTTCTTTCCTGTTAATTCTGGGATCATTAACTATCCCTTATGAATGACGGTGCTGGCTCCAAGGGCCTAATGGCCTACTCCTGCATCTAATTTTCTATGTTTCTAAGTCGGTTAACCAGTTCCACAATTCACAATGTACCTCTCTTGGGATCACACCGCCCACCAGCTAACAATCGGCCTATCAGAACCACCCTGCCTGATGTCATCCTGGTCTTTTCTTGCTTCTATTTCGTCCCCCCCTAGAATCAGTGTTTAGAAGGGTCCCGACCCAAAACGTCACCTATCCACTTTCTCCAGAGATGCTTCCTTTACCATTGTTACTTTTTTGCATATCTTTCATTCATTTGTTCTACATCTCTCTATATCACCGTCTATATCTCTCGTTTGCCTTTTCCCTGGCTCACAGCCTGAAGAAGGGTTTCGACCCAAAACGTCACCTATTCCTTTTCTCCAGAGATGCTGTCTGACCCAGTTTTTGTGTCTATCTTTGAATATTTTCATTGTTGGATTGGCCCAGGAGAGATTTAGCAGCTTCATAATCCTGAGCAAGAACATCTCGGATAACTTGTTCGGAGCCCAGTTTTTTGATGTTATCACGAAAAAGACATGCCAGTGCTTCTATTTTCTTCGAAATAAAGGGTTTCAACTTGTCACTGAATACTTTAACAAACTTCTACAGATGCACTGTAGAAAGTATTCTGACTGGTTGCATCATGCACTAATGTACTAGAATGCTATCACAAAATACTCAACCTCTCCCTGTAGCTCAGACCTTCAAGTCCTGGATACATCCTCGTAAATCTTCTCTGTACCATTTCTAGCTTTAGAACATATTTCCTATAACAAGGAGCCCAGAACTGAACACTATACTCTAAATGCAGCCTCACAAACGCCCTATATAACTGCAACATGATCTCCCAACATACAGTATACCCAATAGGTAGACACAAAATGCTGGAGTAACTCAGCGGGTCAGGCAGCATCTCTGGAGAGAAGGAATGGGTGACGTTTCGGGTCGAATCCCTTCTTCAGACTGATGTCGGGGGGGGGGGGGGGGGCGGGACAAAGAAAGGATATAGGTGGAGACAGGAAGTCAGTGGGAGAACTGGGAAGGGGGAGGGGGGGAAGAGAGGGACAGAGGAACGATCTAAAGTTAGAGAAGTCAATGTTCATACCGCTGGGCTGTAAGCTGCCCAAGTGAAATATGAGGTGCTGTTCCTCCAATTTGCGGTGGGCCTCACTATGACACTGGAGGAGGCCCATGACAGAAAGGTCAGACTGGGAGTGGGAGGGGGAGCTGAGGTGCTCAGCCACCGGGAGATCAGGTTGGTTAAGGCCGACTGAGCGAAGGTGTTGAGCGAAACGATCGCTGAGCCTCCGTTTGGTTTCGCCGATGTAAAGAAGTTGACATCTGGAACAGCGGATACAATAGATCAGGTTGGAGGAGGTGCAGGTGAACCTGTGCCTCATCTGGAAAGACTGTTTGGGTCCTTGGATGGAGTCGATGGGGGAGGTAAAGGGACAGGTGTTGCATCTCCTGCGGTTGCTGGGGAAAGTGCCTGGGGAGGGGGTGGTTTGGGTAGGAAGGGATGAGTGGACCAGGGAGTTATGGAGGGAATGGTCATTGTGGAACGCAGAAAGGGGTGGAGATGGGAAGATGTGGCCAGTAGTGGGATCCCGTTGGAGGTGACGGAAATGTTGGAGGATGATTTGTTGGATACGTTGGCTGATGGGGTGGAAGGTGAGGACAAGGGGGACTCTGTCCTTGTTATGAATGGAGGGGAGGGGGAGCAAGAGCGGAGCTGCGGGATATAGAGGAGGCCCTAGTGAGAGCCTCATCTATAATGGAAGAGGGGAAGCCCCGTTTCCTAAAGAATGAGGACATCTCTGATGCCCTAGTGTGAAACACCTCATCCCGGGCGCAGATGCGGCATAGACGGAGGAATTGGGAGTAGGGGACAGACTTTTTGCAGGAGACAGGGTGGGAAGAAGTGTAGTCCAGATAGCTGTAGGAGTCAGTGGGTTTGTAGTAGATGTCGGTCACTAGTCTGTCTCCTGTGATGCAGATGGTGAGGTCCAGAAATGGTAGGGAGATGTCAGATATGGTCCAAGTATCTTTAAGAGTGGGAGGGAAATTAGTGGTGAAATTTATGAAGTCAGTGAGTTCTGCATGGGTACAAGAGGTAGCACCAATGCAGTCATCAATGTAGCGGAGGTAAAGTTCGGGGATGGGGCCAGTGTACGTCTGGAACAGGGATTGTTCGACGTACCCGACAAAGAGGCAGGCGTAGCTAGGGCCCATGCAAGTGCCCATAGCTACGCCTGGGGTTTGGAGGAAGTGGGAGGAGTCAAAGGAGAAGTTGTTGAGGGTGAGGACCAGCTCTGCTAGGCGGAGGAGAGTGATGGACTCAGCCTGGCCCACAAGCGCAGCCAGTCCCACTGTCAAAAGTATCAAAATGATGCACTAACTCAAGAGGGCACATCTATCAAGGACACCCACCCTCTGGGCCATCCCCTGTTCTCACTGCTACTATTGGACTATTGCTATGAACAGCTAGTAAAGAAAGCTAATGCAATGCTGGCATTTATTTTGAGAGGGCTTGTATACAACAACAGGGATGTAATGCTGAGGCTCTATAAGGCGCTGGTCAGGCCGCATTTGGAATATTGTGAGCAATTTTGGGCAGCATATCTGAGGGAGGATGTGCTGGCTCTGGAGAGGGTCCTGAGGAGGTTTACAAGAATGATCCCAGGAATGAGTAGGTAAACATATGATGAGCATTTGACGGCACTTGGCCTTTCATCGCTGGAGTTTCAAAGAATGAGGACGGACCTCATTGAAATGTACAGAATAGTGAAAGGCTTGGATAGAGTGGATGTGGAGAGGATGTTTCCACTAGTGGGTCAGTCTAGGACCAGAGGTCACAGCCTCAGAATTAAAAGACGTTCTTTCAGGAAGGAGATGAGGAATTTAGTGAGACAGAGGGCGATGAATCTGGAACTATTTGCCACAGAAGGCTGTGGACGCAATGTCAATGAAAATCTTTAAGGCAGTGATAGATTCTTGATTAGTACGGGAGTCAGAGGTTATGGAGAGAAGGCAGGAGAATAGGGCTAGGAGGGAGAGATAGATCAGCCATGACTGAATGGCAGAGCAGACTTGATGTTGCGAATGACCTATTTCTGCTCCTGTCACTAATGATCTTATAATCTTATGAACAGAAGCCTGAAGTCCCACACCACCAGATTCAGGAACAGTTACTTTCTCCTACAACCAACCTGCACAACCCTATTCTACCTTAATGATATAACATGATGTACATGTTAAACGACATCAACGATGAGGTACTTTTTTTTCTAATTGTGTTTTGCACTTATGCCTTTTTTTAAATGCTTTTTTTCCTTTTTTTCCTATCTTTTTTTACGTAAACTGTCATGTATAAATGTATATATAACTTTTTTGTGTGTGTCTGCGTCTGTGTGCCTGCGACGCCAGCAAGTTTTTACTAGACGTGTAAATCGCCACAGTTTTTAAAACACAAAATGCTGGAGTAACTCAGCAGGTCAGGCAGCAATCTCAGGAGAGAAGGAATGGGTGACGTTTCAGTTTGAAGAAGGGTCTCGACCCGAAACGTCACCCATTCCTTCTCTCCTGAGATTGCTGCCTGACCTGCTGAGTTACTCCAGCATTTTGTGAATAAATACCTTCGATTTGTACCAGCATCTGCAGTTATTTTCTTACACAGTTTTTAAAAGATGACAATGCCTCGATTTGACTCGAGGTGCCTTGAAAGGAACGTTACAAGACACTTCACGAAGTGACCACTAGAATGCACAATGGCAATGCAATGGATTCAAATTGCTGCTACAATCGAATATCAGTCAATCTTCCAGTGGAGTAAAAAATAAAGAAAATCTTCCGGGTGAGAAATTGACCGGAGCTCGGTTTTGTTGGACTTGAAGAGATGGGGCAAAGGTTGAGAGGACTGATATTAAAAAAAAAATACACGCTGGAGAGGTGGTGACTGAGTCTGAGAAGGCAACAGAGTTTGAAACTTTGAGTGGAAGAGACGCTAAACCAGGGGAGGGAGGGCTGTAAAGTCTGTAAAGTGGTCTGAATTAGGCTTGATGCCGCGTCCAGGGGCGCTGTGAGCCGGTCGGGCGACCACCAGGCCGGGAAGGCACCGTCTCTTACCTGGTCGCTTGTGGCCCTGAAGCCGCAGTGGAGGCTGAGGTGGAGGTGGAGGTTGAGGTTGAGGTTGAGCCTGTGTTGGGGCGCGGTCGGCGCTGCCGTGTACAGTGAGCTGGGAGCTGGGAGCGACGCCCGCTGTGACGCTACTGGCAGTGAAGGGGCTGGGCAATCTCGGACATCTCCCCGCCTGCAGGAGCGCCTGGTTGTCCCCTCCCCTCCCCTCCCCTCAGCTGCCCCTCTGACAGTCACCGGCGACTCCCCCACACTCAGGCGGAAAGTCCACGGGCTTCGCCGCTGCCGATGCAGATCCTCCCTGACGTTGCACGAACAGAACTATGGCTCAGACGGCAGCTTTGCTCCTTCACCTTCTCCTTCCACTGTTCGCCTGCAGCCCTCTCACCGGACTCGGGACGCTGCAGACCAACCACAGACCCATCATCGGTAAGTACCAGCCACTTGGGCGGACCAGAGGGATAACTCTGCCAGTGCAATTCAGATGCTGATTTACAACAACAACAAAAATTAAAGTGCTGGAGTAACTCAGCATCTCTGGAGAACATGAATGGGAGGACTTTTCCGTTCGGGACCCTCCTTCAGAAACATAGAAACATAGAAAATAGGTGCAAGAGGAGGCCATTTGGCCCTTCCAGCACCGCAATTCACCGTGATCATGGCTGATCATCCACAATCAGTAACCCGTGCCTGCCTTCTCCCCACATCCCTTGATTCCACTAGCCCCTAGAGCTCTATCTAACTCTCTTTTAAATTCATCCAGTGATTTGGCCTCCATTGCCCTCTGTGGCAGAGAATTCCACAAATTCACAACTCTCTGGGTGAAAAAGTTACTTCTCACCTCAGTTTTAAATGGCCTCCACTTTATTCTAAGACCCCTGTGGCCCCTGGTTCTGGACTCGCCCAACATTGGGAATTTTTTTCCTACATCTAGCTTGTCCAGTCCTTTTATAATTTTATATGTCTCTATAAGATTCCCTCTCATCCTTCTAAACTCCAGTGAATACAAGCGTAGTCTTTCCAATCTTTCCTCATATGACAGTCCCTCCATCCTAGGGATTAACCTTGTGAACCTACGCTGCACTGCCTCAATGGCAAGGACGTCCTTCCTCAAATTAGGAGACCAAAACTGCACACAATACTCCAGATGTGTAGTAGAAGTGAATATCTGGAAGAGAGGTAGTGGTGAAACAAAACCTGACAAGTAATGGGTGGATAGAGCTAATGGGGGTTAATGCTGCCAGCAAACCTCCATTTTTAAGTTGTGTGATTCAATTTATTTTCTGCTCCCTTTGCACCTGTGCAATGAACTACACATCTTATTCTAAGTAATAGTGCCCTAGGATCAGTAGACTCGCTAATTTGATTTCATTTTCTTCCCAAAACATCAGGACAAACTTAAGTAATGGGCCAAACTGACAAACTAGGAAGGACTTTGTTGGGTGTTAACTGGACAAGGATTGGCTTGCCTATCAGAGGGTCGTCGTGGTTAAAGCAGTTCATCTAACTGAGTGAACTGCTCAATTAAACGAAAATATTTTTATTACATTCGAAAAGATAAACGAGAAGCAAGTTATCCTTTGCCCCCAGGGATTGTGGAACAAGAAGATTATGGACATAATCATGGATTGCAGAACTGAAATGTAGAACTGAGATATTAGCACATAAAATGGGGATGTCCAGAACTAGCAATCACAAGTAGGTCACTGAACTGAGGATACATTTCTCACGCAAGGAGTGGTAAAGCTGTCGAATTCTGAACCACTGAAGGCAATCGAGGCCAAATCATTAAATGTATTCAGAAAGGAGTTAGATTTAGTAATAATGGTTGAAGTGATATGGGAAGAAAACAGGAACAGGAATTTAAATTTGTGTGATCAGCCAGGAGTACCCAATGGTGAAGCAACCACGAAAAACCAAGTGGTCTGCTCCTAATTTCTTCATTTCGATGTAAGAATAGTATGAATATTGTTGCATTTGGATTTTTTAATTTACGGGACATGGGAGTCGCTGACAGGTCAGCACTTATTATCCATCGCTATTGGCCCTTCAGAGGTGGCAGTGAGCCATTCTGAACTGCTCCAGTATTATGTCCATTATGTTACTGGGTAGGGAGTTCCAGGATATGAGCCCATCAACTCTGAAGAAACAGCAATATTCGGCAATGAGTTTGTTCCCATTTTTGTACGTATCCATCATTGGCCTCCTTCATCTTCCTCATCGTACAGAACCTCAGAGATGTCATCCACAGAGACAGGGTCGGTTTTCACAGAGATCCCTAACTGTGCTATGTTGCTTGTACACTCCACCGTTACTAGAATGTTGAGACTGCCTGAACGGCTAAAGGTTTTATAGACAATAGACAATAGGTGCAGGAGTAGGCCATTCAGCCCTTCGAGCCAGCACCGCCATTCAATGCGATCATGGCTGATCACTCTCAATCAGTACCCCGTTCCTGCCTTCTCCCCATACCCCCTCACTCCGCTATCCTTAAGAGCTCTATCCAGCTCTCTCTTCAAAGCATCCAACGAACTGGCCTCCACTGCCTTCTGAGGCAGAGAATTCCACACCTTCACCACTCTCTGACTGAAAAAGTTCTTCCTCATCTCCGTTTTAGATGCTTTACCTCCTGTGACCAAAATGCGGTCACATTTCTCACTTGTTGAATTTCTGAGTTTGTTAAAAACGTTTCAATTTATCTCAATTAAAAAAATGAAATGATGAAATATTATATGTGTGAAATGGATTTTCTGGAAATGCAGTAGGGTTAATCAAAGGACGCCTTTAAATAAACTAAGGATGCCATCCTATTAACGGATGTGGCGAAGTTAATAAAGTTTGCTGGCCCCATAGCAGAAGCGTTCACATCGTGGGGCTGGAAACTGGAAGTGTCCTGAGCTAATTCTGCTACCACCATCATCTATTGCAACAAGAGATTGCTCCCACTGATTGCCTCCGAAAGCTTGAGTCCTTTTCAGAACAGACGATGACAGTGATGTCAACATTTGCAACATAGATGATGGACACGGAAGAAGAAAGAAGAGGAACAATGTTTGCTGATGACACAAATTTATGGGGGTGAGAAACTGGAAAGAGGATGACAAAGACAAATGACTGACAGAAAATATTTTGCCTTATCTCTCTCTGCCTTAGTCTTACTTGCCTCAACTACTTCATCTGGCAGCTTATTCCAGAAACCCTCTGGTTGAAAAGTTGCCCCTTAGTTTCCTATTCATCCCCCTCTCACCTGAGTACCAGATCAAGATCTCTGGATCTTGATCAGCCTACCCTATAAAAACGACTCTGTGCGTTCTCTCTATCTATTCCACATGATTTTATGTTCCTCTATAATATCACCCCTCGTCCTCCTGCACTCCATGGGATAAAGTCCTAACCTGCACAACATTTCCCAATAGCTCAGGCCCTCAAGTCCTGGCAACATCCTCAAAATCTTCTCTGCACTCTTTCCATTTTAATGGCATCTTTCCTATAGCAGGGTGATCAAACCCATACACTGGATGTAGCCTCAACAGTGCCTTTTTACAACTAGTAATATAACATCCCAACCTCTATACATTCCCTGACTGATGATGGCCACCTAAAGTCTTTGTCACTACCCGTGACACCATTTTTAAGAAATTATGTCCATCGGCTCTTTGATCTCTCTGCTCTATAACATTCCTCAGGGGACTACCATTCATTGTGAAGGTCCTGCCCTGGTTTACTTCCCAACATGCAACACCTCAAACTTCTCTGAATTAAACTTCATTTGCCATTTCTGGGCCCACTTGCCCATCTGCTCAAGATGTCATCTACAAACTTACTAATCATGCCTTGTACATTCTCAGCTAAATCAATTATTGAAACCACAAGCAGCAATAGGTCCAACAGGGCTCCCTGACGCCCATCACTAGTCACCGGCTTCCAGTCTGAGAAACAGCCTTCCACCATCACCCTGCCTTCTGCCATGAAGTCAACACGATATCCAGTTAGCTACTTCTCTCTGGATCCTCTGCGATCTAACCTTTCAGAGCAGCCTGCCTTGTGGAGCCTTGCCAAAGGCCTTGCTCAAGTCCATGTAAACTATGTCTATCATCTATTTTTTGGGTTCCTTCTTCAAAAAACTCAACCAAATTTGTGGGACACGATCTCCCACACACAAAACCATGCTGACTGCCCCAGAATCAATCCCTGACTTACCAAATGCATGTATATCTTATCTCTTTCCATTGGAAAGACTTGTCTGCATGTTAATGCTGCCGACCGGCACATTGCAGGCTGCAGGAGTGCGTGGTAGGATGCATCTGGAGCTCATGTGCAGCCACTGCAAAGGATCCGTGGAGAAGAATTGCAGTCAAAGATCTTACTGTTACTGGACACAAAAGGGCTGCGTTTTGAAAAACACACTCCTTTCTCAAAAATGGCAATTGACCATTCAAACCCATCCTGCTAGCTTGGCTACATCCTCTTGTAGTATATAGAAAAGAACAACACATAAACAGGCCCTACAATGTCTGGGCGGCACGGTAGCGCAGCGGTAGAGTTGCTGCTTTACAGCGAATGCAGCGCCGGAGACTCAGGTTCGATCCTGACTACGGGTGCTGCACTGTAAGGAGTTTGTACGTTCTCCCCGTGACCTGCGTGGGTTTACTCCGAGATCTTCGGTTTCCTCCCACACTCCAAAGACGTACAGGTATGTAGGTTAATTGGCTGGGTAAATGTAAAACAAATTGTCCCTAGTGGGTGTAGGATAGTGTTAATGTACGGGGATCACTGGGCGGCACGGACTTGGAGGGCCGAAAAGGCCTGTTTCCGGCTGTATATATATGATATGATATGATAACATGACGCCTTAGATATGCGACTCATCTGCCTACACATGAGCTAGATCCCACGAGGGAAGCAGCCTTTCACAATTTCCCATATTTCTTAATAGTGGTGTTTCCAGCGGGTTCAAATGGACTGCACATACCAGTTTTTTGTGCAGTAAATAGAAATAGTTCCAGGATCATCCTCCGTAGATATTCTTTTATGTTCAGTAATGACAAAGCACTGCTTTTACAGCTCTGACATGCAGAATTAAAACCTTGAAGTAAGGAGGGAATGTTTGAAAGATACATTTAAATGACCCTGCATATTTACCTTCCTTGATAGTATTTACTAACCCTTAAGTTTGATCAATATTTGTGTTCCCATAGGGATATTGGCACAGGAATCGGATGATCCTGATCTTCAGCATGGGAAGAGTTACATTGCTGCTCCTTATGTGAAGTATCTGGAGTCGGCTGGCAGCAGAGTGGTGCCAATCAGGTACTCCTCAATGTTTAAAAAAATAACTGCAGATGCTGGTACAAATCGAAGGTATTTATACAAAATGCTGGAGTAACTCAGCAGGTCAGGCAGCATCTCAGGAGAGAAGGAATGGGTGACGTTTCGGGTCAAGACCCTTCTTCAGACTGATGTCAGGGGGGCGGGACAAAGGAAGGATATAGGTGGAGACAGGAAGATAGAGAGAGATCTGGGAAGGAGGAGGGGAAGGGAGGGACAGAGGAATGAATGCAGCCCAGTGGTATGAACATCGACTTCTCCAACTTTAGATAGTTCCTCTGTCCCTCCCTTCCCCTCCTCCTTCACAGATCTCCCTCTATCTTCCTGTCTCCACCTATATCCTTCCTTTGTCCAGCCCCCCTGACATCAGTCTGAAGAAGGGTCTCGACCCGAAACGTCACCCATTCCTTCTCTCCCGAGATGCTGCCTGACCTGCTGAGTTACTCCAGCATTTTGTGAATAAATACTCTTCAATATTCTTCCACCAGCTAAACTCTGCAACTAGGACTGAATTGGATGCTTACCCACCGATTAGAAACACCATCCCAGCAAAAGAGCAGTTATAATTTTCTTTGACTAGCACCTTTTTTTAACGTATGAACATGGTTAACATTTTACTATTTCTAAGTATCTATTTTCTTGGTTCAAGCCAAGGTCAGGTTGCCTGAAGGCCCTGAAGCTAATTAGAGGGTAAGTTGATCCGATTTCCTTACATTACAACCATGTCGATAATTCGGAAAGTATTTACTTCAAATGCTGTGAGCAGTTTAGGAAATCCCAAGATCATGAAATCCACCCTCTGCATGCAATTTACTTCTTTCCTTTTCGGTAGAACCACTCGAGCGGTCAGAAGCTGTCTCGTGTGTGGAATTTGATGCCACCAAGAATATGTACTTTAAGGATTAAGGGAGAAAATTGCTGGGGGTAAGAGGGAAACAATCCAGTTGAATAATTAATAAAATACTTGGAGGTTTTCAATACAGAAAATCAAACACGTGGAATGCTGTTGGAATGAATGGAAAACATGTGAATAACAATGGACTTTAAATAATTGTTTTGAATGCAGGCTGAATTTGACACGGGCCAAATATGAAAGGATATTCTATTCAATCAATGGGTAAGTAAATGAATAACATAACCCCTATAAAATTAGTGAAACAGGAAAAATCTCACTATGAGATTTAACCAGCAGATTCTCCGAAGTTGATTCTGTTTTTTGAAGAGGTAACCAAGGAGGACTGGGCATGAGATGTAATCTATATGAACTCCAGCAAGGCCTTTAATAAGATTCAGCATGGTAGATTACACTGGAATGTTAGTTCACTCCAGATAGTTCCTCTGTCCCTCTCTTTCCCTCCCCCTTCCCAGTTCTCCCACTGTCTTCCTGTCTCCTGCTGCATCCTATCCATGTCCCGCTCCCTCCCTTGACATCAGTCTGAAGAAGGGTCTCGACCTGAAACGTCACCCATTCCTTCTCTCCCGAGATGCTGCCTGCCCCGCTGAGTTACTCCAGCATTTTGTGTCTACACTGGAATGTTAGATCACATGGGATCCAGAGAGAGCTAACT